>NC_091991.1:109360259-109666509 GCF_044704955.1 Pristiophorus japonicus | reverse complement strand
ATGAAGCAGATATATTAAAATATTTAAGGTACTATTATTTGCTGACAAACAAATCTCACGGTTTATTTTTGACAATCATGTGAGTTTTGCGAGACTATCTTCCCATGTTTCTACTCTGTTGGTGCCCACAACATTAACCACAACCCTCGGCCTGTGAGCACCATCGGAGCAGGCCGGGGAGCGGAAGGAACAGCGTGGCAGCATACCACTCCAGGGAGCAGTGCGAGCGGGAGCAGGAGAGCAACAGCAGTGAAGAGGGACGTCACCAAGGTCCAGGTCGGTGATTAGAGCATGGGCAGGTACAGCAGGAGCGGCGAGGTCGGGGCGAAGGAGCGGCGAGAGATTGTAGAGGGATGTGATCAAGGCCCAGAAGAGGCGCGAGTTCGGGGCCCAGAAGAGGCGAGGGCCCAGGGGCAGCACGGGCCAGCCCACACTGTGATATGTGTGTGCATTAGGTCCGTGCAGCAGAGCTGGTCTCCAGTCGTCTTGGTTAATCCTTGCCACTGGACCAAGACCGAGCTCTGTCAAGCCCGTGTGGTGGCTGGTGTGCAACGGCCACCCCACGTTAAAAAAATCCAAGCACAGGCATCTTCCACCCTTCAGGATGTAGTTCGGACCTGGAATTTTAGGTCCTTCATTGGAACACCTGTGAACTTTTTGACGTGGAAGCAAGTCATCCTCGATTCGCGGGACTGCCTATGAAGATGATGAACCACAATGTAAATGTTGGTTTGCAATCAGTGTGATTCTGTCTCCTGAGCTCTGCTGGTATTCTCAGTAAATAAGAGGCTGAATTCAGCTGCTATCCTATTTTGTGGGCACATAAAGCATTAGATTAGTAATTAATCTTTACTTATGTAGAGTCATAAAAAAATGTGCTTATTGTTTTTATTAAGAAAGCAAGTCGTTTCCAGCTGAACTTTTTTGTATTGTTTTCTCTGCATTTAGTTTGTTGTTCAATAATATTTTTCTTAATTCATAAAGAAACAAAGAAAAGGAAAACAGATGTGTCATTGATATCAGGGTAAAGTGAAACAATTTGCAAACACATGGACTTTTTCCCCCAGATACTAAAAACTAGATCTTAAATATATATTTTTGCCATTGCAAGCAGCCTGGACCTGTTTAAAGATGAGGTGTTTGTTGCATAAAATGTCAGATCATGCCTGATCTGATCATGGTCTCAGCTCCACTTCCCTGCCTGCTCCCCATAACCCTTCACTCCCTTATCACTCAAAAATCTGTCTATCTCCGCCTTAAATATATTCAATGACCCAGCCTCCACAGCTCTCTAGGACAGAGAATTCCACAGATTTACAACCCTCTGAGAGAAGAAATTCCTCCACATCTCAGTTTTAAATGGGCGGCCCCTTATTCTGAGACTATGTCCCCTAGTTTTAGTTTCCCCTATGAGTGGAAATAGCCTCTCTGCATCCACCTTGTCGAGCCCCCTCATTATCTTATATGTGTCAATAAGATCACCTCTCATCCTTCTGAACGTGATAGATGCACCAATGCCAGTGTTCTCGATCAGGCCAACAGCCCCAGCATCGAAGCACTGACCACACTCGACCAGTTCCATTGGGCAGGCCACGTCATCCACATGCCTGGCATGAGACTCCCTAAGCAAGTGCTCTACTCGGAACTCTTACATGGCAAGCGAGCCCCAGGTGGGCAGAGGAAACATTTCAAGGACATCCTTAAAGCCTCCTTGATAAAATGCAACATCCCCACCGACATGTGGGAGACCCTGGTCCCTTTAAAGCGGGCAGCAGGCTGCAGGGGGCGCGGTCCCTTTAAGGCGGGCCGGATTGTTGCGGAAGTCAGGCGGCGGCGGTCACGTGGCGCGGGTCTTGTGACTGTAGCGAGTGGAGGGGAGTCCCGGGCTGCGCGCGCATCGTCCAGTGTAGCGAGTGAGCCGGGGGACCCGGTCAGAGCCCGCACACGGCCGTCTGCCGCCAGGGGCAAGAGCCGCTGTGTGTGTCCGCCCGCTGGAGGAGGCGCCGCCTGCCCATTGCTCTGTGTATCTCCCGCACCCCGGGCCACCCATGGATAACAAGCCGCTCCTGCAGGAGAGGCCGCCCGCTTACGCAGCAGTGCCGGCCGGCTACGACTACGGCCAGACTTACGGGAGCATCCCGCCGCCGGGATACCAGCCGCAGCCTCCGCCCTACTCCTACCCGGCCTCAGGTGTGCTCTCCTCCCTCTCCCCGGGGCTTGTGCTGTCGCCTCCTCTCCCGGCCGCTGCCCCTGCGAAGGATTGGGCACCCCAGGATGGATGCAACTACACTGAAACTGCAAATATTCCTGGCGTTGCATTAATGCGGGGAGGTTTTCTTGGTCGTTGTATTTGGACTGGCGAGGGAGGAAAGTCCAATTTGAAATAGTTGGGTTATTGACCATTATGTTGTAATCATTGGATTCAGGAAAGTTGCAAATAATCTGGAGCAAGACTTGGTCCTTTAAAGCAATTTTGCCTTTTGCATTTAAGATGATGGAGGTCTCGCTGTTCACTGTTAGGCTCGTGGTTGAAAACGAAGCTGTGATTTGTTTTTAATCTCTGCAGTTTTTTGATGCATTTTGTGATTTCAGTTTATGTCATTGGCAACTGTAGGTTTGCAACAAATTGTTGCTCACATCATATGTTAATGGTCAACTATTTAAAATGTGATTGCTGTGAAGCACGAGGTTTATCCTCATCTCCAGTGTGCTGAGCTAACTTTAGGGAGGCTGTGTGGCATTTCTATCGGGTTTTGGGACTAAACACTTCCAACTATTTTTGTTTTGTAGGATATCCGCCTCCTTTAAACATCCAGCCTCCTGTATTGCCAGGGCCCAACTACTCGAGCACTTACACTATCATCCAGCAACCAGCTGCGGCCTCAGTTGTTGTGGTGGGCGGATGTCCAGCCTGCAGGTAAAAATATTTTCTTGAGTATAACAAAAAGAAAGCAACTTGTTGCCAAGATGTTGTGGGAAAATGAAACTGTCCTATAGAAAATAGTTAATTTTGTGGTGTCTCATGTAAATGGTTAGGATGTATTGTGAAGGTGTATATATGTTTTTATGATCGAAAGAACTTTCATTTCAATAGTCACTTTCACAATCTCATGAATTCCCAAAGTGCTTTAGTCAAGTAAATACTTTTGATGTCTAGTCATTAATGTAGGAGATGTGGTAACCAGTTATAATCCAGGGAAGAGTATCTGAACAAATGCTCAGTGTGTACAGTGTTACTTCAGGCCCTGTTTCTCTTTGGGAGCACATTCTGTCAATGCAATGAATGTCCAAATTCACAGCCTATAATCCTTCAATCACTTCTGTAAAAGTTGATTTGAAGCGTTCTTGTCTGCAGTTTTCCCAAATACAGATGTGCAGAGAGAGAAGCTCTCAACAGCATGAGCCCTGTGTGCCAATCTTCAAAACAAACCCATGATTGGGATTAAGATTTCTACTTGTGTTGCAGTCAGGTGTAGGAACCTGAGCATTTTTGTTTTCTCCATTTCCCTAAGGCCATTCCCTAAGCCACTTGAGCACCTTTCCATCCTGGCTGGAGATCTAATGAGTCTGGATCTTCCTGTGCTGTGTGGCTCAACGGCTTGCTGTATAAACGAGCTGGCCCATCACCGCTTGACATGTGAACTTTTCTTTTTGAAACTTGCTTAGCTAGACACAGGAAAATCTTAAACCAAATATTTCCCAGGGTATATTATGTAAGAGGCATTCCCTGGCCAGATTAAGCAATAGAGGAGCAAAATCCCTCTGCAAGAGAGCAGGGTCTGGTTAAACCTTCCTTGTAGGAATTGACAGATTTGTTCTGATAAGTTGGCATACAACCTGTGCCCACTTGCTATTCCTGGGATGTGGGTGTTGCTGGCAAGACCAGCATTTATTGCCCATCATTAATTACCCTCGCAGGTGGTGGTGATCCATTGCTTTGAACCACTGCAGTCTGTGTGGTGAAGGTACCCCCATAGAGCTGTTGGGGAGGGAGTTCCAGGATTTTGACCGTGACAATGAAGGAACGGCGATATATTTCCAAGTCAGGATGGTGATGCGCCTGCGGCCCTTGTCCTTCTAGGTGGTAGAGGTTGCGGGTTTTGGAGGTGCTGCTGAAGAAGCCTTGGCGAGTTGCTGCAGTGCATCTTGTAGATGGTACACACTGCAGCCACGGTGTGCTGGTGATGGAGGGAGTGAATGTTGAAGGTGGTGGATGGGGTGCCAATCAAGCGGCTGCTTTGTTCTGGATGGTGTTGAGCTTCGAGTGTTTTTGGAGCTGCGCTCATCCAGGCAAATGGGGAGTATTCCATCACACTCCTGACTTATGCCTTGTAGATAGTGGAAAGGCTTTGGGGTGTCAGGAGGTGAGACACTTGCTCTGACCTGCTCTTGTTGCTACTGTATTTATGTGGCTGGTCCAGTTAAGTTTCTGGTCAATGGTGACCCCAGGATGTTGATAGGGGATTTGGTGATGGTAATGCCATTGAATGTCAAGGGGCAGTGATACATTCCATTTTGCTATTGGCATGTCTTGGACACAGAGTCTTTCAATGTTTACATTGTGTTTCTCCATTTGAAAAGAAAACCGATTCATGGAAGTACTTTTCTCAGGACACAAGAAAACACACACACCATGTTTATGTTGACTTATTTCAAGTGTTAAAGGATTTGCCGAGTGTTGTCTTTTTTTTTCCCCCCCCCCTCTTGTCCCTTTCCTAATTTTGAAGAATAGGCTCAGTACAATTAAAGGGGATTTTGCAGTTGCATCAAGCTTTTATGAAGTGACTTATTTTGACTGGGGAATAAATCGGAGTGAGAGTTTGAGTCTTGGTGAAAACTAGTAAATGAACTTGTGTGTAGCCTCGGTAACGCACCCACCCAGTGTGAAGCCAGCCAGTGTAGGCCCCAGGGTCGATTCCTGGTCTGGGCACTTAACTGCTGTTGCTTTTTGGGGGGAGAGGAACTACAGCTAGCATTCCTGCTCCTGGCCTAAAGGGGAAAAATGGAACAAGGTAGTTCTGCTGCTGATCAGTAACTCCTGATGTATGGGCATGGGATGCTTGTCGTTGTGATTGGCTGTGATATCCTGTGGTCAAATAGCCTGTTAACATTCTAAGAGTTCCACTTGTGGTACAGAGTGCTGAGCATGTGAAAGAGAATTGCATTTCTATAGTGCCTTTCACAACCTCGGTTGTCCCAAAGTGATTTACGACCAATTAAGCACTTTTTTGAAGTGTAGTCACTGTTATAATGTAGAAATTTGCCCACGGCAAGCTCCCACAAAGAGCAACGTGAATGACCAGATAATCTGTTTTAGGTGTTGGTTGAGGGATAAATTTTGGCCACGATACTGTGGTGAACTCCCCTGCTCTTCAAAATAGTGCTGTGGGGATCCTTTACGTCCACTGAGAGCAGAAAGGGCCTTGGTATAACGCCACCTCTGACAGTGCCGTACTCGGTACTGGCAGTGTCAGCTTGGATCTTGTGCCCAAGTCTCTGAAGTGAGACTTGAAGCCACAAGCTTGTGACTCGAGCGAGAGTGCTGCCCCGAACCAAGACTCACACTTGCAGTGGGACTGCACTACAGGAGGAGGCAAAGAAATCTGGGCAATTGCAGTTTTTTGAAATGTTACAATTCTTTAGTGAAACTCAGCATGTGGGGAACTGAAATATATGGAAAGAAAAAGCTCTCCTTTAGAGCTGAAGCTATGAGGAAGTATTCTAATGAATTCATCAATTGTAACTTCAGTACGGATTGTTTATGCAACTTTCAATCTCTGAAAATGTTGGTGAGTCCGCATCTGTGACACGAGCAGACAGGTTCAGGTGTCACAACCCAAGGGCCAGCTTCCCAAACCGTAACTTCTCTCAGATACTGTCTTTTTCCAAGCATCCTGTTTGCCTGTCTTGGTCCTGTTTTAAACTCTGACTTCCTGCAACCATTGATTGTTCTCATGAGGTTTACAGGATTGAGATTCCGAGCTATTTTGGATTTCCACATACTGTGACTCACTGTCATGTGCTGCCATTGTAGATACAGCTCCTTCCCCAGAGCCTATCGTGGGCTTTCAAAACATGCTCATCTCCGCTTCACTTCACTTTCATTTCTTCTCCTTCATTCACTTGCTTCTCCATTCCCTATTTTTCCCTTTTTTTTTGTTGCCTGCCTTTCTCTCCTCTTAGTATTCGCACTTCTTCCACCTTCCTTTCCCCCCCCCGCCCCCTTCCTCCCCCCCGCCCGCCCCCTTCCTCCCCCCCGCCCGCCCCCTTCCTCCCCCCCGCCCGCCCCCTTCCTCCCCCCCGCCCGCCCCCTTCCTCCCCCCCGCCCGCCCCCTTCCTCCCCCCCGCCCGCCCCCTTCCTCCCCCCCGCCCGCCCCCTTCCTCCCCCCCGCCCGCCCCCTTCCTCCCCCCCGCCCGCCCCCTTCCTCCCCCCCGCCCGCCCCCTTCCTCCCCCCCGCCCGCCCCCTTCCTCCCCCCCGCCCGCCCCCTTCCTCCCCCCCGCCCGCCCCCTTCCTCCCCCCCGCCCGCCCCCTTCCTCCCCCCCGCCCGCCCCCTTCCTCCCCCCCGCCCGCCCCCTTCCTCCCCCCCGCCCGCCCCCTTCCTCCCCCCCGCCCGCCCCCTTCCTCCCCCCCGCCCGCCCCCTTCCTCCCCCCCGCCCGCCCCCTTCCTCCCCCCCGCCCGCCCCCTTCCTCCCCCCCCGCCCGCCCCCTTCCTCCCCCCCCGCCCGCCCCCTTCCTCCCCCCCCGCCCGCCCCCTTCCTCCCCCCCCGCCCGCCCCCTTCCTCCCCCCCCGCCCGCCCCCTTCCTCCCCCCCCGCCCGCCCCCTTCCTCCCCCCCCGCCCGCCCCCTTCCTCCCCCCCCGCCCGCCCCCTTCCTCCCCCCCCGCCCGCCCCCTTCCTCCCCCCCCGCCCGCCCCCTTCCTCCCCCCCCGCCCGCCCCCTTCCTCCCCCCCCGCCCGCCCCCTTCCTCCCCCCCCGCCCGCCCCCTTCCTCCCCCCCCGCCCGCCCCCTTCCTCCCCCCCCGCCCGCCCCCTTCCTCCCCCCCCGCCCGCCCCCTTCCTCCCCCCCCGCCCGCCCCCTTCCTCCCCCCCCGCCCGCCCCCTTCCTCCCCCCCGCCCGCCCCCTTCCTCCCCCCCCGCCCGCCCCCTTCCTCCCCCCCCGCCCGCCCCCTTCCTCCCCCCCCGCCCGCCCCCTTCCTCCCCCCCCGCCCGCCCCCTTCCTCCCCCCCCGCCCGCCCCCTTCCTCCCCCCCGCCCGCCCCCTTCCTCCCCCCCCGCCCGCCCCCTTCCTCCCCCCCCGCCCGCCCCCTTCCTCCCCCCCGCCCGCCCCCTTCCTCCCCCCCCGCCCGCCCCCTTCCTCCCCCCCGCCCGCCCCCTTCCTCCCCCCCCGCCCGCCCCCTTCCTCCCCCCCCCGCCCGCCCCCTTCCTCCCCCCCCGCCCGCCCCTTCCTCCCCCCCGCCCGCCCCCTTCCTCCCCCCCGCCCGCCCCCTTCCTCCCCCCCCGCCCGCCCCCTTCCTCCCCCCCCGCCCGCCCCCTTCCTCCCCCCCCGCCCGCCCCCTTCCTCCCCCCCCGCCCGCCCCCTTCCTCCCCCCCCGCCCGCCCCCTTCCTCCCCCCCGCCCGCCCCCTTCCTCCCCCCGCCCGCCCCCTTCCCCCCCCGCGCCCCCCTTCCTCCCCCCCCGCCCGCCCCCTTCCTCCCCCCCCGCCCGCCCCCTTCCTCCCCCCCCGCCCGCCCCCTTCCTCCCCCCCCGCCCGCCCCCTTCCTCCCCCCCCGCCCGCCCCCTTCCTCCCCCCCCGCCCGCCCCCTTCCTCCCCCCCGCCCGCCCCCTTCCTCCCCCCCGCCCGCCCCCTTCCTCCCCCCCGCCCGCCCCCTTCCTCCCCCCCCGCCCGCCCCCTTCCTCCCCCCCGCCCGCCCCCTTCCTCCCCCCCGCCCGCCCCCTTCCTCCCCCCCCGCCCGCCCCCTTCCTCCCCCCCCGCCCGCCCCCTTCCTCCCCCCCCGCCCGCCCCCTTCCTCCCCCCCCGCCCGCCCCCTTCCTCCCCCCCCGCCCGCCCCCTTCCTCCCCCCCGCCCGCCCCCTTCCTCCCCCCCCGCCCGCCCCCTTCCTCCCCCCCCGCCCGCCCCCTTCCTCCCCCCCCGCCCGCCCCCTTCCTCCCCCCCCGCCCGCCCCCTTCCTCCCCCCCCGCCCGCCCCCTTCCTCCCCCCCCGCCCGCCCCCTTCCTCCCCCCCCGCCCGCCCCCTTCCTCCCCCCCCGCCCGCCCCCTTCCTCCCCCCCCGCCCCCTTCCCCCTTCCTCCCCCCCGCCCCCTTCCCCCTTCCTCCCCCCCCGCCCCCTTCCCCCTTCCTCCCCCCCCGCCCCCTTCCCCCTTCCTCCCCCCCCGCCCCCTTCCCCCTTCCTCCCCCCCCCGCCCCCTTCCCCCTTCCTCCCCCCCCGCCCCCTTCCCCCTTCCTCCCCCCCCGCCCCCTTCCCCCTTCCTCCCCCCCCGCCCCCTTCCCCCTTCCTCCCCCCCCGCCCCCTTCCCCCTTCCTCCCCCCCCGCCCCCTTCCCCCTTCCTCCCCCCCCGCCCCCTTCCCCCTTCCTCCCCCCCCGCCCCCTTCCCCCTTCCTCCCCCCCCGCCCCCTTCCCCCTTCCTCCCCCCCCGCCCCCTTCCCCCTTCCTCCCCCCCCGCCCCCTTCCCCCTTCCTCCCCCCCCGCCCCCTTCCCCCTTCCTCCCCCCCGCCCCCTTCCCCCTTCCTCCCCCCCCGCCCCCTTCCCCCTTCCTCCCCCCCCGCCCCCTTCCCCCTTCCTCCCCCCCGCCCCCTTCCCCCTTCCTCCCCCCCCGCCCCCTTCCCCCTTCCTCCCCCCCCGCCCCCTTCCCCCTTCCTCCCCCCCGCCCCCTTCCCCCTTCCTCCCCCCCGCCCCCTTCCCCCTTCCTCCCCCCCGCCCCCTTCCCCCTTCCTCCCCCCCGCCCCCTTCCCCCTTCCTCCCCCCCGCCCCCTTCCCCCTTCCTCCCCCCCGCCCCCTTCCCCCTTCCTCCCCCCCCGCCCCCTTCCCCCTTCCTCCCCCCCCGCCCCCTTCCCCCTTCCTCCCCCCCGCCCCCTTCCCCCTTCCTCCCCCCCCGCCCCCTTCCCCCTTCCTCCCCCCCCGCCCCCTTCCCCCTTCCTCCCCCCCCGCCCCCTTCCCCCTTCCTCCCCCCCCGCCCCCTTCCCCCTTCCTCCCCCCCCGCCCCCTTCCCCCTTCCTCCCCCCCCGCCCCCTTCCCCCTTCCTCCCCCCCCGCCCCCTTCCCCCTTCCTCCCCCCCCGCCCCCTTCCCCCTTCCTCCCCCCCCGCCCCCTTCCCCCTTCCTCCCCCCCCGCCCCCTTCCCCCTTCCTCCCCCCCCGCCCCCTTCCCCCTTCCTCCCCCCCCGCCCCCTTCCCCCTTCCTCCCCCCCCGCCCCCTTCCCCCTTCCTCCCCCCCCGCCCCCTTCCCCCTTCCTCCCCCCCCGCCCCCTTCCCCCTTCCTCCCCCCCCGCCCCCTTCCCCCTTCCTCCCCCCCCGCCCCCTTCCCCCTTCCTCCCCCCCCGCCCCCTTCCCCCTTCCTCCCCCCCGCCCCCTTCCCCCTTCCTCCCCCCCGCCCCCTTCCCCCTTCCTCCCCCCCGCCCCCTTCCCCCTTCCTCCCCCCCCGCCCCCTTCCCCCTTCCTCCCCCCCCGCCCCCTTCCCCCTTCCTCCCCCCCCGCCCCCTTCCCCCTTCCTCCCCCCCCGCCCCCTTCCCCCTTCCTCCCCCCCCGCCCCCTTCCCCCTTCCTCCCCCCCGCCCCCTTCCCCCTTCCTCCCCCCCCGCCCCCTTCCCCCTTCCTCCCCCCCCGCCCCCTTCCCCCTTCCTCCCCCCCCGCCCCCTTCCCCCTTCCTCCCCCCCCCGCCCCCTTCCCCCTTCCTCCCCCCCCGCCCCCTTCCCCCTTCAGACAAAGCAGGGCCAGTTTTATGGGAGTATTGTGGTGGTGGTTGGGGGGCGGGGGGGCAGGAAGGAGAGAAATGGTGTAACGGCAAGAAAAGATTTTAAAAGAATTTCTAACAGTTAAAGCCCTTTTTATACTTCCTTCCCTTGATCACGTGGTCTCCATGCAAGTTCTGCCTGACAAACTTCCTTGTTGAATCATTTGACTTCTTGGAAATCGGTGTTTAAAATTGAAACCTAAAGTCACATGACTGAGCATTATTGAGTTCACTTGCTGTCCGTTCTGCGGCTCAGGAATGCTGCTGGAGAGCTGCTTTTACTGGACCTTTTTTAAAGAGGAACATGTAATTAAACTTTAATCAGTATGTTAGCTTGTAAACTGCTTTATAAAAGTTTTGTTTGCTTTATTACAAAGTGTTTATTTTGAGCTTCTCGACCAGGAGGAAATGGGAATTGGTGAATTTACAGATTTATAATTTTGACATTCAAGGCAGTCTTGAGTCAAAATACTCAAACTGAGCTTCAGTTTCTTGGCCCTTCCCAACTGTTGGAAATTATTTTAAAATCCTTTCTTGCCGTTATACCATTTTTCTCCTTCCTGTCTTCCCCCCCCCCCCCTCCCCCCCAAACTAACACCACAATATTCCCATAGAACTGGCCTTGCTTTGTCTTAAATTTTGTTGGAGGGGGTGATCTGTTTCTTTACCCAGCCCCTTCCTCCCTTCCCCTCCTTCTGCTATCTTTGCCCCCCTCCCAGGATTGCACTCTGGCCAGACTTCCCAAGTGTGCCTGATCCTTGTGGTCAGTTGTCTTCAGCCTCACAAGGTGACTGGTCAACTTCGTGCATTTTCTTCAATTCCATTTTTATGTCTGCACTAAACTTTTGTTTTTGTTTTTTAATGTAGGAGAAAACCTTTTTAAAGGCACTCCGACTGATGCTGTGCATGGCCACTGAGCATTCTAGTAGTCACTTTGTGCTTTAACCACTTGAGTGCACTCCCCACTGTCTGGTTATTACACAGGGATCTGCTGAGACAATCGATCCAGACCCACTGTCTTCCTCTTCATCGTAAAAAGAGGGCAGGTGGGGCAGCAAAAGAAGCTTGGTTTTAAAACAAGCTCTTGAATTTCAAAAGCACGTCTAGGATACTTTATTATAAGCATGCTGTTTCCCATTCTCTGTCCAGAAGCCCAAAGTAAACAGGTTTTCATGTAGCTGACAGAACTTAATAAACAGCCAGCATCTCATTCTGATTTGAGAGTTTTTATTTAATTTTCTCGGATGAGTTGAACCTACAAGCTGAGCATTGCTGGTCTGGTAATCTTGTGGCATTGGCTTAGCACCATTGGGAGCGAGTTCTTCTGAGTTAGAAGGTGGTGGTTTCACACCCCATTCCAGGACTTGGGCACATAAACCAGGTTGACACTGCAGTGTGTGGATAAATGGTGGTAGGAGCGGGGTTGGACTTGGCTATGATGCCTTCTGCAGTCAAATAACACATTTACTCAGGTTGCACATCAAGGCTGGCCAGTTGGGTGAGGCACCCAAGGGTGTTGGGTTGGTGTCTATGGAACTATTCACTGGAACTATTCACAGAAACATAGAAAATAGGTGCAGGAGCAGGCCATTCGGCCCTTTGCGCCTGTACCGCCATTCAGTAAGATCATGGCTGATCATTCAACCTCAGTACCCCACCCCTGCCTTCTCTCCATACCCCATGATCCCTTTAGCCGTAAGGGCCACATCAAATTCCCTTTTGAATATGTCCAAACGAACTGGACTTTCTGTGGCAGAGAATTCCACAGATTCACAATTCTCGGTGAAAATGTTTCTCCCCATCTCGGTCCTATATGGCTTACCCCTTATCCTTAGACTGTATCCCCTGGTTCTGGACTTCCCCAATCACAGGAACATTCTTCCTGTATCTAACCTGTCCAGTCACATCAGAATTTTAAACATTTGAGATCCCCCCCCTCATTCTTCTAAATTCCATTTGAGTATAAGCCTAGCCTGATTCAGTCTTTCCTCATATGTCGATCCAGTTTTTCCTCATATGTCAGTCCAGCCATCCCTGGAATTATTCTGGTGAACCTTTGCTGCACTCACTCAATAGCAAGCACATCCTTCCTCAGATTAGGAGACCAAAACTGCACACAATACTCAAGGTGTGGTCTCACCAAGGCCCTGTATAACTGCAGCAAGACCTCCCTGCTCCTATACTCAAAACCCCTCGCTATGAAGGCCAGCATGCCATTTTCTTTCTTTACTGCCTGTTGTACCTGCATGCCTACCTTCAATGACTGATGTACCATGACTCACAGGTCTCATTGCACCTCCCCTTTTACTAATCTGTCACCATTCAGATAATCTGCCTTCCTGTTTTTGCCACAAGTGGATAACCTCACACTTGGCCACATTATACTGCATCTGCCATGCATTTGCCCACTCACCTAACCTGTCCAAGTCACCCTGCAGCCTCTTGGCATCCTCCTTGCAGCTCGCACTGCCACCCAGCTTAGTGTCATCTGCAAACTTGGAGATATTACATTCAATTCCTTCATCTAAATCATTAATGTATATTGTAAATAGCTGGGGCCCCAGCACTGAACCTGCAGCACCCCACTAGTCACTACCTGCCATTCTAAAAAGGACCTGTTTATCCCCACTCTTTGCCTCCTGTCTGCCAACCATTTCTCTATCCATGTCAATACATTACCTCCAATACCATGTGCCTTAATTTTGCACACTAATCTCGTGTGGGACCTTGCCAAAAGCCTTTTGAAAGTCCAAATACACCACATCTACTAGTTCTCCCTTATCCACTCTACTAGTTACATCCTCAAAACTCGAAGATTTGTCGAGCATGATTTCCCTTTCATAAATCCATGCTGACTTGGACCGATCCTTTCACTGCTTTCCAAATGTGCTGCTATTACATCTTTTTAATAATTGATTCCAGCATTTTCCTGACCACTGATGTCAGGCTAACTGGTCTATAATTCCCTGTTTTTTATCTCCCTTTTTTAAAAAAAAAAGTGGTGTTACATTAGCTACCCTCCAATCCATAGGAACTGATTGAGTCCATGGAATGTTGGAAAATGACCACCAATGTATCTTCTATTTCTAGGGCCACTTAAGTACTGTGCAATGCAGACCATCAGGCCCTGGGAATTTATTGGCCTTCAGTCCCTTCAATTTCCCTAACCATTTCTTGACTAATAAGGATTTCCCTCAGTTCCCCCTTCTCGCTCGACCCTTGGTCCCCTAGTATTTTCGGGAGGTTATTCGTGTCTTTCTTAGTGAAGGCAGAACCAAAGTATTTGTTCAATTGGTCTGCCATTTCCTTGTTCCCCCATTATGAATTCACCTGATTCTGACTGCAAGGGACCTACATTCGTCTTCACTAATCTTTTTTTCTCTTCACATCTATAGAAGCTTTGTCAGTTTTTATGTTCCCTGCAAGCTTACACTCGTACTCTATTTTCCCCTTCCAAATTCAACCCTTAGTCCTCCTCTGCTGAATTCTAAATTTCTCCCAGTCCTCAGGTTTGCTGCTTTTTCAGGCCAATTTATATGCCTCTTCCTTGGATTTAACACTTTCCCTAATTTCCCTTGTTAGCCACGGTTGAGCCACCTTCCTTTTTTATTTTCACGCCACACAGGGATGTACAATTGTTATAGTTCATCCACGTGATCTTTAAATGTTTGCCATTGCCTATCCACTGTCAACCCTTTAAGTATCATTCGCCAGTCTATCCTAGCCAATTCACATCTCATATCGTCGATGTTTCCTTTAAGTTCAGGACCCTAGTCTCTGAATTAACTGTGTCATTCTCCATCTTAATGAATTCTACCATATTATGGTCACTCTTCCCCAAGGGGCCTCGCACGATCAGATTGCTAATTAATCCCCTCTCATTTACACAACACGAGGCCATGCAGCCCCTTAAGCCTGTTCTGTCATTCAAATAACACACACTATCAATCTCCATTTTGAAATGTTCGATTGACACCCAGTCTCAACAGGTTTTTTTGCGGGGTTGGGGTCGAGGATGATGACGACCCAGTATATGAAGTGATTCCTGACACCATCCCTGAATGGTCTAGGTCCAATGTTAAGGTTATTTCCCCTTCTGGTCTCCCTGTGCACCTCAATTAGATCATCCCTTAATCTTCTATTCTCCACAGAGTAGAGGCCTAGCTTATGCAACCATAATTTAACCCATATAGCCCTGGTATCACACTCTAATCTGTCTATATTCCATGGCATGAGTTGGTTTGTACAGATGTACTGAAATGAGGGGAGAAAGTTGACTTTAATTGTTTTTTTTTTAAACAGGGTTGGTGTCCTGGAAGATGATTTCACTTGTCTGGGTGTGCTGTGCGCGATATTATTCTTCCCAATTGGGATCCTCTTTTGCTTGGCACTGCGACAGCGGAGATGCCCGAATTGTGGTGCCAGCTTCGGTTGATGGGATCAAAGTGACCAGACTACCTGTGGCCAAATTTTGCATACTTTTTTACTGTAAATTCTCCCCATTGTGTATAAACTACCACGGATGACTTGTCTTCATTCTATGATTTAGTTTGATAGAAATTGAGATGTGATCTTTAAAAAGAAAAGCATGACAACTGAATGCCTACAAGTAAACTAACTGATTTTCCTTTTGTTGAAAAGTTAAAATGTATAGGCAAAAAAAAAATTGGTTGTGCACCTTGAATTGCAACTGAAAATGCTACAATTAAATTTGCACCCTCGTATTACTGATTTGTTCTTAAACTAGCTACGCAGTGTCGAGTGATGTGCTTAGTCACTGAAGAGAAATGTGTCGAATGTCCAGCCCTTTCTTTCTTTGGCTACTTTGGTATAGATGTGGAATCTATGAAGGTGAACTGTTCTCATGTTTGTACCTGCAGCCAGAGATATGCAAACAGATTATAGAATCTTGTAGCACAGAATGAAGCCATTCGGCCCATTGTGTCTCTGCAAAGCGATCCAATTAGTCCCACTTCCCCTGCTCTTTCTCCATGGCCCTGCAATTTTCTTGTGTATCCAATTTCCTTTTTTGAAAGATACTGCTGAATCTGCTTCCTCCACCCTTTCAGGCTGTGCATTCCAGATCATAACTTGCTGTGATTTAAAAAAAAATCTAGGTCCTCTGGTTACAGACCCTCCTGCCATAGGAGAAATGGTTTCCTATCAAAATCCTTAATGATTTTGAATGCCTGTGTTAAATCTTTGTGTTATTAGGATTTATCCACCCCAGTGAGGCAACTGTGCCTGGAACAACCCTTTCCAAACCTCCAGGTCCCATGAAATATAAACAGTACAATCCAACACACAAGAAATGAGCATGAATCAGATTGAGTTGCACAAGTTTTTAATGCCAGGGCTAATGGGGTGAGTAATTGCAGTTAACTCATGTCATTACTCAGTCACTGCATGGTGTCTGTGTGCTCCATCCTACCACATGATCTGATGCTTCAATCTAAGCCCACAGGGCCTGATACTTTCCTCTCCAGCTATTCTGTAAATAAAGAAAAAAAATTTTCAGGGCTTGCCATGCCTGTTGACTAATGTCTTGAGTTAACGTTTTTCTTTGGCTCATACATAAATTCATTTTGCTTTAAAAGTGTTCAGTTGGAGATAACTCCTGCAGTTTGATTTGTGCTTTTTGGCTAAAGACCGTATTGCTTGTGTATAAAAGATCCTCTAGTAGAAATCTGTATCAAAGGGTGGTTTGCACTTTGTTCCTTTTTTTTTATACTTATAGCTGGTACAATTCATCTCCAGTTCATTATGCACCAGCCTCTCTCAAAAAGGAGAACTGGTCATCATAACCAGTGTTCCCTTTAATTTTTGGGTGGGGGGTGTGTGCCAATCAATACTAGTAAGGGTTTCTGGGGTAGCAACTTATTACAGCTGGCCTTAACATTCCTGGCCTAGGGCTCAGGAAAAAAAAAATCAAGAGGGTTCCTGCTTGTTTCTATCCTGTGGCCATTACTTGCACATAGGCATGTAATCTTGGGCAGTCCTTTGTAGTGAGGATAACTTGCTTCCACATCAAAAACAAAGGAGTTCACAGGTGTTTCAATGAAGGACCCAATATTCCAGGTCTAGAACTATAGCCTGAAGAGTGGAAGATACGTGTGGATTTTTTTTCAGGTGACCATTGCACCTAAGTCACCACACGGGTTTGACAGTGTGCTCCTGGACAACCCCCCGTCCCAACTCCTCTCTTCTGCCTGTCTTTCTCTCTCTCTTTCCTTTTCCCCCCCCCCCCCCCCAAATCTCTCGCTGCTCCTTTGCCATGACCTTATGCATGTGACCTGGGGGGGAGGGAGGACAAGGACAGGTGTGGGCTAGGTTCTGATGCTCTCTGGTTAGATAACTACCAGTGCTCAGTGTCCCTTACACAGGATGAATGGCCATTTGAACAAAGAGGACACTAGCAAATATGTATCAGCATCTTTAGAAGGGCAGAAAGTTCATTTGTACTGTCACTGGGCATCAGTAGGCTCACTGCCCTTTGGTTTTAATCAGCACAGTGGTGGGCAAGGTAGCATACTTGGAAATCAGTGCTGAACTGTACACTTATTTACCAAGGACTGGTTGCAATGGCTTTCCTACATGTTTCCTGCTGTGAAGATCTGATAAGAGCAGGCTATGTTTTTCTGCTTCCATCCCATGAGCTAGTTTCTGGAGTCCAAGTTGAGGAATCAAGAATTTAATTTGGACTGTCATTGTACAACTAGAGGGCAGTGTTAATGAGGCCAAAACAAGTCTGAGATTAGCATTTCTCCAAGGCATTTGTAATAGACTCTCAACCTAAAGCATTTAATGCTGGTGCAATAATTCCTTTTAAAATAGAGATAGATCACTATCTCATTAGGAACAGGAGCTCCCTCCCTAAACCTCCTTTAAGACTCTCCATAAACTAACATCCCCACCAGCACCTGGGCATCCCTGGCCCAAGACTACCCTAAACAGAGGAAGGGTGCTGAGCACCTAGTCTCATCGCCGCAAGCATGCAGAAACCAAGCAGAAGCAGCATGAGACAAACTAGACTCCCCACATTCCCTTTCCTTCAACCACTGTCTGTCCCACCTATGACGGACTGTACAGTCACCAAAGTCTTAGATTTTGAGGGACTGCTTATGATAACCTACCTCTTTCACCAAGCTTTTGGTTACCTGTCCTCATCAATAAGGCATTGTTTGATAACAGTAATGTTCCAAGCTGTGCTGTATAAATGTTAAACATGCTAGGCCATCACACAGGCACTGTGTTCAATTCAGGATGAGTGCAAGGGGCTACATAATTGCTGCTGTACAGCCATCCTAGGAATGCCCCAGATAAAATTGGGGCATATATATTTATCACAAGTCTACATACTACTGACCCTGCTCTTGGAGAAGATAGACTTATAATTGAGTGCTCTAAATATAATTGTGTCCCAGTTGGAACTTGGTTAAGAGAAATTTCACATTTAAAATACAGGGAGCAAGAATTTGGAATGGGACTTGCTACATAGTCAAATTAGATCAATTACCCTCTGTACAGCTGTGAACTATACCTAACCTGGACCAGTTGGAGTTTAGATCCGCTTTATCAATTGTCCCCATTGTTTCTTCAGAGGTTTGCAGCTCTGTTATTGGACCAGGAGCACAGGGCTGCAGCCCTTTAAAATCAGCTGCTGTGCCAGATATCCTGCAGCAAGGTTCAATCTTGAGGTTGGTGGGCCAGCATAAAGAGAGCTCTACCTTGCATTTAGCTAGTGCTATACCTGACTCGCGTGTGTTCAGAGCAGCCATGGCGAAACATGAAAATTCCATTTCCCCGCATAAATTGGCACAAAAATAATTCCCTTTTTAAATAAAAGTTGGACTTTATGGTTATAAAAACAAACATTTAGCCAGTACAGTTGCATCAAGTCATGTTACTTGTTTTTTTGCAGTTATCAGCTCCAGTTTTCAAAGCACGAGTTAAATTATAATCAATTCTTTGAATGTAATCCTTGGAGAAACAAAATACACCACTAACAGGGAGAGTTCCAACTTGTCCTGGAAGTACTTTATTACAGAAATACACATTTAAAATGATGGTTTTATTCAAAATAAAAACTGGTTTGTATGATACAGATTATTGCACTTTAAGACCGTGGCTACATTTACAGTACATTCTTCCGCTTTAGGCCACTTTAACCTATACAAATTAGGCAATAACCTTGCAGTATCATACAATCTATAACCGTCCGAGTGCTTCCCAAATGAGAAAGAGATTTCAGATCAAATCAATAGTGCTTGAAATTTTCTCTTTCCCTACCATGACGGAAATCAATTTAGGCTGGCGGAATTGTCTTCAGGCATTTCTTGCATAAATATAGCCTAAAAGGAAGATTGATTGAGGGATCGCCCCATAGGCAATGCCATCATGGGAGGAAGGGAGAAAAAGGTGCATCATCTAGCTTTGCTCAACTAAAAACATGCTAATCACAGAGTATCGTCAATGGCAGTCATGGAGACATGTCCTATGGTGAAAGCAGCTTGCAATTGCCGACAAAGGACTATACACAATTATTTTTTAGTTCTACATCAGTATCTCTCCTCCAGCAAACATCAAAAATACAATTTTATTTAAAAAAAAAGTATAACTTTTGCTTCCATTAGATTGCTATGGCATTCTGTAAATTGGGTCAATTTTAAGCCGACCCGTCCATTGGGAAACTGATGGAATTGGGTGCAGCACTGGTTTTACACCCAATGCCTAATCTTACACTGTGAATGGAGAGTAATATTGCACAGGGTGTAAACCTGACATTCTACACGATCCTGGGGGGTTCCCCACCTGGAGAGTTAAGTTAAAATTACTCCCCTATTATTTCTATTTATCTGACTTGCGCTGATCAAAACTTCTCATTCTTGAAGCTCTCCCAGAAAAACCTAATTACAAACCTCTGTCTTATCCTTTTTGTTCGAGGCAGCAATCAGATAATTAGAGGATATATATTTAGAAAATGCAAACATCTAGTGGCAGTAAGCAACTAACAGTGTTGAGAAACTACTTTTAGTACTTCAGAACCAGGAATTCTCTGGCTTCCTGCAAGCAGACTGGCTGGTGTTACAAAATATTTCTGGTCATAAATACACCTATACTGTACACTCCATAAGCACTTAAGTCTACATGTACATTCATCTCTGATTTAATATGTACAACTATGCAAAAATACACAACAGGTGTAATTTAAGGTTGATACAACATTTTAAAAATAGTTTGAGCTCACTGACCATCTGTGCAACTAATTAGGCAGTTATCAAAGGAAACTTTAGCATATTTACACATGTATAGATACAGGAGAATTTATTATATATTCAGTTGGGTCTCAAAATGAGAGCAGGTTAGACTGAATGACATTTCCTAGATTTACCTTCAACCCGTATAATCTGTCTAAATAAACATGTCTTGTGTACTTAGCAGAGCTAGGATTAGTTTTCATGGCAACCCAAAAACTAGCAGAAATTAAAATAAAAGTAACCCACTGGAATCCCCCCTCCCCCCATTACTGACATCCATTGTAAACTTGTAAAATTCCAAGTATTAAACCTTTTGAGGATGCGTGTGTTGCTTTAGGCTATGCAGGGTTGCTCGATGTCCTGTTTTAAGCAAGATTTCTGAATGTAAAACTGACACCACATCTGGTTTGTAAAATAGAAGTAGGTGTTTTCCACTATCTTACAAGATGCGCTGGTTGCTGAGATTTCCAGGGTTTTCAGTGAACTTGCGTTAACAGCTGTACTTGGAGCCATTCAGAGCAAGGAAAGGACAGTGGCTTATAATGGTCTATTAAAATCTGTATTAGAGTAGTCCTCATAGATTGCTTTAGCTTCCAACACCGCTTTTGTGCAGTAGTTACAGATATTACAAGACCCCACAGCTACAGTCGACTCTCAGGCAGCAGGCCAGAAACTGAATCTGAACCTCAAATCGTCTTCAATAAGCACAATTCAAAGTCGAGGTACTTGTTGGACCAATGCATTTCATATGTTCCTCCAGTCCCAAATACGCATTAGGAACAAAGGGATAATTCAATTGCAGACTTTACACTGACCCTCGCTTACTATTTGGTGACCAGTCAAGAGAAAATATCCAAGTGAAAAATCACTCTCCATGGTGGATTGCTATGAATAGTTCCGCTACCCTACAGCTTACCCTGGTGAAAACAAGAGCGAGCTTGCATTCATGTTTTACAGCCAATAAATTACTTTTGAAGTGCAGCCACTTGTTTTGTAGGCAAACTAAGCAGCCAATTTTTACACAGCGAAGTCCCGCAAATAACAATGAGATGACTAACCAGTTAATCTAATTCAAATGGTGTTTGTAAATCTCAAACCACTAGTGAAACCAGTGCCCTGGGATTCCTGTCATGTGAAGTATAGGAAACGCAGGAGCTTTTCAGGTCATGTTAAAAAACGATATAAATGATGATTAACCACAGAACGACACTGGGTACAGAGCTGTTTTTAAGTGCCACACCAAGCAACTGGGTTCCTCGGAACCCCAAAATGGAAGCCCTTTAGATTAACACACTAAAAACATTTTAGGGACCTGACGGAATACTGCTCGAAAAATTTAGAAATATATACATCAGCTAAATGTTGTGCTTGGAAATTGATGTAAACACTTGCATAAATTTCCATTGTGCAAATCACACCACTTGTATTTTGCAAAGCTCAGGGCTCAATTTTGCTGATGTAAAAAAATGAACAGAACTCCAAAAAAAAGTTTTCTTCAACTCTGCATCCAACCAGAATCAGCTTGAACAGCCCAAACGGCTTCATTAAATTCCTGCCGAGTATTTAAAATATCTCGAGGTTCATAATGCTGTTTCACTAACGCTGCAATGTTGTCACCAGAATGTCAGTAAAATAGGACAGATATGTAAAGTTTTTACAACTCTGGCCACTTGAAATGTGAAACACCAAGCAGTACAAGTACAAACCTGGTCTTCCCCAAACATATCGGAGAGTAGGTTTAGCTGTGAAGCACTGGTACATACAGTCCTGTCAAGGGTGCTGGTAGTGGGTTAAGAGGCAGCACACAAATACATTGTTCAACATTAAGCCATATTGCTTAATTGAGATCCTGATTATAGAATATTAGTAGCAATACCTAAATAAGTTGTCTCATGAATTGTATACATTTTATACATATTTTCCTGGATAAAGAGATGGGTAACTGAATTATTATTGCTATCCCTGTCATGGAGAAACTCTTCTCCCTCATAAGCTCCTCACAGAAGGGATAAAATTGACTTCCAGCATTGTCTCTTTAGTATTAGCTAAGGATTTAGAAAACAAGTTTCATCCCTTCATTTTAATCACATTTTCAGTATTAAGCAAACACTTTGGTTCTTCATCTGCATCACTTCCAGCTCACTGGGGGTAGTGCTACATGTCATTTATTCTACAAATTGTAGTTAAGAGGCAGAACAGAGACCTGAGACAGGATTGATACTCTGCAGCTTTTTAAAAGAACAGTTCACAAATGGATATGGCAGGTTGACTTTGCACCCAACAATAGTCAAGGAATAATACCTGGGTTTATTGCGGAAGCACAGCAGTGGTGTGGCCAGCCACAAAAGTAGGGGAAAGGAATGCAAAGTGGCGACAGTACACTCACTGAAAAGCATCAAGTGCAATCTGCCCAACCAAATGTCACTCAAAATGGAACCTGGTCTCTTCCCTGGGTCTGAGTTTAACCTTTGGGTCAGATGCTTCAAGTAGAAATAGGTTCATTTGAAGGAGAAGGGGACCGTTACATTTGATCAGACTGGAGCAACAATCAATGAAACAAACAGAATACTGATTTGGTCAATAGGTCAGTGGAGACTGTCCTGGATCGGACTGCTCCGAGCAGACCTCATCTGGAGTATGGTACCCAGTTTGGTCTCCAAGGCCCAAAGGATACATTCAAACTCCGGGGGAGAGGAGAGGTGCAGTGAGTAGCCAGAAAACTCATTTTCAACATCAGCAGACTAAGCTACAAGGGAAGACTACAACAAATGGGACTTGAGCCCTGAAAGGACCTGATGGACAGGGGGCCTTACAGAAGTATGAACGATACTAAAAAGAATAGACAAGGTAAATCCGAAACACGACTGCAAGGTAACGCACAACAGCAAGAGAAGGGGGTAGAGACTCAAACTGACGAAAGGCTGATTTGCCACAGATTATTCAACACTTGGAATAGACTTCTAGTGGAGAAATAGAGGTGAAACATTTTAGAGTCTTTTAAGAACCAATTGGATGCAGTTTTTTTTCTGGACCAATGAACTAAGATGAGGCAGATACCCACATTGTTACCTCTGGTGTCCCCCAAGGATCTAAACTTGGCCCCCTCCTATTTCTCATCTATATGCTGTCCCTTGACGACATCATCCGAAAACACACCGTCAGTTTCCCATGTACGCTGACGACACCCAGCTCTACCTCACCATCACTTCTCCTGAATCCTCCAGAGTCTTTAAATTATCAGACTGCTTGTCCGACATCCAGTACTGGATGAGCAGAAATTTTCTCCAATTAAATATTAGTAAGACCAAAGCCATCGTCTTTGGTCCCTGCCTTTGGAACTGTGTTCCTTAGCCACTGACTCCATCCCTCTCCCTTGCATCTGTCCAAGGCTGAACCAAACTGTTCGCAAACTAGGTGTCATATTTGACCCTGAAATGAGCTTCTGGCCACATATCCGCAGCATAACTAAAACCGCCTATTTCCACCCCCGTGACATTGCCCGTCTCTGCCCTTGCCCAAGCTCATCCGCTGCTGAAACACTCATCCATGCCTTTGTTAGCTCTAGACTTGACTATTCCAAAGCACTCCTACCTTACGTAAACTGGAGGTGATCCAAAACTTGGCAGCCCTTGTCCTAATTCACACCAAGTCCCATTCACCCATCACCCGTGCTCGCCAACCTACATTGGCTCCCGGTTAAGCAAAAACCCAGTTTCAAAATTCTCATCCTGGTTTACAAATCCCATGGCCTTGCCTCTCCCCATCTCTCTAATCTCCTTCAGCTTCACAACACGGCACCCCCCACTCCCCCCGCCGCCCATGCCGGGATATCTACTCTCCTCAAATTCTGCCCTCTTGAGCATCTCTGATTATAACTGCTCAACCATTGGTGGCCGTGTCTTCAGCTGATTAGGCCCCAAGATCTGGAACTCCCTCCCTAAACTTCTCCACCTCTCTTTTTTCCTCCTTTAAGATGCTATTTAAAACCTACCTCTGACAGTCATCTGCCATAATTCCTTGTGTGGCTCGGTGTCAAATTTTTTTTTGTCTTATATCAGTGCTGTGA
The DNA here is from genome assembly GCF_044704955.1 of Pristiophorus japonicus. Classification (NCBI taxonomy): domain Eukaryota; kingdom Metazoa; phylum Chordata; class Chondrichthyes; family Pristiophoridae; genus Pristiophorus; species Pristiophorus japonicus. The sequence continues at coordinate 109,643,244 of NC_091991.1, read as the reverse complement.
AGCGCCTTGGGACATTTTACTATGTTAAAGGCGCTATATAAATACAAGTTGCTGTTGTCCCCTATCTTATTTACCTTACAAAGTTCATTGTGCATCCTAAGAGTTTGAATTTAGATACATCTCTTACCTTTCCACTTGTGCATTTCCCATCTTTAGCAAACCACTGGTGATATTTAAAAGACTCGATCTATTTCAATTGCTCCATATTTCACAGTAGTTGCATTATGGCCCTAATACACAGTTTTGAGTGTGTTCTTTTCTTTGCCTCATTTTCTCTGCACCTTTAAGGAAGGATGGATGTACTGTCACCAGCAGTAACCTGTTACATTTTAGGTAGCATACCTATTGTAACCACTAAGGCTAAACATGCCAATGAGTAACAGAAATGGAAGTAGTGAATATCTACAATATTTTGAGGGGGTGGGGGGGAGGAATTGACTTCCCCTACTCCATACAGAAGTGAGCATAACCTCCATACCTTTAAATTGAGTGCAAAAGGTACAGATAATGTAATTTAATACACAAATTGACTAATTGCTTAATCTCTGAAGTGTTGCACTGGATTGAAGTGCTGTTTCTTTGCTTCTGGTTACAGGCAATGGTCAGACTTTCTTATTGGAAACTTGTAGTTTGTTCCTGGATTTTATCAGACTATGATTGGGAAATGCTGCAAGTGTACGAAATAAAAGCACAAAACACACATGCACGCACAAACATTACTTTAAAAAATGGAGATCATCTCAATGGCACTTTTTATAAATAAAAAGAATATATAGAGTACTAACCCTTTAGGTATGCTGATTTTTCTTCAGATCAATAAAGCTTTGGCTGATGCAGTTAAAATGCATCTCGAGTGGATCTGACCCAGCATTTAGGGGTTAGGCAAAACTGAATGTGGTTGTGATACTGTAGGTGGAGCACTGCTGCAGAGTGTGCATGTACTTAGTGGAGATAGAAAGAAAAGCCTGCAAGTCAGAAATGGAACAGAAAATGTTGGAAAAACACAGCAGGCCCATCAGCATCTGTAAAGAGAAAATGATGGGTTAACGTTCCGCTGTGGTGTGGACCAGTTAGTTTTGATTGGGGTTCTATCTCCAAAATGTTAACTTCGGTCAAAATGGACAATGATCCACACCCAAAACATTAACCCACCTTTTTTTTCCCTGCCAACACTTTGTTTTGTACATATATATTCATAATTGCTTAAATTTAAATGGGAGGCTGGGGAAAAGAGGGAGAGCATCTTCTGAATTCTAGATTTTATGAGTGAGAAGTGTTGAAGCCCCCCCGTCATTTTTAAAATGACTCCAGTTAGGTATAAATAAAAGGTTTGTGAGATGGGGAAAAAGGTTTATGGAGGGAGCAAAGAGCAGGAAAGAAAGGTTTAAAAAAAAAAATTCACATACATCCCTGAGAGAAGAACTGAATGTCATATCTATGGCTTCCAATTGCTGATGCCAAAACAAAAATATGTCCTAGCCTATCACTAATTTCAAAAGCACATGCCAATGAGCTCGAGGCTTGTTGCAGCATGATCACGATCAGTGATAGCCTCCATCCTTATAATAAACAACCGTTAAAGTCTTGCCTCCTCAGCAAATAAAATACATTTCACAGGTTTTACTTTAAACTTTTTTTTTTGGCTAAATATTAAACATCAAAGTAATAAATTTCTGCTTAAACTATAGTGCACAACCCAGTACATAAGAATGCATGACACGAGAATTTTGGAAGGCAATAGCATTTTCAAACAGTGAATGTGTTCCAACTAAAGTTTTCTTTCCCCATTAAAAGATTAGCAACAAGATCCTGTGTGAAGGCTGTACCCTTTCACCAGCAAGATCTTCTGTCCCACCATCGTCTATATAAAATAGGAGCATTTTTGTAGCGAGTAATTTGAACAATAGCATAAATAACTGACATTAATTGGATAATAAGCTGGAGAGACAGCAGTTTGTGCAGAAGGCATGATTGCTTATATTACGTTAATTTAGAATGGCATCTGTTGGTTTCCATTTCACAACTGATACAAGAGCTACATACATAACTCGTGCACTAAATAACTGGTGCCGATCTGTCATCTGTTATTGTTGGTCGGAGTTTTATTGTAGCAAAAGGATTTCCTCCGCTGAAACAGGAAAGAGAACAAAGTATTAAAACATTGACGTATCACTACAGCAATATCTGTGCAACCAAGGAAGCCTTCCTGCAAAATCATACTTCCTGTAGTTTTTTCCCCCCAAATAGAACGTTCACTGTGTGTTTGGTGCCGGAACATAAAATGATGCATGTTATATGCAAAAATCACAAACATTTTTGCAAAGGTTTTTGCATACATTTTGGGGGGAATTTTAACAAAAAGATGGGTGGGTGGGGTTGTGTGGGAGGTTAAAGTATTAAAAATCTGAATCCCGACCAAAATCCGCCTCCAACCCTCCCACTTCCGGTTTTAACGGAGGTTGGCCGGGACGGGCAGATAACCTGCTCCCAGGAGGCGGGTCATCTATTTAAATATTAGAATGAGGCTGGAAGCTTCTGCTTTAACCTCCATTTTGAACTTAACTGTAGCTGGTGAGGTTTTGCAGGCGGGGACTGCTGGATCCAGCAGATAAGTGCCTTTACTCCTGAAACCATCATCCCTGCCTAACCGATCCCCACAATCAGAGACTCCCTCACGAGGCCTCCGATCGCCCCCAGCCCTGGCCTCCAATTCCTCCCCTACCCCCACCATGCTCCTCCGTCTAGCGATGGTTCCCTAACCCCACCCTCCCCTGGCTGACGATCGTTGCTGAACCCACCCCCGCCCCACATGAACTCACCCGCTCCCCTCGGTACTCCTCCGGCCCTTGATACTCATCCAACCCCATGCAAATCAGGCCCCGACGTTAAATTCGGCCGGGCCTGTGGGAAACCCATTCTCCAGACTCCCATCCCGCCTTCCCCATTAAAATTCAGCCCAGTGCACCTGGGTTTCAGGGCTATTTTGGTATATATCAGAGATCTTTGGCAGTTATCTTTGTGTAGACTAAGGGAATTATTGCCTTGAAACAGGATTTCAATGGAAAGCTTAGTTTAAAGTTTTGTATCTCATCTCATACTGCAATCTTTTTGCTTTGTAAACTTAGTCATATTTATGTGAATTAAAAACTTAACAAGAACATACAAAATAGGAGCAGGAGTAGGCCATAAGGCCCCTCGAGCCTGCTCCGCCATTTAATACGATCATGACTGATCTGATCATGGACTCAGCTCCACTTCCCTGCCTGCTCCCCATAACCCCTTATCCCCTTATTGATTAAGAAACTGTCCATTTCTGTCTCAAATGTATTCAATGCCCCAGCTTCCACAGCTCTCTGAGGCAGCGAATTCCACAGATTCACAACCCTCTAGGAGAAGGAATTTCTCCTCATCTCTGTTTTAAATGGGCGACCTCTTATTCTAAGATTATGCCCCCTAGTTCTAGTCTGCCCTATCAGTGGAAACATCCTCTCTGCATCCACCTTGTCAAGCCCCCTCATAATCTTATACATTTCTATAAGATCACCTCTCATTCTTCTGAATTCCAATGAGTAGAGGCCCAACCTACTCAGCCTTTCCTCATAAGTCAACCCTCTCATCTCCGGAATCAACCTAGTGAACCTTCTCTGAACTGCCTCCAAAGCAAGTATATCCTTTCGTAAATATGGAAACCAAAACTGCATGCAGTATTCCAGGTGTGGCCTCACCAATACCCTGTACAGCTGGAGCAAGACTTCCCTGCTTTTATACTCCATCCCCTTTGCAATAAAGGCCAAGATTCCATTGGCCTTTCTGATCACTTGCTGTACCTGCATACTAACCTTTTGTGTTTCATGCACAAGTACCCCCAAGTCCTGCTGTACTGCAGCACTTTGCAATCTTTCTCCATTTAAATAATAACTTGCTCTTTGATTTTTTTCTGCCAAAGTACATGACCTCACACTTTCCAACATTATACTCCATCTGCCAAATTCTTGCCCACTCACTTTGCCTGTCTATGTCCTCCTGCAGCCTCTATGTCCTCCTCACACATTACCCTTCCTCCCATCTTTGTATCGTCAGCAAACTTGGCTACGTTACACTCAGTCCCCTCTTTCAAGTTGTTATAAACTGTAAATAGTTGGGGTCCCAGCACTGATCCCTGCGGCACCCCACTCGTTACTGATTGCCAACCAGAGAATGAACCATTTATCCCAACTCTATCAGCCAATCTTCTATCCATGCTAATTTATTACCTCCAACCCTGTGAACTTTTATCTTGTGCAGTAACCTTTTGTGTGGCACCTTGTCAAATGCCTTCTGGAATTCCAAATATACCACATCCACTGGTTTCCCTTTATCCACCCTGTTCGTTACATCCTCAAAGAATGCCAGCAAATTTGTCAAACATGACTTCCCCTTCATAAATCCATGCTTTCTCTGCCTGACCAAATTTTGCTTTTCCAAATGTCCTGTTACTGCTTCTTTAATAATGGACTCCCAACATTTTCCGAACCACAGATGTTAGGCTAACTGGTTTATAGTTTCCTGCTTTTTATCTGCCTCCTTTTTTTTTTTGAATAGGGGTGTTACATTTGTAGTTTTCCAATCTACTGGGACCTCCCCAGAATCCAGGGAATTTTGGTAAATTACAACTAATGCATCCACAATCCCTGCTGCTACTGCTCTTAAGACCCTAGGATGCAAGCCATCAGGTCCAGGGGATTTATCTGCCTTTAGTCCCATTATCTTACTGAGCACCGCCTCCTTAGTGATTGTGTTAAGTTCCTCCCCCCCTATGGCCCCTTGACTATCCACTGTTGGAATATTGTTAGTGTCCTCTACAGTAAAAACTGATACTCTAAACAAGTATTTTGTAAGGGGAAGGAAAGTTTGGGAGGGGGAAAATTTCAAAGTATTAAACTCACCATATAGTGACAAAAATATATAACAAAGCTCTTTAAAAAGAATCCCATCAATTTTTGTCACCTCCATAGAGATCTGCCACACAGGCTTCCTTTCTGCTCTGTGACATCACGGATAAGGAGGTGCTGAAGTGCCTTGAGCACAGATGCAATGAACAATGTGGGCACTGGCTTCAGACCAGGGGGAGAGCAAGACGCAGCACTAATGGGAACATTTTAAAGTTGTGCAACATATCTTTTACCTGAGGAAAGGTGGTTTCATGATGCCATTCACCTCCGAACTCTGTAAAAGAAGGAAACAGAAGCTTAACTCTACACATCAAAGACTAAAAGGGAAAATGTTATTTTTTTAAAGCGAACTGCATGCCCCAAATTTACAATCCATGGCGATTGGTACTGGTAGGCTATTGCTGCTGTACCTATAAAGAAAGAACATGCACTTATATAGTGCATTTCACAACCTCAGGATATCCCAAAACACTTTAGAGCCAATGAAGTTTGTTTTTTGAAGTGTAATCAGTGTTGCAAAGTAGGCCACATTGTCATCTAAATGTTGACAACACGAACCGTATCCAGGATCTACAGCGGTTACTGCTCTCCAAGTGAGTGCATTAACCATTCGGAGAAAAAATTAACCCGTGACAGTTAAATAGAACGGCCCTGAAATCCTGGTTGGCTGCTTCCCGCGGGCGATCGAGAGAAAAACTTTAAAAAGATGCGCACTTAGCTGAAGCTGCTGCGCCCACGTGAGTTCCCAGTCCTGAGGCTGCCACTGGCTGCGCGTCGCAGCGCGAGCACGTCAGGACATACGCCGGGCTGGAGTTGCAGTCATGTGGCTCTGGGCATCCAATCAGGTAAAGTATATACTCATTCATAATAATGGGAACTCCGTAAGTTGGAGTTCCCATTATTATGAATGAGAACCCCCCCCCCACCAACACACTGGTTGTGCTGATCTCAGCCAGGGTAGCAAAAGGAGTGCGACAAGTTGAGCAGGAATACACAAAAGAATTTTAGCAGAACTCTCACACTTCATTATTCAGTGACCCTTGCTGGAAAGTCTACATCAAGACAGCGAGACCGTACCCAGAGTCCAATAGCTTGCCAACATTCTCTGTCTAGACACATAGGGCCCAAGTTTCCACATGATAAAAAACGGGCGCCCATCCGAACTGGGCCGGCACCGGAAAAAAAACGAGCGATTCTGGAGCGCTTTGCAGCTCCTTGTCTGCTTGGCGCGGCGCCCAGGGGGGCGGAGCCTACACTCGCGCCGATTTTGTAAGTGGGAGGGGACGGGTACTACTTAAATTAGTTTTTTCCTGCCGGCAACGCTGCATGTGCGCGTTGGAGCGTTCGCGCATGCTCAGTGTGAAAAAAACATTGGCACTCGGCCATTTTTGTATTCCTTTGTAGCTGTTTAGTTTTTGAAAATTTTTTAATAAAAGTACATTGCCATCAGCACTGAGGCTTCTTGTAGCAGTGAGAAGGCTGCAGGAAGCCTCAGAAAGTTGAGGCAGCCGTTTCCCGACGACCTCCCCCTTTTGCCGTCGGGAAATGGCTCCTCAATTTCTGAGGCTTCTTGCAGCCTTCTCTTTCCCGCCAGCCATCTGGAACGGCTCCATTCCCTTCCCCCCCCCCCCCCCCCCCCACCCCGCGTTCGGTTGGCTCCCTTCCCTCAACCCCCCGCCGGCTGCATTCCTCGGCTCCCTTCCCTTCCCTCCCCGCGTTCGGTCGGCTCCCTTCCCTTCCCTCCCCGCGTTCGGTCGGCTCCCTTCCCTTCCCTCCCCGCGTTCGGGCGGATCCCTTCCCTTCCCTCCCCGCGTTCGGTCGGCTCCCTTCCCTTCCCTCCCCGCGTTCGGGCGGATCCCTTCCCTCCCCCCCCCCGCGTTCGGTCGGCTCCCTTCCCTCCCCCTTCCCTCCCCCGCGTTCGGTCGGCTCCCTTCCCTCCCCCCCCAACGTTCGGTCGGCTCCCTCCCGCGTTCGGTCGGCTCTCTCCCTCCCGCGTTCATCGGCTCCCCTCCCCTGTTCATCGGCTCCCCTCCCCTCCCCTCTCCTCTCGCTCCCCTCCCCTCTCCTCCTCCCCCCCCCCCGCGTTCGTTGGCTCCCTTCCCTTCCCTCCCCCCCCCCCCGCGTTCCTCGGCTCCCTTCCATTCTCCCCCCCCCCCCCCCCCGCGTTCCTAGGCTCCCTTCCCTTCTCCCCCCCCCCGCGTTCCTCGGCTCCCTTCCCTTCTACCCCCCCGCGTTCCTCGGCTCCCTTCCCTTCCAACCCCCCGCGTTCCTCGGCTCCCTTCCCTCCCCCCCCCCCCCCCCGCGTTCGGTCGGCTCCCTTCCCTTCCCCCCCCCCGCGTTCGGTCGGCTCCCTCCCTCCCGCCTGCCCGCGTTCGGTCGGCTCTCTCCCTCCCGCGTTCGTCGGCTCCCTTCCCTCCTCCCCCCCCCGCATTAGTCGGCTCCCTTCCCTCCCCCCCCCCCCCGCATTAGTCGGCTCCCTTCCCTTCTACCCCCCCGCGTTCCTTGGCTCCCTTCCCTTCCCTCCCCCCCCCCCGCGTTGGTTGGCTCCCTTCCCCCCCCCCCCCCCCCCGCGTTCGTTGGCTCCCTTCCCCCCCCCCCCCCCCGCGTTGGGTCGGCTCCCTCCTCCCCCCCCCGCCTGCGTTCGGTCGGCTCCCTCGTTTTGTGAGGCTTGCTGCACCATTCTTTCTGGCTGAAGCACTTTCACACAGGTAGGAAGATGGTTTATTTAATCTTTTCTTTGCTTATAAATGTTTATTCAGGTTGGATTTATTTGTATAATATTTGTAGAAGTATAAATAAGGATTGATTGTAGAATTTAATGACTTCCCCCCTCCCCCCCCACCTCGTTCTGGACGCCTGATTTGTAACCTGCGCCTGACTTTTTAATGTGTAGAACAGGTTTTTTCAGTTCTACAAAAATCTTCACTTGCTCCATTCTACTTTAGTTTGGAGTACGTTTTCACTGTGGAAACTTTCAAATCAGGCGTCAGTGGCCGGACACGCCCCCTTTTGAAGAAAAAATTCTGTTCCAAAGTAGAACTGTTCTACCTGACTAGAACTGCAGAAAAAAAAATGTGGAGAATTGCGAATTCTAAGATAGTCCATTCTCCACCAGTTGCTCCTAAAAATCAGGCGCAAATCATGTGGAAACTTGGGCCCATAGAATCATAGAAGTTTACAGCATGGAAGGAGACTATTTCAGCCCATCATGCCCGTGCCACAAATGAAGAATAGCCACCAGGATGATGTACCTGAGGACTGCCAAAGCTTTTGGAAATGTACCCCAGTACATTTCAGGACAATAGACAATACGGCAGGGGGAGGGGAATAGGGAAGAAAAGGTCAACTTAAATCACAAATTCATGCACTGGAGCCGTATCATATATCTTCTACAGCTGAATTTTTCCTCAAATTGAATCCAAACAGCCAGCTCCTATCTAACCAGGGTTAACCTGCAGGGAGCTCCTACCTAACCGGGGTTAATCTAGAAGAGAGAAATAAATGGGAAGAGATTACTGGTGAAGTATGGTGTAATTTCATCAATCAGGTTTGTCTATCTGTATCTCATTTAAAAAAAAAATCAAATAGTTACAGAAGAATTATGAACATATTTCTGCCTTTTTTTGTTGCTAAAGCATCAGTGGTGTACTGATGTAAATGACTAAAACTGACTGTTGGGGGATTAGAAATAACATTACTGGAGGAAATATTCAGAAAGGCAGAAATGATTCATTTCCACTGTGGTAATTCTGTTCCCTCGGCCCAAGTCAGCAGCCCCGGTGATGCCATTGGAATTTGTTGTTTAAATGCAAAATACTGGTTTAAAAAAAAAGTGCCCAAAATTATCAAAAAGGATGTCAAATTATAAAATCAGATTTTTAAAACATATTTTCATTTTATTTGGATAGAAAAGACCAACCTCTGGTGGAGTACTTTATTTTGGTGGAAGTGGGTCAAATCATTCCTGTGCTGTATGCTCCAGTTATGAAATACAGAGATAGACTTTACTGCTTAAAGACCATTTCCTTCTTGCAGTACAGATTTCAATCACAAGAGGGCAGCATTTAGTAAGAAAAACACTGCAACATCAAAAAAAACCAACTCTAGTTAACACCTGCTTTTCCACAGCAGCATCCTAACAAGCCATTTTTTGCCACTCCAGCATAACAAAACAGACATGTTTTGGAAACATATTGCAAAAGAACAAAGTCAATCCGGTACACTGAAATATATATGGGTCAGTGTGAGAGATTGCCAAAGTCAGAGATCTTAAAAATATAGAATCATAGAATGGTTACAGCACCGAAGGAAGCCAGTCAGCCCGTCAAGCCAACTCTCTGCAAGAGCACCTCAGCTAGTCCCACTCCCCCAGACACCATCAACTAAATCATCCTGAAATACTCTTTCTCGCATCGTTCGGTAAAGGAACTTCTACATATATGCAGTTCTTTCAAACCTGTGACCTCCACCACCGAGAAGGACAACACCACCGAGTTCCCCTCCAAGTCACACATCATCCTGATACACCTCGCCATTCCTTCATTGTTGCTGGATCAAAATCCTGGAACTCTCCAACAGTACTGTGGGAGCACCTTCAGCACATGAACTGCAGCGGTTCAAGTCGAAGACCCCCCCCACCACCTTTTCCAATAGGGATGGGCAGTAAATACTGGCCTTGCTAGCGACACCCACATCCCAAGGATGAATTCAAACAAACCTTGAAGCTTTATAAATTTCTTTACATCATCATGACCGAGGTCACATTTACAGATTTTATCATCATCATAGGCAGTTCCTCGGAATCGAGGAAGACTTGCTTCCACTCCTGAATTGAGTTTTTTGGTGGCTGAACAGTCCAATACGAGAGCCACAGACTCTGTCACAGGTGGGACAGATAGTCGTTGGGGGAAGGGACTGGTTTGCTGCACGCTCATTTCCGCTGCCTGCGCTCGGTTTCTGCATGCTCTCGGCGTTGAGACTCGAGGTGCTCAGTGCCCTCCCGGATGCACTTCCTCCACTTAGGGTGGTCTTTGGCCAGGGACTCCCAGGTGTCAGTGGGGATGTTGCATTTTATCAGGGAGGCTTTAAGGGTGTCCTTGTAACGTTTCCTCTGCCCACCTTTGGCTCGTTTGCCGTGAAGGAGCTCAGAGTAGAGCGCTTGCTTTGAGAGTCTCGTGTCTGGCATGCGAACAATGTGGCCTGCCCAGTGGAGCTGATAGAGTGTGGTCAGTGCTTCAATGTTTTTTATACAGATTTTTATACAGATTTTATACGGGTTTAAAAAAAAAAAGACAGTAAATATCTCGTGTTTAGTAAATAATATGAATTAAAGCCAAGCTGACACTTGTATTAAAACGTAAGCACAAAGTAACATCGAGAGGGAACAGGTCAATGCTGAGAAACGATCAGGCAGGCTGTGAAAATCGTTATCTCAAAGGTGCTTCTTGCCTTCCAACATAATTTCCTGCATACCTAATTTCAAGCTAAGGCCTTAAAAAGTGGCCTTGGGAAGCTGCCACAAATTAATTGGCTGCAACATCCAAAAGGTTAATCTGCAAGAGAAAAGGGTGAGAAAAATTACTTATCTTGTGGCGTTGTCTTCATTCCTGAAACAAGAAACATGCTCCACACAACACTGGAGTGAACAGGATGTGACATCTCGAATTATGTTTTTAAAGTCTTTGGTGGGTTGGGACCAGGCTCACAGGAGTTTGTGGCGAGAGGCTCTCTGGCCGGGTCTGTGATCAGCTGTGTGGTAAGTGGCCCTGAATCTCAAAAGAATGGTGTTGTTGGTGGTCCCCATCTCAGCCTGTGGATGGACTGGGTTGGCTCCTGTCCGAGTGTCACTCCCAATTTTAATAGACGCTGTTGCAAATGGGAGTGCGGACACACACAGCCAAGCCAGGCAGTGGAACAAAATTCCCCAAGTCATGGACCACGTGCCAGTGTCTGGGGCTGTTCTTGCCATAGTCTGAAGCCAAGAGTTCCATTTATCAAGGACTTGATCCAGGATTAGAGTCCTGGACGTTGTCCGTTCCCTACCTAAACTGCACCTGAAATATGACCATTGAATCACAACTGGAGTGATGTGTAGCAGGTCGGCAGAACCAGTGGATTGGATAAATGTTGGTCAGTTTGTCAGGTACCCCAGCTCAAATTCTCATGGTGGTCAGAAAACCTCCTGATCCCCCCCACTCCCCCGTCCACCCTGCTAAAAAAGACAAAGACCAGATCAAAGGGCCCGCTCCAGGTATATCAAGTGACAATTTCAAGACTCTTTCACCCCAATGTTGAATTGTTTTTGCTCTTTGGTCCAAGAAAGCACCGTCCTACAGATCAATATCGTTCATCAACATTTTCTTGGGAGAGACTCTGTCCCAGAAGCCAGCCAGATTCTGAGCCAATTTTAGGATATTCCTGCACGTTGGAGCAAAAAGGAAATGCAAAAACAACGTTACTGCAGTGGGGGTACTGGCTGTTACACCAGATCCAAATTCTCTAAGCAAAGTCTAGAGATTCCAAAACCTGCACCAAAGGACTCTTACTTTAGCAGTGTAGGAGCTGCAGAGGCGCCCATCCCAGCCCTTCCTTTGGACACACATGGAGTTGCAGGGAATGCATAGAGGGTAGACCTGAGATGGGCCTGGTTGCAATGGTGGGGGTGAAAGACAACAATCTACAGTAAGTCAAAGAAGATCTGCATGCCTCCTCGTGACACAACCTATCTTTAATGAAACAGCAAATCCTAGACTGGAATTCCAATGCAAAAGCCAACAAGAGAAGCAATATTCCACACATCACAACAGCTGACAGCTTCAGTTCTGTAGGCAGGGGGGGGGGGGGGGGGTTGAGTGGGTGGGATAGGGAGAAAACAGAGGGTTCCTGCTGCTGATTGTTATCGAGTACAGACCTTGGGTGAGGGCGTGCTGAAATGCCCCCACATTCATATAGCCTGTCAACACACTCACAAATGAAAAATGACAAACCAGATGAGGTTCGAAAAGACAATCTGTGCTAATGGAACTATACACCAGTATGAGTGACCTTCAGGAAAAGGAAGGAATTTTTTTTAAATCCCTGTAATGATATAGAAATATGGCAACTGATCTTTTTCAACAAAATAATATCTTCAATGGAACATTCTTTAAATGAAATTCTATGATATGTAATCAATCTATTTTTGGAATGTACACTGGGTCAAAGTTTATACAAACATGTTAGATAGATTGTGTGTTTTTACAAAATCCAGTCACTCTCAGGGAACACAGTGATCAATGTAGCAACTTCTTTCACATGTTGAAATTACAGAATTGAATGGCTTGGGGTCATGAAGAACTGGGCACCTTATTCCCATACTGCATGCCTTTCTACATTAAACATTAACTCATAGCTTTAGAATGTTGAAAAAGTTGGTTCTCATTTCAGACAGAATCACCTGTTCCTGTCACATGAATCTTCCACTGCGTTGCAAGCCAGCAGCTGTGCCAAGCACTTCTTCTCAATTGCAATAAATCCTTAATGGATTGATAAAACAATTACAAGCAAAGGACATGTTGATCCACATATCAAGACTCCAAGTTCCCAGCCTAATTGATCACTGCCACTTAATGCACCAGTTGCAGTTTTTACACATTTGTTTCTAATACCTTTTTAAATATTGAATTCTGGATTTGTGTGCCCAGCATTTACATCAAATTGAATATTATATCGAGTGCATCCCAAAGCAATGTAGGGGTGTCCCCTCTTCCAAAGATAGCTCACGTATGTAGAGTAATGCTTGTAAAGTAAAATTGATATTTTCAGTGACGTTTACGTGCTCAAGGCAAGTAATGTCAGCACTTGGGAATACTTCTATTTTGGGCACTCAATGTCAGCATAAAGCATTTCTAGGTCATACACAGCACAAGCTAACTCTTTTCATAAATATGCCCAACTCCAGCCTCAAAAGAGCACCTCCTTTCCCAGTGAGAAATTCTCTATTTCATACACTAATCATCCTTCTCAGCAAGATTGCCAATTTGTGCCAAGTTGTACTCTGGAACAAGCAATCCCCAACACTTTGGGCTCAATTTTCCCCCAATGATTTGTGCCATTTTTTTGCAGAACGGCGCTTTTTTTGACCCAAGTTAAAAAATACAAGTTTCCCCAATCAATTTGCACCCGCGTATCTCAGTTAGTTACGATTTTCTTAGGTTCGTTTCTTTGAGGCAAAGGGGGAGTAACCTGCCACCCGCGCCAATTCTAGCCAGCTCAGAGTTACTCCAGTTCTTCTTAGGCCGGCGTATGTGGCATCTGTAGAATAACCTTCTGGTGAGTTAAGAAAATCGGCACAGGTAAGTAAATCAGCACAGCAGAACAGGTAAGGGAAAATGGGGGGGGGGGGGGGCTGGAAAGCCTTTCAGGTATAGTTAGGTGTGGGGACTGGGAGGGAGGAGGCCATTCGGCCTGGGATAGGTGCGGGGTCAGGGACCGGGAGGCCGCTCGGTCTGGGATAGGTGCGCAGATTGGGAGGGAGGCCATTTGCAGGGATGGCGGGGGGCCGGGGCAAGAGGGGGACTTTAATAATTTAGTTGCTGCAATGTTTAATGTGCTTGTGCTCGGTAAGTTGCTGCAATGTGCCTGTGCAGGTTGCTGTGAGCAGGCTGTGAGTGTCTCTTTCCAGCCTCAGCCCACATTGCGTCACTGGTTACCGGGGCAACCCGATCTTTTTGGTGCAGATCAAGACTTCACCCCCAAAACTAAATGACCGGCTAGGCGGCGCCAAAATTAAGAAATTAAATGGGGAAACTTGGAAGATTTTTTTTTGGCGTACTTGGGCCCCTAAAAAACAGGCGTAAGTCTTCAAGTATGCCAAAAAACAGCTTTGGGGAAAATGGAGCCCTTTAATCTACTCATTACTGAAAACAGAGCCACAATTTTATCTACATGTACACAATTTATTTGGGCTAAGTAAACATGTACTAGCATAGAGGACATTTGTGTAAATTATAATTGGAGCATTTTAAGTATATAATGGCAATATTTTCATAGATTTAGATTTACTTGTTGAAAAAACCCATGTCAAAATAAGTGAAAGTAACTGGCTCTCTCAATACCCCAAAATAACAACCTTCTACAGACCCTACTACAGCAGATTTATTTTTAATTTCAAATGCAAGGGGTAAGAATAATTTTGAGAGGAAACCAAACCCGAAGACTGGTTTAAAAATAATTATTTGTTGATAAAAATCCAAACCTGGATTCCGATCATTTTCTTCCTCCAAAATCTAAATTCAGAATTCTTTTAAATACTGTTTTTACTGGCAAGGGGTTGTATGTTCCAATAAGCTACCACTAAAGTACCAGTTTCAAAACTCTCTCAATCTGGCTTTATATCTAGGTAAAATCTGAATACTGCTATCTGTCCCATTTCAAAGTAACACACAGTTTTACAGTCCTCGTTAATGTAGGAATTGTACAGTAAACTGTTATGAATGTTATGACTGCTAGTTTATAGCAGTATTAAACAGTGGCACTTGTAAAGCTCTGTATAGTAGTTTTGGGCTTCATCAGAATATTAAACAGCTTTTAGGTCACAGTGATTGTGAAGAAGTGGATAGTAGCAAATTAAGAGAGACTTTGAAATTGCATGACTAGTGCATCAAAGGAAGAATAAAGATATAAACCAATAAGCTCCTAGATGGCTCAGTGAGTAGCTAAACCAGACAAACCAGCAAGGTCCCATGCTTTGACCCTTGATCTGTGCTGATCGTGACTGAGACAGCCATAGGATGCTATAACTGGCCTCAGCTCTCCAGAGTAATGGAGATGAAGGATGGGCTAGGGTTCCTGTTCCAATTGCTATTGAGCTAACTCTGCTGGAAACATCTGTGAACATGAGGTGTGCACCGGATCAGACTCTCAGACAAATCTGCCAACACACAATGTTGAGGTTCCCATTGGAAAAATGGGCAATTGGGCAAGGTGCAGTGCCCGTGGAACTGTGCTCTCGTAACAAATCAATGCCTTCAGGACAGGAAGTGAGTAAATAAAGGTGCAAACTAATAAAACTCAGTATTGTCGGAAAATGATCACTACAGCCATTTTTTTTTAAGCAGTAATTGAGTAACACAACCAAGGAATTAGGTACTTTCTTTGATCATTTCTTTGTTTGATTGAAACAATGATGTATGGCAGCATTGAGTATTGGGACATTGGCTGGTGCAGGCAATCCCATATAGTAATAATTCACTGTTCCCAGCCATGTAACAGGAATCATGTGCGTGGATGCGTATGGCGTGGCGTGGGTGTGTGGGTATATATGTATGGTGTGGGTGTGGGTGTATATGTATGGTGTGGGGGTTTGGATATATATGTATGATTGGGGGTGGGGGGGGGTGTAAATAAAAGGGAGAAAATAAAATAAAAATAAAAAAGGTTGAGTTAATGCCAGACCAATCTCGCATCCAGCTGGTTCACAGCAAGACAGAGACCTGGGAGTGGGTCACTGATCCTCAGTTAGTGCACAGCCCAAGCAATTCGGAACAAAGCTGGAGGTTCGGGAAAATGGCTTCACAAATATGATGGTCTATATTATTCACCATTTGAGAACTGTTCAGCTGAGGACAGTAGCATTCTTCAGTTGGCTACAGGGCAGTTCAACAGCAGTCTAGGTGACTCACTGACTGACTGACTCTACCGCCTTTCACCCAAGTACCGAGGGGGGGAAATTTGGTTGCTTAACGCCTCCTGTTAGCGCCTGGAGGGGGGGAGCACTACTAATGGGCGCTAAGGGGTCAGCGACCGGGCGCAGCAAATGCAGCAACGCCCATGAACTTCAGTGCCGGTTTAGCGCTGGCGTTAACTCTGACCGCCTGGGCCTCTAGCGCCTTGCAGATCGTGATGTCATAAAGTGCGCAGTGCCCAGTTAACGCCCCAGATGTGAAATTGCCCCCGACCCCCTGCTGTAGTGCCGGGCGTCAACAGCAGCAGGAAGAGGAGGCGTCGTCACCTCGGCTGGCCGCTTGGGGAGCGCTAATTAAAGGGAATGGTCTTCAGGTAGGCCAAACTTTATTATTTGCACCAGTTTGGTGCCTGCTCAAAGTTTTTGCTGTTTCATTGCTGCGCGATGTCCAAGTCCTCTCCTCGCAGAGTGTTTAGGGCTGTAATGGCAGTCGCGCTGGTCACCTTGCAACGCTGAACTACCTTTAACCGAGGAAAGCAGCCTCTGATGCTGTTAGCAATTCGCTCCACATTGATCAGCACTCTGCCACTACCACCCTGCGCTTGAACTTTAGCGCCCCGAGAGAAGTTCACGCTCGATTTAGTGCTCCACTTCCCTCTTGGAGCGCTAAAGCTGAATTTCCCAGCAGGAGAGAATCATTAGGACCTAGCACTACTTTTTCTACTTTTCCCAAAAGTGCTACAGAATTTCCCTCTAGCCCCTCATCATCATTGCCAGTCCCTCGAAATCGAGGAAGACTTACTTCTACATAAAGCTCTTCGGTGACCGAACAGTTCAATACAGGAATTACAGTCTATGTCACAGGTGGGGCAGACCGTCGTTGAGGGAAAGGGTGGGTGGGGAGTCTGGTTTGCCGCACGCTCCTTCCACTGCCTGCACTTGTTTCCTGCACGCTCTTGGCGACGAGACCAGAGGTGCTCAGTGCCCTCCCGGATGCTCTTCCTCCACTTAGGGGCGGTCTTTGGCCAGTGACTCCCAGGTGTCAGTGGGGATGTTGCATTTTATCAAGGAGGCTTTGAGGGTGTCCTTGAAACGTTTCCTCTGCCCATCTGGGGCTCGCTTGCCCTAGTCTCTGGCCAGCACTTCTCCCAACAGTTTGGTAAAGACTGGTCACAAATCTGTTTTGCCACTAACCTTTTATTTTTCCCCCTCACAAACTGGGAACCATTCACTACCATAATCATATCCAGAAGGGGGAAACTTGCCTCAGTACAAGTGGAAGCTATATTTTTGATAACAGCAGTCATACAAGAGAGAATTACAATTGTCAGATAGCAGAAATAGTTTCCATCACTTTCCTTTAGAATTACATTTGACTTAACCTTTCGAGAAGTCTATTAAATTTAGATCAAAACGCTCAATAATTTTGTGCATCTCTCCAATTCTACTTTGTAATACCCTGTCTTTCAAATTTTCCATGCTGTTTGATTGAAACATGTACAACTTGAAAACTGCAAATCTACAATCAGCTAATGACAATTAAAACAGAAATAGGATTTGGTAACCTTTCATTAAAAGCTTTAAAGTAAGAAACGGCCTCTCTCTGGCTGGTTATTACTTTTGTAAAATACATTTAAAGTCCTACTTTGACAATGTTTTGCTTTTACTAATATGGTATTTTACATTACATTTTCAATCTGTAGTGTGAAATATCTTAATGCAGTTACTGAAAATAGCATAGGTAATGATCAGCTGCTGCTTCTAATTATAACAGAGGAGGATATAAAAAGTCATTAAACAGAACCCAAATATTGTTTTCACATCAATAGTGTGGTGTACTCTCTAA
Source organism: Pristiophorus japonicus (assembly GCF_044704955.1). Taxonomy (NCBI): domain Eukaryota; kingdom Metazoa; phylum Chordata; class Chondrichthyes; family Pristiophoridae; genus Pristiophorus; species Pristiophorus japonicus. The sequence continues at coordinate 109,625,804 of NC_091991.1, read as the reverse complement.
AGCACCTCTTAATAGCCTGTTACAGAGCAGCATTGCCTAGAAACAAACCTACCAGCCTCTGGGCAGGGGCATGGTACACACTGACCTGAAGGGCAGAAAATATAACCTAATCTTTTTAATGGCAAAACCAAGAATTATATCAGAATCCAGCCTTACTATATTGCTTCATAAGTGCTAATGGATAATTATTTTCTGTTGTATTGAAGTCAACTCTTACTGAACGATTTAATATTTCTAGCTCTGTGCTTGATCTCAGTTTGCAAATACTCGATTGGTACTGGAGCAGGAAGGGTAAGAAAGGCCTGTAAGTGATGATTTACAATTATACTACCAATGGTACTGAATTGGCAGGGGGGGGGGGGGGGGGGGGGGAGAGGAAAAATGCATTCCACACCACTAAAATGCATGTATATCGGACTTTAGTGAAAGATTCCAGCACAGGTGGAGAACATTCAGCCCATCATATCTGTGCAGGCTCTTGGCTAGATCAATCCAAAAATCAATACCACTGCCTCACTTACTCTCCACAACCCTGTATCTTCCGCTGTTTCAAATATTTATCCACTTATCCTGGTCTCTGCCATACCACTTCCTGAGGCAAAGCATTCCATGCTCCAGCAACTCTGCATAAAAACATTTCTCGTAACCTCTCTTCACACTCTCATGAGAATTATAAATCGATGACACCGGTCACTGACTCTCTAAGTGAAGGAAATAGTCTTTCCCAGTTCACTAACAAAACCCTTCATAATTTTTAAAACATCCATTCAATCTCCCCTTAGTCTTCTTTGCTCCAGTGGGAAAAGTCCCAGTATCTCAAGTCTCTCCTGTTCATCAACTAACTTTCGACCCAAGCCATATTTCTTCTCAAATCATGTGCCTCAGTTTTTCTAACAATTAGACTCCCTACTTCATCTGTGAGTGGTCCTAACCTCTCCAACTATTCCTTTACCTTTTATAAGCTTACAGAAGCATTTTATTATTTCCTATTATCTCCTGGCTTTCATTCATATTCCTATTCAGTCCTTCTCATCTCCCTTTTCACCTCTCTAGTGCACTTGCTATATTTTCCTGATTTTCTTTAATACTTTAGCCCTTGTTTTATCAGATGCCTCCCCTTTAAGTTTCAGTTTCGTTTTAATCTCTCTATCCATTGAACTCTATTCTTTGATGCAACCCTCCTTTCACCGTGATGGAATATTTTATTCTGTTCACTATCCATCTCTAAGATTTTGCATTGGTAAATCTGTAAACCTGTGTGTATATACTGGGGAGAAAAGGTAGCAATAAATAAGAACCAATGGAGGGAGGAAAATTATTCCTCACAACTTGTATCAGGTAAGAACACAACATATAGGTTGAACCTCCCTTATCTGGAACCACCCCTCGTCCAGAACCATTCCTGACCACCGTGTGGCGCATGCCCAGAACTCCAACATGAACAAATGAAATCCTTCCTCGCTGCCGACTCACGCAATCGCTGGCCTGACCTCCACCCGCTCCTCCTCCCCTTGGTCTCTCTGCCGCACTCCCAGCCCCAATATCCCCTTGCTCAGTACCTGTACCATCCAATTTAACGTGACCACCCCTCATCCAGATAAGGGATTTTTCCGAAACAGGCCAGGTCCCGAGGGTTCCGGATAAGGGAGGTTTGACCTGTACTTTGTACTCGGTCATGCACTGAAGTTCCTTATGAAGTTGATTTTATCTTTGTTTACATTTGGATAACAGCCAGGCCGTGTTGAGGTTTTTTGAGCTCCCTATTGTTCAAACTACATATTTAACTCAAATATTGATTCCATAGCTTTATTAATGCAATAGCCCACAAACAGTTAGTTCTGATTTGATGGTCACCATACTTCTCAGTGTGCAATGTGCTGAAAGGGTGAAATTCTGGTCAGTATGGATTTTGTGCTCAAGTCTCTGGAATGAGACTTAAACCCATAATCCTCTTGAGTTAAGAGGCGAGAGTGATACCACTGAGCCACAACTGACATGGAGGAGATGGACGGTCCTGCACCCCAGCAGTGGCACTGCGGAGAACTTTGATTTGCTATTGTGTTAGTAACATGCAACTACATGAAAGAAATGACAATAGTCCTAGAATTCGATACAAGAACACCCCGATAATCATTGATATTTGTATAAAGCTGGCACATTTGGTCTTTGATGGGTACTTACTGAATTTGTATTGTCTTGTTGGGGTACAATTCCTCTGCTTGGAGCACTGCTGAAAGAGTGGAATGATACTTCCTTGCTGTGATGTTTAATAGGCTCAGATATGTAATCTGGAGGAGGTAGGACAACATTTGACCTCTCTGCAAGATTTAGAATGCTCATACTCCGCACTGGAACTGGGCTAAACCAAAGACAATAAAACAAAAGTTAAGGTGGTGCTGTTTTCCATTATTACTGATGTACTATAAAAAGCAATTTGTGTAGGAAATGTTAAAACAATTACTTGGTTAGGTTTCAATTTACTATTGCTGTGATAGTCTAGCATAAAACATTTGTGCTATAATATATACAGGCTACAGAATTTCCCATCAATCAACTGCAGATTATTTTTTGATGATTTTACCATTAGTTCTTTTGTGTTAATGTCATTACGTTCTTACACAGAGCACAGCAGCTTAGTCAGTCAGGGTTATGTAACTTTCTTTTAACTAATGTTGGTTAGTTTATCTTTAGTTTGAATGCAGGGGCCTGGTATAATTTCAATGAAAAAGTAACTCTGGTTGTTTCTGCTACTTAAACTGCTTTTTGTTGCATGTACTACCCTTTCATTACTGGAGTTTCGACCCACATCACAACCATCATTGTGCACTGTGAAATGGATCATATACTCAGGGGCATGTTATGTGCAAAGTGTACAGTACATATATGGGTCAAAATCTTGAAAAATAAGACTAAACCAATTTAACTCGGGAAACTTTTAGAAAGTCTAACTTAAATTATTGAAATTTCCAAGGAAGAATTACTTCCTGTAACTCCAATTTTCAGAGTCAAACTACCCAGGGAAGATTGTCACATTGCTTCTGCATTTGACTTTCAATTAGAGCTTTGCCAACTTGATGTGCTGTCAAGTTAAACATTTGTTTTCATATGTTCCTGAAGGTGTTCACACAAATTATCACAGGAAAAAAAAAAGAGGTACAAATGATTAACATAGCAGCATAATGAAATGGATTTCTAATAGAATCATATAGCACAGGAGGAGGCCATTCGGCCCATCGTGCCTGTACCAACTCTTTGAAAGAGCTATCCAATTAGTCCCACTCCCCTCAGCCCTGTAACCATTTTCCTTTTCAAGTATCCAATTCCTTTTTGAAAGTTACCATTGAATCTGCCCCCACCATCCTTTCAGGCAGTGCATTCCAGATCATAACTTACTGCTTCTACTGCAGACCAGTTCGAGTTGAGTATTAAGTTGTTGAACCAAATTAACACACACTCTTCAGGGAACAGGGTGCTGGCCTTTTACCTCTAGGACTGATGGGATGAAAGTCACCTTTGTCTGCAAGGGACATCATAGATGGGTTTGGGCAGGGTGTCTTTTGCAGCACATGGAAAAGGTGTTACACTGGTGCAGTGTGACGCAGTTGCTCTTCGGAGATTGAGGCTGAGGCACAGTGTTGGGACTTCACTATTTGCCTGTGCTGTACCCGAGCTGGGTTGCTTGATGCTGACACCACTGCCCAGCACCATCTCACCTTGAGCACAAAGAAAATGTTTTAAAAAGAAAGAAACTCTCCCACATTGACATGCACCAGGAGTTACAAGAGACAGTGTGCACACAATGGATTAATTTCTCAGAGAAACAGCCAATAGAAAAAGAGACATATTGTCTGCTACAATATGGTAGAAACCTGCAACTTGGATTGCCAAAAAAAGTATGACATAAAGCGATGGTCTTTGTGAAGTTACACATTGAATGTAAAGCGCAGAAAGGTGGCATTCGGCCTAACTAGCCTATGCCAGCGTTTAGGCTCCACATGAGTCTCTTCTCACCCAGTTATATTTTTAACTGTTGCTTTTGACCTAGTAATTACAGTGAACAATTGTGTTTCTTCAAGATTGCAACACTTTTGATTTCCCAGATGACATTAAACTGCAGGATTATAGTTTTGAGTGGTTTACATGGTTATCTGAACTCCTAAAGCATATCACAGTCCAGAACACAAGTTTTCCCCACCCAAATATGAAATGTCGTTCTCATCTTCCTCCCTTCCCCCATCCACAGAGCTTTCAAGCTGGCTTTTAACTGTAGATTACATCTTTATAGAAACATAGAAACATAGAAAATAGGTGCAGGAGCAGGCCATTCAGCCCTTCTAGCCTGCACCGCCATTCAACGAGTTCATGGCTGAACATGAAACTTCAGTACCCCCTTCCTGCTTTCACGCAATACCCCTTGATCCCCCGAGTAGTAAGGACTTCATCTAACTCCCTTTTGAATATATTTAGTGAATTGGCCTCAACTACTTTCTGTGGTAGAGAATTCCACAGGTTCACCACTCTCTGGGTGAAGAAGTTTTTCCTTATCTCGGTCCTAAATGGCTTACCCCTTATCCTTAGACTGTGACCCCTGGTTCTGGACTTCCCCAACATTGGGAACATTCTTCCTGCATCCAACCTGTCCAAACCCGTCAGAATTTTAAACGTTTCTATGAGGTCCCCTCTCACTCTTCTGAACTCCAGTGAATACAAGCCCAGTTGATCCAGTCTTTCTTGATAGGTCAGTCCCACCATCCCGGGAATCAGTCTGGTGAATCTTCGCTGCACTCCCTCAATAGCAAGAATGTCCTTCCTCAAGTTAGGAGACCAAAACTGTACACAATACTCCAGGTGTGGCCTCACCAAGGCCCTGTACAACTGTAGCAACACCTCCCTGCCCCTGTACTCAAATCCCCTCGCTATGAAGGCCAACATGCCATTTGCTTTCTTAACCGCCTGCTGTACCTGCATGCCAACCTTCAATGACTGATGTACCATGACACCCAGGTCTCGTTGCACCTTCCCTTTTCCTAATCTGTCACCATTCAGATAATAGTCTGTCTCTCTGTTTTTACCACCAAAGTGGATAACCTCACATTTATCCACATTATACTTCATCTGCCACGCATTTGCCCACTCACCTAACCTATCCAAGTCACTCAGCAGCCTCATAGCATCCTCCTCGCAGCTCACACTGCCACCCAACTTAGTGTCATCCGCAAATTTGGAGATACTACATTTAATCCCCTCGTCTAAATCATTAATGTACAATGTAAACAGCTGGGGCCCAGCACAGAACCCTGCGGTACCCCACTAGTCACTGGCTGCCATTCCGAAAAGTACCCATTTACTCCTACTCTTTGCTTCCTGTCTGACAACCAGTTCTCAATCCACGTCAGCACACTACCCCCAATCCCATGTGCTTTAACTTTGCACATTAATCTCCTGTGTGGGACCTTGTCGAAAGCTTTCTGAAAGTCCAAATATACCACATCAACTGGTACTCCTTTGTCCACTTTATTGGAAACATCCTCAAAAAATTCCAGAAGATTTGTCAAGCATGATCTCCCTTTCACAAATCCATGCTGACTTGGACCTATCATGTCACCATTTTCCAAATGCGCTGCTATGACATCCTTAATAATTGATTGCATCATTTTACCCACTACTGAGGTCAGGCTGACCGGTCTATAATTCCCTGTTTTCTCGCTCCCTCCTTTTTTAAAAAGTGGTGTTACATTGGCTACCCTCCACTCGATAGGAACTGATCCAGAGTCAATGGAATGTTGGAAAATGACTGTCAATGCATCCGCTATTTCCAAGGCCACCTCCTTAAGTACTCTGAGATGCAGTCAGTCAGGCCCTGGGGATTTATCGGCCTTCAATCCCATCAATTTCCCCAACACAATTTCCCGACTAATAAAGATTTCCCTCAGTTCCTCCTCCTTACTAGACCCTCTGACCCCTTTTATATCCGGAAGGTTGTTTGTGTCCTCCTTAGTGAATACTGAACCAAAGCACTTGTTCAATTGGTCTGCCATTTCTTTGTTCCCCGTTATGACTTCCCCTGATTCTGACTGCAGGGGACCTACATTTGTCTTTACTAACCTTTTTCTCTTTACATACCTATAGAAACTTTTGCAATCCGCCTTAATGTTCCCTGCAAGCTTCTTCTCGTACTCCATTTTCCCTGCCCTAATCAAACCCTTTGTCCTCCTCTGCTGAGTTCTAAATTTCTCCCAGTCCCCAGGTTCGCTGCTATTTCTGGCCAATTTGTATGCCATTTCCTTGGCTTTAATACTATCCCTGATTTCCCTAGATAGCCACGGTTGAGCCACCTTCCCTTTTTTATTTTTACGCCAGACAGGAATGTACAATTGTTGTAATTCATCCATGCGGTCTCTAAATGTCTGCCATTGCCCATCCACAGTCAACCCCTTAAGTATCATTAGCCAATTCATGCCTCATACCTTCAAAGTTACCCTTCTTTAAGTTCTGGACCATGGTCTCTGAATTAACTGTTTCATTCTCCATCCTAATGCAGAATTCCACCATATTATGGTCACTCTTCCCCAAGGGGCCTCGCACAATGAGATTGCTAATTAATCCTCTCTCATTACACAACACCCAGTCTAAGATGGCCTCCCCCCTAGTTGGTTCCTCGACATACATTATCCACAAGGTCAGATAAAGTAAGCAAATAAATTATCAACATTTCCACTACTTTGCAGCTAACAGACTACAACACAATTATACATAAGAGGAGGAGTAGGCCATATGGCCTCTCGAGCCTGCTCCGCCATTCAATAAGATCATGGCTGATCCGATCATGGACTCAGGTCCACTTCTCTGCCTGCTCCCAATTTTATTGACTAATTAAAATAAAGTTAGAAGAACAGACAAGCCTGTGTCAGCCACAATCACCTAAATACAAGTTGGAGACAGAAAGGGTTAAGATTTCCAAGTGCTCAAGAGGAGCGTTCCTTTAAAATCAATGTCCTCATTAACTAGTATGAGCTGTATTATCTTCTGATGTTTGCGTACTCAGGAGATTAAAGCACAGAAAGCTGAAGTGTCCTTGACATGATTACTCATATTAAGCAGTCAGAGTCAAACACTGCCATCATGACTTAAGATTCTGTGTTGTATAGCACAGGTTTTCAAACTGAGGTCCTAGAATGTTATTTCTGTTGTTTTACATAAATAAAAATATTTCTGCAATGACAAAGTTTTCCTTTGAATTGTTGGGACTGTCCTTAAATTAGAAAGGAATAGCGGGCAGGGTATAGATGGCCAATATGCTACTGCCTGTTGTGCATCCCAATCGAAGATTAATTTTATGCAATTGTAAGGAAGGACATCAGCTTGGATGATGTGGAATCGGTATGGGTGGAGCTACGGAACACCAAAGGGCAGAAAACGCTAGTGGGACTTGTGTACAGACCACCAAACAGTAGAAGTGAGGTTGGGGACAGCATCAAACAAGAAATAAGGGATGTGTGCAATAAAGGTACAGCAGTTATCATGAGCGACTTTAATTTACATATTGATTGGGCTAACCAAACTGATAGTGGAGGAGGATTTCCTGGAGTGTATTAGGGATGGTTTTCTAGACCAATATGTCGAGGAACCAACCAGAGAGCTGGCCATCCTAGACTGTGTAATGAGAAGGGACTAATTAGCAATCTTGTTGTGCGAGGCCCTTTGGGGAAGAATGACCATAATATGGTAGAAATCTTCATTAAGATGGAGAGTGGCAAAGTTAATTCAGAAACTAGGGTCGTGAACTTAAGGAAAGGTAACTTTGATGGTATGAGGCGCGAATTGGCTAGATTAGGCTGGCAAATGATACTTAAAGGGTTGACGGTGGATAGGCAATGGCAAACATTTAAAGATCATATGGATGAACTTCAAAAATCGTACATCCCTGTCTGGAGTAAAAATAAAATGGGGAAGGTGGCTCAACCGTGGCTAACAAGGGAAATTAAGGATAGTGTTAAATCCAAGGACGAGGCATATAAATTAGCTAGAAAAAGCAGCAAACCTGAGGGCTGGGAGAAATTTAGAATTCAGCAGAGAGGGACAAAGAGTTTAATTAAGAGGGGGAAAATAGAGTACGAGAGGAAGCTTGCCAGGAACATAAAAACTGACTGCAAAAGCTTCTATAGATATGTGAAGAGAAAAAGATTGGTGAAGACAAACGTAGGTCCCTTGCAGTCAGATTCAGGTGAATTTATAATGGAGAACAAAGAAATGGCAGACCAATTGAACAAATACTTTGGTTCTGTCTTCACAAAGGAGGACACAAGTAACCTTCCGGATGTACTAGGGGACCGAGGGTCTAGTGAGAAGGAGGAACTGAAGGATATCCTTACTAGGCAGGAAATTGTATTACGGAAATTGATGGGATTGAAGGCCGATAAATCCCCGGGGCCTGATAGTCTGTATCCCAGAGTGCTTAAGGAAGTGGCCCGAGAAATAGTGGATGCAATGGTGGTCATTTTCCAACAGTCTATTGACTCTGGATCAGTTCCTATGGACTGGAGGGTAGCTAATGTAACGCCACTTTTTAAGAAAGGAGGGACAGAGAAAACAGGTAATTATAGACCGGTTGGCCTGACATCAGTAGTGGGGAAAATGTTGGAATCAATCATTAAGGATGAAATAGCAGTGCATTTGGAAAGCAGGGACAGGATTGGTCCAAGTCAGCATGGATTTATGAAAGGGAAATCTTGCTTGACAATTCTTCTGGAATTTTTTGAGGATGTAACTAGCAGAGTGGACAAGGGAGAACCAGTGGATGTGGTGTATTTGGACTTTCAAAAGGCTTTTGACAAGGTCCCACACAAGAGATTGTTGTGCAAAATCAAAGCGCATGGTATTGGGGGTAATGTACTGACGTGGATAGAGAACTGGTTGGCAGACAGGAAGCAGAGAGTCGGGATAAATGGGTCCTTTTCAAAATGGCAGGCAGTGACTAGTGGAGTGCCGCAGGTCTCAGTGCTGGGACCCCAACTCTTTACAATATATATTAATGATTTAAATGGTGGAATTGAGTGTAATATCTCTAAGTTTGCAGATGACACGAAATTGGGTGGCGGTGTGAGCTGTGAGGAGGACGCTAAGAGCCTGCAGGGTGACTTGGACAGGTTAGACGAATGGGCAAATACATGACAGATGCAGTATAATGTGGATAAATGTGTGGTTATCCACTTTGGGGACAAAAATACGACGGCAGATTATTATCTGAATGGCAGCAGATTAGGAAAAGGGGAGGTGCAGCAATACCTGGGTGTCATGGTTCATCAGTCATTGAAAGTTGGCATGCAGGTACATACAGCAGGCGGTGAAGGCGGCAAATGGTATGTTGGCCTTCATAGCAAGGGGATTTGAGTATAGGAGCAGGGAAGTCTTACTGCAGTTGTATAGGGCCTTGGTGAGGCCTCACCTGGAATATTGTGTTCAGTTTTGGTCTCCTAATCTGAGGAAGGACGTTCTTGCTATTGAGGGAGTGCAGCGAAGGTTCACCAGACTGATTCCAGGGATGGCTGGACTGACATATGAGGAGAGACTGGATCAGCTGGGCCTTTATACACTGGAGTTTAGAAGGATGAGAGGGGATCTCATAGAAACATAAGATTCTGACGGGACTGGACAGGTTAGATGCGGGAAGAATGTTCCCGATGTTGGGGAAGTCCAGAACCAGGGGACACAGTCTTAGGATAAGGGGCAGGCCATTTAGGACTGAGATGAGGAGAAACTTCTTCACTCAGAGTTGTTAACCTGTGGAATTCCCTGCCGCAGAGAGTTGTTGATGCCAGTTCATTGGATATATTCAAGCGGGAGTTAGATATGGCCCTTATGGCTAAGGGGATCAAGGGGTATGGAGACAAAGCAGGAAAGGGGTACTGAGGGAAGGATCAGCCATGATCCTATTGAATGGCGGTGCAGGCTCGAAGGGCCAAATGGCCTACTCCTGCACCTATTTTCTATGTTTCTATCCCCACTATGTTAGCCTAGTACATCAATAATAAATAAAAGCTCAAAAAACCTAATTTTTATCATTGCTACAGTAGTGAAAAAAACTTTTGAATTGTGCTAGTCAAGAAGAGACACATTATCACTGCTAAATGTCATCATGAGTCATTTTCAATGATTGTCAGCATTGAGCTCAGCACATCTCAGCCAGCTTCGACCATGTTGTCCCAATGTGCCGTAGCTCAAAGCCCCCCTTCTCACTACACCAGTGTGACATTTCCATTTTTCACACCAGCCACCTATGTAGTCTCTCAGAAAGGCGTAAATCACCAGGATTCTGCTGGTGCTGCTCTATAACTGTTTGGCTGGAAGTGTGACTCTCCCTTTGATTTTCCATGTAGTATCTCCCCTGACACTGAACTCAATGCATGGACACATGCCTAAAACCAATCCTGAAAACAACCACTATATCACTGGTGATGGGCGACAGCATTGAAAGAGGCCAGGCACTGAATCTCAAGGTGGGTAAAATTGTTTCACAAAGTTATGACATTTTAAGAGTGGAAAAAAATTGCTTAACTGACAAGGAGAGGGAGAGAATATTCAGGATTATGTACATTTACAAATTAAATTGAACAAAAATGAAAAACAAACTATTTTCAGACAGCTATTTTCAGTATAGATTTATGCATTATGCCAATTACATGCTGAAACTGCAGACATGGATTTGTGACGCCTCAGTGCTATTCCAGTGTTACACAAATATGTAAAAATTGGTTTTTGAATTACATTACATGAGTTAGGATTATTCCAGTGGTTTATGCCTCCAGTAAAATATTGCAGGGACTACTCTTTAACAAAGACATCATGGGACCAGCTATGCAATTGTCAATCACATGGCAACCAGAACAAATGCAAAGTACCTGTGCCTTGAATGCCAAAATTCAAAATGAAAAACCCAGCCACCTTGATAACTATGCTACACTCCCATCAAGTGTCAAATCCCTAGTCTATGCTTACAATGCAAACCTCACTCAGATGTACTTAAAAAAACTATTTCAATACAGAAAAGACCCCTCCCCCCCCCCCAAAGAGTAAAGCCGCTTGTTGGTTTATGAACAATAAAGCACTGCTCCTTGGTGTACCTTTCCAAATACAGAGAATCACATATCTCCCCCATGGACTGAAATGATAACAGAAAATACTACAACTCAATTCCCAGAAACTGAAAAATTGTTGACTCATTCTGATAAAGCATGAGATCTTGGAGGGCGCTATATTTTAATTATAATATTGTATTTCATAATTTTAAAACATGTCAAAGAAAAACAAAGCATAAAGTTATGCAGAAGTATAATGAAACTGGCCACCCATCGAGAGGTTAGAAATCCAGGAAAGGGATATTGGTGGCATCTATACGGTGATCATTGTGATGTCATAATTGCCTTGGAGAGGTTGCAGAGGAAATTTACCAGAATAGTACCAGGGATGAAGGCCTTCAGTTATGTGGAGACATTAGAGAAGCTGCGATTGTTCTTCTTGGAGTAGAGAAGGTAATGGGGGGGGGGGATTTGATAGACGTTCAGAATTATGAGGGGTTTTGATCGAGTAGCTGGGGAGAAACTGTTCCACCGGCAGGAGAATCAATAACTAAAAGAACAGAGTGAAGACAATTTGCAATTCATCCAGGGGGGAAAATGAGGAGAGATGTTTTTACGCAGCGAGTTTTTATGATTCGGAATGCACTGCCTGCGGAGATGAGGAGAAATTTCTTCTCAGAGGGTTATAAATCTATGGAATTCTCTGCCCCAGACAGCTGTGGAGGCTGGATCACTGAATATATTTAAGGCGGAGATACAGATTTTTGAGTGATAAGGGAATAAAGATTTATGGGGAGTGGGCAGGAAAGTGGAGCTGAGTCCACGATCAGATCAGCCATGATCTTATTGAATGGCGGAGCAGGCTCGAGGGGCCAAATACTCCTGCTCCTATTTTTATGAAGTGGTGGTGGAAACTGATTCAATAGTATCTTTCAGAAGGGATTTGGATATATACTTGAAAAGGAAACATTTGCAGGGGTATGGGGAAGAGCAGGGGAGTGGGACTAATTAGATAGCTCTTGTAAAGAGCCGGCACAGGCACAATAGATTGAATGGCCTCATGCCGTATTGTATGATTCTATACTCGTGGTCACTAGATTGCCAAAGTAATATGGTAATCACCAGCAGGCCCTCATGACATTAAGTTATATGTGTTATACCCTCTGATAACGGATGCACTGTTTAAAGTTTTCTCATATTACAGAAAAACAAACTTCACATGACTCCGAAAACCAGCATGAAGCTGAGCCTTGTGTGATGTTAAGCACAGGTACAAGCAACATTCTAGCTAGCTAAAATGCTATTGTGAAATTCAAGGTTCTGTTTTATCTAAACTTGGTGAAATAATCTAACTGTAGGAGTTACATGTTTTAAAGAACTACCAAAATTCTGTAAAAAGGTGGGAGACAAAGCAAGACCAATTTTTGTGTTATTAACTTTTTCTTTTAAAGCTGAATTTAACTTGATGCTTTAATGTTCAAATAATGGCATTTAAAAAATTCCAACATTGTTTACACGTTATGCAAGTTTTCTTTATCAAGTTAATTTGGCTAAATTTGCTTGAAGAGTTGTAATCAGATTTACTGGAATGCACAATCCAGAGAACGCAGGAAGTTAGGTAATTTGTCCAGCATGACGGTATGTCTAAACTCTCGACAATTAATGTTTCAGAAAAGTTAATTTAGAATTTTCATATTAACCCATGACTAGACAGTCCAGAAGCAAATAGATCCTGATGCTGTTGCTCCCCTTATTTCCATGTTACTCATTCTCATTGTGCAAATTATACCAATAGCAGTAGTAGTTTGTCTCTGCCAAAACTCAAGATAGGTGGCTTGATGCCAGAGTAGCATCACATTTGCTCCAGCATAACCACTGCAGTCAGGACATTATTCAGAAACTAGCATATGTCCTGAGACCATAATATTATGATATGATATGCATTGAAATTTCCCCCTCTGCTTGCTAGCATCATTCTAATCTGCCTGTGGATGGTAGAGTTGTGTCAGTAAGTAAACTCAATGTGTAGGTTGGTGGGTGAGGATGAGACACTGCATACTCCTGCTTTCTCAAGCTTAGAATGCACTGTGCACACACAATTATGCTACACATGCTGCATGACATGCATGCCTCCACATATACAGTGGAAATCTAAGCTTCAAATAAATCCACATGGTTACAGACTGTGGGCAAGTTAACAGTACCAGTATGAGTGAGGTAGCATTACTTTGCACACCTCACTCTTATCAATACAAGGGGACAGAAGATCCATGTAAAAATCCAGTCAACATAGACTGGTTTAATTTAAAGCCAGGAGGTTGGGTGAACTTCACTATAGTAGAACTAACACTTTGGGCAGAATTTTCTGCAAGGGGGGGGGGGGGGGCACGTGATCGATGGTGGGTCGGGCAGGAAATTTTTTTTTGGACAGTGGGTTGGGACCCCGATGTCAACCCGCCTTTCCCAAATGTTGGGTCTGCCAGCACGGAGCAGACCCGACACACAGCAGCGGGGGAGGCAACTGAAATTATTAGTGACTTGTTTACAGCCATTTAACAATGCGTTTCTCCCAGCTTTTTGATTTTGGCAGGTCGCCCACCAGTTTCCCGTTGTGTCTAGACCTCCTCTGCGAAGCTGAGGTGGGAGGTGACTTGCCATTGTTTCAGCTGATGAGCTGACAGCTTCAAATATCAAGTCAAAGCTCCCAGCTGAATCCGATATCTTCCCTTAGACCCTAGCTTCTGTAAACTTAATTTCTACTACAGATTCAGAATGTTGCAAGTCGTTATACAAGTCTCCATCCAGTCTGACCTCATTACCTCTCCCAACATTGACAGATCACTTCCGTCATCTCTACTTAACCTGCCATCTATTCCATCAGCATTGGTGCCATTGAAACTATCTCCCCTTGGTCCAGAATCATACCATGATCAGCCCCAACACCAGCAGCAACAGGCACACCAGCTGCACCAACACCAATTTTCTCTGCAATCACCTGATGCTGCACAGGGCATCAGCACTTGACCACACTGCTGCCCGAGTGGGCAGGGATGGCCTCACCATGGCCAGATTTACTTTACTTGATGCTGTACACCTTGGCAGCTCATGATGCACCAAGTTGGCACCACCCCACCACCATAAATCATCCCTACAATCTATAATGCCCAAGCCATTCCTTTTACACTCATCACCATTGCGGGGGGCGGACCGTTATGTCTCACCATTCACTGCAACTCAATAAGCCATTTCCAAGAACACACAGGGGTGGAAATTCGGTTACGCCTCATTTGTTTTGGAGGGGGGGGGGCAGTAACCCAGGCGAAGTGGTAATTTTAGCGCCTTGAACAGGTTTGCGCCCTCCGCCCAGAAATTTGTCAGAATCAGATGATGAGCTGACGGGGCGCTAAATCAGCCATTTGCACGCTAGAGCTGGGGAGGGCCATAACGAAAGTTTGGTCGGTAAAATTTGGCGGACCCATTGCGCATGCACCGAACTCTCATTCAGACCCCAAGAACAGCCGACTGTTAAAGGCACGGCAACTCAACTATAAGCATGCACACTTCAAGACTCTCGCGCACCAGAGTCCGGGAGGATGGATGCAGACGCAGCAAGACAATGTGCGCACCACTTCTCGGCCGTGGCCCTTGAGGCGCTCCTGGAGGCCGTGGAATGGCGACAAGATAACCTGCTGCCTGGAAGAGGATGAAGGCCATCTCCCTTCTCTCCTCCCCTTTCCGAGTGTTCAGGAGGCTATGGCAGGAGGTGGCACAACACCTGTGACACAGTGCCCAGGACGGCCACTCAATGTCGCAAAAAATTCACTGACTTCACTAGGATCGTCAGGGTGAGTACCCATTACATTATCCTTACAATGCCTTCATCTGAGCCTCATTGCTTCAGACTGCCCACACCTTGTGTGTGTGCCAGGCCACGCCCCTCGTTGCTGTACGCACCCTCAAAGCTCTCTGTAGCCTCCCCAGACATGCCCCGCCCATCCAAGCGTCTCACCTTCTAGCTCCCGACTCAGCCTTAGGAAACCAACACCTTTTAAGTCTTCAAATGTGGTCACAAACCTTCAGCATCTTCCTTACTTGTACCTCCTTGTGCCCAGACCCCACCTTTCAGACATCCACTGTGAGCTGCCATGCAGTCTGAGATGCAGACACTGAGACATTACGACATCAGTACCGATTCACTTACTACCGATAGATGTTGCACAGCAGTAGGTAAGACCCATTGAAACTTCTTGTTTTGCTCATTGTAGGTCAAACTCGCCCACAACAGGCAAGAGTAACAGCAGATGGGAGGAAGGAAATCCAAGTCAGACCCCATGAACAGCCAAGTCTTAAAGACGCAGCAACTCAAGTTCGTGCATGCACAGTTCCAGCTCCACAGGGTCTTCGTAGCGCAGAAATTGAGGAGCAAGGAGGACGGCAATTAACTACCCGCCTCTCACCCACCGCCCTTGATGCCTTGCTGAAGCCAGTGGAGTCGCTGGAGGGGGACGAATGCCAGCACCTCGGGATTGGAGAAAGCTCTGGAGGGAGGTGGTTGAGCACGTTACAGTCCAGAGCGCGGTGCCCACAACAGCGACCCAATGTCGCAATACATTCAACAACCTTACTACGGTCATCAGGGTGAGTACCCTTTCCATTCACCTTCCAATGCCTTCATGTGAACTTCACTCTCTCACACAATGTAAAGACTTTGCACTGCCTTTTCTATCTCTACCAAGCCATGTTCCTCATTGCTGAAGCCAGCCTGAGACCTCTCCATCGCCTCACCTGACATGCCCTGCCCATCCAAGCGTCTCTCACCTTCTAGCTCTTTTCTCTGCCTAAAGTCCACCTACCAGCACCTTTCAATTCTTCATATGCAATCCCAGTCTCGAGTTGCTTGTGCCCCAGACCCACCATTCACGCATCCGTTGTACGATGCCACACAGCATGAAATGCCGATATGCACACTTTGCCAGATTAATCATGAGTATCCTACTGCAGACACATGTGGCACACCAGCACTACACAGCTCCCAACAACTTTTTGTTTTTGTCATTGCGGGTCAAACTCACGCACAATCTGTGTGAGTTACATCATTGGGATGAGGGCCAGCCCTACCTCCAGGACCTGACCGACGAGAAGGAGCAAGCGTCCACCCTCATGGACGCTGCAGTCATGGCAGTGGAGGGCGGGGAGGCAGAGCCGCCGCTCGACAATGATGTGTGAATGAGATGACCATTTTGTGTGAGTTCCCTTAGCCTAGAGGCCACATGCCTTGCAAGATGACTCAACCAAAATAACAATGCCCTCCTGCTTCTTGCCCCCTCCCCAGCTGATAACCGTACTTCTGTTGCTTTGTGTTTACAGATGAAGAACCAGAAGAGTGCCAGTCAACCTACGTCTTCAGACGATGGGGAAGATGAGGAGGTGGAGGGTTCGAGGGCAGTGTGCAGGACAGGACGACACATCCACAGTTGGATCAAGTAGGGAGGGCACCTCAGTTGAAGAGGCTGTCTTCCCAGGGTTGGCTGAACCCAAGGCTCCTGGCCCAGTGGCCTGCAGTAACGCCCAGCGTGAAGGGAAGCTCTGGGGCCAGCTCTCTGGAGGGTCAGTCGGCCTATGAGTCCAGCTAAGAGTCAGGCTGATGACCTCGATTGGGAGGCATCATAGATGCACCATAAGATGATGGTTGCATTGGGGACTGTGCCGTAAAGCATGGCTGCACTTAGTGAGAGTGTGGCAGAGTGTGGCACCTGCATGGACCATGCCTCTCAGCAGTTCAGAGACCATCCTTGCCTGTCTAGACCGGCAGACGGCCTCAGCGAGTGAGTGGGGCCCCAGAGGCGATAGCGCTTGCTATCGTTGACATGGCAGCAGCCATGACATCACAGACTAAAGCTACACAAGGCCTTCGTGAGGTCATGCAGACACTGGTTGCTGGCATGCACACTCGGACTGCAGCGGTTCAGGTGCTCCCAGCATTCCTTCAGTCTTAGAATGATGCCGTGTAAGCTGCGTCTGTCGTTATCCTCTCGTCTTCCCCAGTTGGACGGGGAACAGATGGTGCTGCAGCAGGTCAGCAATCTGTGGGGGCACATAATTGCTCCTGATGCTCTGGCACCGCCCCGGAAAAGTGGCAGTGTGCCACTGGAAATGGAATGTGCTGTCCTTCCTCACCGTGACAGCATTCCGTCTCCCGCCACTGCCAATATGCCATTGCATGCGACACGGCCTGCACCCCCAGCCATTCCACGCTGCCCATCCTCAGGCAGTCAGCAGTCGGGCCCTTCATGGCCACAGTTGATAGAGGGCATCCTCCTAGGCCATCTGACCTGCATTCCTCAGAGACACAATAGCCCTCAAGCAGCCTTGCTGCAGCCACAGAGGAACCCTGGAGGAGGAGCAGTAGGCAAGGGAGGGGGGGGGGGGGGGGGTGAGGCAGAGGGGTGGCAAATGCATACAAAAAACAAAAGTAATTGAAGGTGTCCCCATGGGGCTAATGTAAATAATGATGCATAAGTCACTCATATGTTTTATGATTTGAAGGGGCAGATGCTCAATTTTATATTTTTTCCGGGGGTGGGGTTGTAGGGAAAATGGCCAAGGCCTGATGCTTCTCTGTTATATGATTTAAAGGGGCAGGTGCTCCATTTTGCATTTTTTTTTAAAACATTTTTTTTTTAAAGAGGTAGGGTTTTGGGGATTTTTTGGGAATAAAATGTTACATTGGACATTCCCTGCAGCTTCTGGTGTATGACTATTGACTTGTAACGGAGAGGTGGCTTAATTGTGCCTCAGTACGTGCTCATTATTAGCTGCATCCCTCAGCTCACTCCAGTTAAGCGAAGCACTCCATTATGAGACGCTGCCGAATAGCCCTGCCGCTGACAACATTGGCACGCTGCCTCCTCCGTGGCTGCTGCTGGTTGTCGCCGTCTAGCTTGACATTCAGGACATCGGCACGCTCTTATTCCTCTTCCTACTCATCCTCCCTCTCCTCCTCTTGAGGTGGGCCAGAGATCCCCACTGGCATAGCCTGGGCCCTCATGATGGTGAAGTTGTGCAGCATGCAGCACACCACAATGAATAGTTAGACGTGTTGAGGGGAGTATTGAAGGCTGCCTCCAGAGCGGTCCAGGCATTGGAATCGCTGCTTCAGCACCCCTATAGTCTGCTCCAAGACGTTGCAGGTGGTGGCATGGCTCTCATTGTAGCGTTTCTCCGGCTTTGTGGTGGGGTTGCGGAGCGGGATCATTAGCCAGGTGACCAGGCCATATCTCACGTCCCCAAGCAGCCAGCCTTCGTGGCTGAAACGGTCGAGCAACAGTGCTCTCCCTAGGATAAAGGCTTCATGTGCACTTCCAGGATAGCGAGCATTGACTGCGAGGATGCACACCAGTTGCACATTTAGGGTGTGGTATCCCTTTCTGTTTCTGAAGACCTCTGCATTCTGGAATGGTGCTCGTAAGGCCATATGCACCCCCGGGAAGCCCGCTATCCTGGCAAACCCACATACGCGTTCATCCTGTTTCTCCCTGGTCATCGGGAAGGTAATGAAGTCCATTCGACGGCTGTAAAGAGCCTGTGTGATGTTGCTGATGCAGCGATGTGAAGCGAATTGAGAGATGCTGCATTTGCCCCTGATGCAGCCTGAAAGGAGCCAGAGGCATAGAAGGTGAGTGCCACCGTGACCTTCACTGTGACAGGCAGCACAGTCCTGGTGCCGATGTGAGGCTGTAGGTCTTTCTGCAGGAGATGGCACATCAACGACCTATGCAGCCTTCTGACACACTGCTCCTCGGAGAATTTCAGGTTTGAGCGCTGCTGGCAGTAAAGCCATGGGGGGGGGGGGGGGGGCAAGGCCTCCTGCCCCGACATCTAGGGGTTCTCCTCCTTCGGCCACCGACATGGCCAACAGCCATTCTTTCTTGATGCCGCCTTGCTAGAGCATGTAGAATGAGACGCTGGCGAACTAGCAATGCCCCCATTAAAGATTCAGAAATAAGTTTCTCTCAACTAAGTGTCTTGGCCAATATTTATTCCTCAATCAACATTAAAAGAAACAGATCATCTAGTCGTCATCATCACATTGCTGTTTGTGGGAGTTTGCTATGCGCAAGTTGGCTGTCGCGTTTCCTACATTACAACAGTGACTACACTCCAAAAGTACTTCATTGGTTCTAAAGTACTTTGGGTCATGAAAGGCTCTATATAAATGCAAGTCTTTCCTTTCAATCTCAACTGGTATATCTGTCTGCCGCTGCAAACTTAGAGGCTCACCACTGTGCTGTGTAACTGACTGTGACCTCTGAGGGAAGCACTTCCTCATCCCTTTAAGTAGCCACCAGTAGACAACTCTGCAAGCCTGTACTGACTGTTTTTCCAGAAGTTATTCTTGGCGGCCGTTACCTATTTTACCGACTGGGGCGCACCAGGAATACGATCAGAGTGATCGTCAGCATCCAGGCGCTACTGGTTTGCACCCCTGAATTATTGGTCAGGGCACTAAACGCTGCGCTCCCAGTCATTAACCCCCCCTCACCCCTCTGGCCGCTAACTGAGGAGTTAACCAACTGAAAATCCAGCCCAAAATAAATGTTTCAATGTCTGACACCACATTAACAGAAACTTTACATGAACATTGCATAAAACATCCAAATGGCTATCCTTGTGTGGTGTTAGTTAGAAACATAGAAAATAGGTGCAGGAGTAGGCCATTCGGCCCTTCGAGTCTGCACCACCATTCAATATGATCATGGCTGATCATGCATTTCAGTACCCCATTCCTGCTTTCTCTCCATACCCCTTGATCCCTTTAACTGTGAGGGCCATATCTAACTCCCTTTTGAGTATATATAACGAGCTGGCCCCAACAACTTTCTGTGGTCGAGAATTCCACAGGTTCACAATTCGCTGAGTGAAGAAGTTTCTCCTCATCTCGGTCCTAAATAGCTTACCCCTTATCCTTAGACTGTGACCCCTGGTTCTGGACTTCCAACATCAGGAACATTCTTCCTGCATCTAACCTGTCCAATCCCGTCAGAATTTTATATGTTTCTATGAGATCCCCTCTCATTCTTCTAAATTCCATTGAATACAAGCCTAGTCGATCCAGTCTTTCTTCATAGGTCAGTCCTGTCATCCCAGGAATCAGTCTGGCGAACCTTCGCTGCACTCCCTCAATAGCAAGAATGTCCTTCCTCAGATTAGGAAACCAAAACTGTACACAATATTCAAGGTGCGGCCTCACCAAGGCCCTGTACAACTGTAGTAAGACCTCCCTGCTCCTATACTCGAATCTTCTCGCTATGGTATGATTGCATTAGGATGAGGGCGAGTGTGAGGGGTGGCTAGAGAGATGGGGGATGTGATAATGTAGATAGAGGGATGGGTGATAGTGCAAGGTAAGGATGTGCAGGAGTAGGGTAGGGAACGCAGACTGATGGGGATGTAATTGGTGGCACAGCAGGCTCAGGTGGAGTGTGGCTTTGCAGTAACATTTTGTGATCTACTGAGATCATTGAAATATTTGCATCACTGCAGCCTGGTCCTCTGGACGATATCTCAACAAGGCTGTGTTGGTGTCCTGGGGGGGGGGGGAGCTTTTCCGCCTATTGGAAGGGAAAAGAACTTCCGTGTGTGCTGTCACTCCCTCCATAAGCATATGGAGTGTGTCATGGGAGAACCTGGGTGCAGTCGTGCACCTCTGTGCAGTGATTGTCAGTGTTTGCAGCACCTCAATGCTGTAGAACAGGGACACCACAAATGTCAAAATAAATTTGCGCAGGGTCCCTTTAAGGAAACTGGCTGATGACGGTCATCAAATGATGTCATCAGACCCGCTTCCTTCAATCGGCCAGCAAACGCACTGGGTGGGCTTAACAAGCCCAATCAGGGGGAAATCATTTTGGACAGCGGGTCAGAGCCGGCAGCAAGGCCGGGACCCACCGAGGTTGGTAAAATCCAATCCTTCCTGTCCCAAGTGGCAAGGGAGAGACTGATCCAGAAATGAGTTAATGGAATAGAGCAGAACCATTCAGGTGAAATTCAGGGATCGGTGAAGGGAGCAGTGTCTACGGTTCTCCTGCCTCTTTTACTTTGCAAATTGGATTTCTGAACATCGAATCATAGAATAGTACAGCACAGAAGGCGGCCATTCGGCCCATCGAGTCTGCGTCGGCTCATTTGAAGAGCAATCCAATTAGTCCCACTCCCCCACTCTTTCCTCATATCCCTGCAATTTTTTCTCCATCAAGTGTTTATCCAATTCCCTTTTCAAAGCTACTATTGAATTTGTGTCCAAAACCCCATCAGGAAGTGCTAATCCCAATCCTAATCACTTATTGCGTAAAAAGGTTTTCCCTCGTGTCACCTCTGGTTCTTTCGCCAATCACCTTAAATCTGTGCCCTCTCCTCAATCCTTCAGCCATTAGAAACTTTATTTACTCTATCTAAACCCTTCATCATCTTAAACACCGCTATCAAATCTTTTCTTAGCCTTCTTTGCGCCAAGGAGAACAATCCCAGCTTCTCCAGTCTATCCATGTAACTGTAATCCCTCATCCCTGGAACTATTCTAGTAAATCTCTTCTGTACCCTCTCCAAAGCCTTCACATCCTTCCTAAAGCATGGTGCCCAAAATTGAACACAATACTTCAGATGGACCAAACCAGTGTTTTATGCCGGTGCAGCATAACTCCTGTTTTGTATTCCATGCCTCTATTTATAAAGCCCAGGATCCCATGTGCTTTGTTAACCTGCCCTGCCAGCTTCAAAAGATTTGTTCACAAACATACTCTGTTCTTGTGCCCCCTTTAAAATTGTACCATTTAGTAGGTCTCTCCTCATTCCTACCAAAATGTATCACCTCACACTTCTCTGCATTGAATTTCATCTGCCATGTGTCCATCCATTTCAACAGCTTATGTCCTCTTGAAGTCTATTACTATCTTCCTCACTGTTTACTACATTTCCAAGTTTCATGTCATCTGCAAATTTCAAAATTGTGCCTTGTTACACCCTCCCCTCCCCTCAGTCCAAGTCACTAGTGTACATCAAAAACATCAGTGGTCCTAGCACGGAGCCTTGGGGAAAGCCACTATATACCTCCTTCTAGTCCAAAAAACAGCCATTTACCACATCTCCTTGCTTTCTATCCGTTAGCCAGTTTTGTATCCATGCGGCTAATGCCCCTTTTATCCTACGGGCTAAAATTTTTCTAACAAGTCTAATATGTGGCACTTTATCAAACGCCTTTTGAAAGTCCGTATACACATCAACTGCACTGCCCTCATCCACCCAGAAGAAAAATTTAATCACTGCCTTTCAAGTGTAGCTTGTCAGTGCAGGGATTGAACTCACCATCTTGGTGTTATTAGCACCACACTGTAACCATCCAAGCTAACAAGCCCATGCAGGGGTAACTTCAATAAAACTTTTAGGTTTAACAATTGCAATGTATCTCAGCTTGTTACACAGCTACCAGAAATGTGCACTTAAAGGCCAGACCAAAAGAAAATCTGATTCTACTTTCCAGCCAAGTTCCAATTTTAACAACCCCCCACCCCCCACATCAGAACAAGGACCATGCTGGAGAGATGCATTTCAACCCTTGGATGAAAGAAAATCACACGTACAACAGTAAAGCCAAAACAACATCGGAGATATAATATTGTTAGCAACTGCAACACAGGTATGATTATTATATACCAGGCCTAGCTGTGAAGGTCATCAGCAAACTAACTGTAATTGGTCATTGTGTATAGTGTATGGTTCTCAGCCATGGCTCAGTGGGTAGCACTCTCGCCCCGGAGTCAGAAGGTTGTGGGTTCAAGTCCCACTCGAAACTTCAGCACAACAATCTTGGCTGACACTCCAGTGCAGTACTGAGGGAGAGTTGCATTGTCAGAGGTCTTTCAGATGAGACGATAAACTGAGACCACGTCTACTCTCAGGTGGGCACAAAATATCCCACGGCACTATTTTGCAGAAGAGCCGGGAAGTTCACCCCGGTGTCTTAGCTAATATTTATTGCTCAATCAACATCGCTGAAACAGATTATCTGGTTATCATCACATTGCTGTTTGTGGGAGTTGGTGCACACAAACTGGCTGTTTCCAACATTACAGCAGTGACTACACTTCAAAAAGTACCTCATTGGCTGTAAAGCGTTTTGGGACATCCTGAGGTAGTGAAAGGTGCAAATTGTTATTTCTATTACAGAATTAAAGTAATATCTATTAACATACTGCAGCTCAAAAACTGCAAATAAAAAACACCTAAAAAA
Source organism: Pristiophorus japonicus (assembly GCF_044704955.1). Lineage (NCBI taxonomy): Eukaryota > Metazoa > Chordata > Chondrichthyes > Pristiophoridae > Pristiophorus > Pristiophorus japonicus. Next base: position 109,602,443 of record NC_091991.1, on the reverse strand, counting down.
CAAACCAAAACCAATATTTTGCAACAGTTTTCGGAATAGTTTCCCATTTTTTAAATGATTAGTTAACAATTAAGATTTTTTGTTAATTAAAAAGCACAAATTGGCAAAATGATAATGACCTGATCAACCTGTTGCAAAAACATCCATGTAAATTTTAAATTTTCTTGAGCACAAATTTTAGATAAAACCCATTACTGTACTTCCATCCCTGTTGAAACATATTCTACATTCCTGCTGACCTAGAATGTATTAATTATATCTATAATACAGCAAAGAGGCTGTGCTAGACTTTGCCACAATTATTTGGATCAGGTGTTTCTCTTATTTAAATACAAAACAGCAGGTATGACATTATCATTTCAGGAACTGGTTTAGCAACTCATTATAAGGCAGGCATGTAGTGAAACAGGAATAATATATACAACAGTTTTGCACAATCCTGATTACTGATTCAATGAATGTGAAAGTTGTTGGCTTATACAAAGGGCTAAACTTTCGCGATCTTTTCGCCTGACTACCGCCCGATTTAAGGTTTTTAATGTATTACCGCCCGATTTAAAGTTTTTAATGCATTACTGCTTGATTTAAGCTTGAGATCCAAACTTGCACACATATACCGCCCGATTACCGCCGGTGTTAGTTTCGGGGTCCAATGAACGCTGGCGGTAAATCCAGCCGCCCGCCCAGTAGATGCGATTGATTTTCACGCGATTTTTTAAAGTACCGCCCAAAATACCGCCGGCAATTAATAGCGCCATGAAAAGAGTTCACTTAAGTGCCCCTGTCCCAGCGATATGGATGCCATTTTGGAATCAGAGCTAAAGGCTGATTTAAAGTGCAGGTTATATTATTAGTGCATTTTATTGGTGGCCAGATCATCCATCCCCTCTAGGCAAACAGGATGCATGATGGCAAGCAGCAGCATCAGAAAAAGGAAAAAAAAATGGGAGGGACACAAAAATATTCATCATTTATTATATAATATATAATCATAGGGATTTCCAGTAATGCTCCGATATTTTTTTCAGCCAAGCCCGGCAGATCTGCCACACAATGATTAAAGGTATGTGGCAACACAATTGGCAACATACACTAAATATATAAATCATCAAACAAATGATTCATGAAATGAATATGTAAATTGCACAAGAAAACCCCATCGCGCATGCACAAAAAAAAAATCGCGCATGTACAGTAAGGCCAGTCAGGATGAAGCCGGCCTTACACGAAGACTAAGACCGCACACTGCTGCCACCGCTACCGCCGGGAATGAATAAGGTTAAAGTTGAAGCTTTACAGCTCGGCGGTAATCCAGCGGTATGAATCCATATCTTCATACTGCCCGATTACCATCAAGATACGGATGGTGGCGGCGGGAACTGTAAAGTCTAGCCTAAAGAGTCTTGCTGTCAGCATTCCTATTCAAGTACAAAGGAATACACAATAATCGTGTCTAACAAATGCTTCAATTTTGTTATGAATAAAAATCCTCCTACCATCAGAGGATGGTACCCTATGCACTTTGCTGTCAACAGCAGTTCCGTCACTGAAAGCAGACAGAGCTGTGCTAATGTGGGAGAGTGCACCCTACCAAGAGGTGATGCTTGCCCGTGTTTGTGGCAGCATCATAAATATTTGGCATCGGGGCACCTAATTTACCTTTGCCAAAAAAAATAAGTGCTTACATCCTGCACAGACAGGTGAAACAATTGGTAGTTTCACTCCCACCAGCCTGTATGCACCAATCTTTAGAGCAACAACCGTGCATGCATAGTTAATCATGAATTTATTTATATTTGTAGCTGATGCTGTACAAATCAGCCTGCAATATAAACGGGCCAGTTTCTACAAAAGGCATTGTAATAGCTCTGCAATGTAATAACATATTTAGTCTACACAGAACTGCTTTGGGTTTACATAGCGAGATGATTCCAGAGCACTAGCAGCAACACATAAGCTGCACAAGCAGGGATAATTTACCTTCACTGGACCCTCCCTTTTTGAGTTGCACCTATACTTCTGACATGTGACACCAATATGAAAATAATAGTCCAAGAGTTTAGCATGTGCAAAACCAGTACTTTCCTTTATCTGGTAAGATTCCAGCCAGCACCTATTATTATTCCTACTCGCACAGCCTCTGTGCTGTGGCAGTAATCTGTTGTTTGAAAGCTGCAACTGTGACTTTAGCTTTTTAAAACCTTAAAGTAGTACAAAAACTGCACCACTGGCCTTTATTACAGGCTGATGCTTTAACCCAATTGCAGCCAGAAAGATGGCAGCCTCTCATGGTTCACACCATCTGAAACAGGATTAATGGCTCCTTCTAGATCTTCAACCATTGGTAATAAAAGCAAGGCTTTAAATGTCTTACTAATACACAATTTCCTATTTAAATATGAGACAGACTCTTTTCAGATCATTCTGGATAGCTACTATGGAAATCTGGATTGCCACAGATGACATCATGACAGCATGTGCTGGAGTTCCTGCAGCGTGATGTTAGTGGATGTTTTCAGGAGGGGCAATACGGTCAGTACCGAAAGTCCCCTACCTTTTGGCCAGAATTGGTGCACAATATAAAAAGAACACCTTCTCCCTTGGGATTCAGACCCCACACACCCATGCCCCAGTGGAGCCTATCTCTGTAATCTTCATCGGCCTCACACCCGCACAAGATATCTGCGTTCCTCAAATTCTGGCCTCTTGAACATCTCTCATTATAACTGCTCAACCATCAGTGGACGTGCCTTCAGCTGCCTGGGCCCTAAGCTCTGGAACTCCCTCCATAAACCTCTCCGCCTCCCTTTCCTCCTTTAGGACGCTCGTTAAAACCTACTTCGAAACAAGCTTTTGATCATCTGCCTTAATTTCTTCTGTGGCTCAGTGTCAAATTTATCTGTTTGTCTGTAACACTGCTGTGAAGTGCCTTGGGATGCTTTACTACGTTAAAGGCGCTATATAAATAAAAGTTATTATTTGCAAACTTAGAGGCCAAAATGCCTCATGTCACAGGACGTACCAGCCTCCAAACATATTCCAGGTTTCACTGAGGTAGGGAAGTAAAAACTCCCAACATAGGAAGTCCCAATCCCTTTTGTTACCCGTACTAGCTTTGTAAGGACAAGCACAGACTGGGAACTCCCACCGTAAGCTGGGGTCTGTGTATCCAGGTTGAGGCCTATTTTGGAACTGTTTCACCCCACTGGGATTAGTGGTAGACTGCCATAACAGCAGAGTAAATTATGACCCAAGTATTTAAGTTCTTTTAAGTATATGAGTCAATATCCAGGAGTGAAAAGGATGCCAGTCCCACTTGAGCTGAATGGTTTGCCAGAGTGAGGAGACAGATCTGCTGGATGTGTTTTCTGAGTCAGGAGACCCAGAATGATAAAGTCTCGAGGATATTTTGAGATCTGGATAAACTGCATAGTTCCTTTCCAAGTAAAGAGATTTCCAACAACATTTATCAAGTCTTCTAAAGCACATGGAGTATTCCTCTTTCACCCCATCCCACGTTTCTCCCCTCCATTCAGAAACTGATGTTCCATTAAGTGTGGTTATAATTTGTAATAAAGATATTTTAATGCAAAGTGCTGTCTCATTACTCTGGACTGGAACAGCAGCAGGTCACAGACTGATTTACAATAGTAACATGATTGCTGATTCAGGAGAGGTATTCTACATTAAATTTAGAATTATAATTATTGCAGCTTTATGGTGTTATGTTTTAAAAATCTAGTCAACGGTTCAGGAAGTTAAATATACCGGAAAAAAAATGGTATAAATTCCCTATTTTCTATAAGCCTGGGACTTAATAAAGTACACATGTTTTTATTATGTGTCATCTTTCACAAACGATCTGGAGAGAGTTACCAACAAATGTCAAACATGAACTGATCAACAATCTATTAAGTAAATGCTTCTGGTTTCACGCGAAAGTGCTACAAACAGCAACTCAAATTTCTGATTATTAAAGAGACACACGAGAATTTGTCACCAATGTAGCAATTGAAAGATTTTAATATGACAATTACTGCAAGATGCATTACCTGGGTGCAGACGACATATCTGGACCTTGTTCTAATGGCCTGGTGTAGGAGGTTGGAAACCAGCCTCTCCTGTACAAGAAGCAAAAATGTATGTTGTAATTAAACAAGGACATTAATATCCTGTAAACATTGCCAACAGATTTGACATTTCTCTGTATTGTTTTCAAGAACAGTTTTGGAAGAACTTGAGAACACATTATTCAGCATCTGAAGTTTTTGACATTAAATGTATTGTACAGCATTCCAAATCTGAACTGGTCTCAAAATTTGAGCAGCAAGAAATCTTTTCACTTTACTTTGACTAAATCTGGAATGGCCTGCCCGATTTAAAATAGCCCCGTGGATTTACAGTGGGATGGTTTACTAGTTTTGCTCCTTTCTGTGCATGTGCTATTGCTAAATTGCAATAGAAGTGTCCCTTCAGGTAGGCTGTTGGCAACAAGATTGCTTTGGTGGCTGGGAGCAACTCCAGTAAATATTTTTATTTATACTTAGGATCCAGTGAACTCTAGAGGCCCCTAGCCTCTCCCTACTTGCAACCAGCCAATCTGATTTTCATAATCTGACCCAAACAACATTTTGGGAGATATGAATGCAAAACTTGAAATTATCCAACTGTTCATTCCTGCTATTTCAATCCATAAGGACTTTCATTTATGCTTTTAAAAAAAAAGACAATTTTATAGTCTACAGTTAGAAACCAAGGCCCCAATATTTACGGGGAGGGAGTGGGGGATCGTAGCGGCCGGAAAATGCAGGACACCCGAGAGGTCCTGCCAAATTTAATGTCGGGGTGAGAAGATCGCAGGCAGGGAGGACAACGTAGGGTTGGTGGGGGTGAGGAGAGAGAAGATCACAGGTTGAAGGGGTGGGTGGGGAAATGGAGGAGCATCAGATTGCAAGGAGGGGTGGAAGAGAGGCAGGTTAGCTTGGGTGGGGGGGGGGGGGGGGTAAGAGCACTCGTGCTCCGCTTGACCCACAACCTGTGCTGGAAGGTATTTATCTGCTGGATCCAGCCGTTCTCTCCTTTCAGCTGCCCGGTTTTCCGTGCTCTAGGAAATGTGGCCCGCAGCAATTAAACTTAAAACTGTTATAATTTGAGGCACGCAGCCTCATTAAAATATTTAAATTACGCCCCCGCCTCTGGAGAGCAGTTAGTCACCCGCACCCCAAACTGCCTCCCTTAAAACCGGAGACAAGTTGGGGGTCAGGTTTCAGATTTTTTTAATTAGGAACCACCATCCCCTCCCACCCTCTGCTCCCGCCCGTCCTAGGGGGTGGGGGTTTAAAATTCCCCCTCAAAGTTCTGACTGCAATGATCCTTTTGTTGTTATAGCAGCAATACGTATCAATAGTAAACCAATTCTCAAAGCATAAACACGAGCCTCTGGAATTCTACAAATTCTAATGCAACAGAAAGTAAGAGGATAGTGGATGGCTGTCAGTGAATTACAAAACAGCAATCCAATAGAAGAGTTCAAATAACATTAAAAACCACAAGAGTGAAGCTTGAACAGGTTGCTAGTCATCTGAAACTTAATTGACGGTCAATTCCTTTGATGTTGCAGGTGTTTGAATATAGCGCTGTGCGACACAGACATCCTAAAGGGCGATTATGAATAGTGAATTACAGAAAAATCCACCATCTGTTTTTCACATTGTACCATCAATTCAGCATGCATTGCACCAATAGGAATTGCATATAGACAATAAACATCGCTGAAGCTCAAAACTTAACCCCATTAATCAGCTTCAGGCAGGAACAAGGAACTGATTTTCAAAAATTGTTTCTGATCTGTGCCAGAGTCAATTTTTTTTTGCAGCAAGCATGCAATTCTGTGATAAACATTCAGTGGTTCTGCATTAAATAAATAAATTGGTCATTGTTGCTGGGTCAAAATCCTCCCTATCTAACAGCATGGTGGGTGTTCACCACACTAATTACACTGGTTCAAAAAGGCAGCTGACCACCAATTTCTCAGGGCAACTAAGGATGGGCACTAATTGCTTGCCTTGCCAGTGACTCCCTCATTCAGAGAATTAATAATTTAAAAAAGCACAATGCTTTTAGTAGCCCTTTATTATATTTGGTAAATACCACCTTGAAGTCATGGTTGATGTTAGCTTGAAGCAAAAAAGTGTGAACCGAATGGCCTACAAAATGAAAGTATGCTACATAGTTAGAGTTAAAAAATTTTTTTAAAAACCTCAAGGGAAAAAGGTGTATTCCAGTTATATATTTAAAATAAGTTTGGTGGACCTCATGTATTATACATTGTGTTTACTCTCATGTGCGCAAGCACGAGAAGTTGTCACAAATACATTATTCATTGCACTCTGTTCATATTTGATTGTAGTACATCATTAATGACCAAGTAGGCTTGAACAAAGAATAATTTGTTGCAGAGTTTATTGCTCAATAAATGCAGAGTGCGCTTTGCATAGTTTTCTAATTACTGCCGTTAGTGGCATATTCTCTCTCCAGTGACCATGTATGTGGGAAAATTCCACTCTTATTTTATAGCCTGTGGAGTCTTTAGTAACCTTGTTGGTGCAGAGTGACTGCCTTTTTTTTCACATGAAAACACAAACAATTAGAAAACTAATGATTAAAAGCAGTGCCCTGTGTACAATAGCATAACAAACTCATCTTTAACTGTAGTTACTTTAATCTGTGTTTACTGAGGACAACTTGCCACTTTATCTATCACCTAAGCATATTAGAATAGTCATAACTCAGAGACTAGGCTACTTTGTACACCAGCAGGCAAACATGAGAAAGATGGGCATAGTCACTTTTTGCTTCTGTAGATGACTGCAGTACAGCTTGCTCAAGAATGAATGAAAAAGTGAACACAGCAAGTTGCAATTCAATGATGTCAGTCTTCTTACAATTCAAACTATTAATGTGGAGATTTAAAACAAGTTATAATTACTCTGATTCTAATTGAACAGAATTTATTCTGTATGAATAGGAAAATGTGAATCCCCTTCAATATCTTATTTATGTTTATGGGCCTAACCCTATTAAGGCAGGTATTATTCATTTGAATCTAATTATTAAATGGGAATTGTTATGAAGATCATTCCATATTTACTTAACCTGTTAGAACAGAAGGAGGAGGTGCAGGCACAAAATTAACAAGCTTCCAGCAAGATTAGAGAACATATTTCCCTCCCCCAGTACAGATGTGGAACAGAATGCGATTTATGTTATGTTGATTTTTACTTTAAATTAGCATTAGACACACTGGGATTAAAATTCCTGGGTTACCAGAAGGCAACAGGAATTTGGGGCATAACCTGGATCCACCAGATTTCTGCTCCATTTCTGATCCATTCTAAATTCCGGTTGGGGTGGGGTAGGGGGATGGCAGGCAGACAAGTTTTCTGTCTGATCCGCTTCATTCTAGAAGAGACTTTAGGGGCATGCCTGGAGATCCAGGGATACCCCAGGAATTCCAGCCAGCAAAACCTCCAATACACTCATTGGAATCTAGACCAGCTGAGGGGAAATCAATTACCTTCAGAGAATTCTTTAAAAAAAAAGTTTTCCTGTTATCTTTGGCCATTCATGGGCCTCGGGGTTCCTTTATTCAAGTGGCTGGGTGGCACTCCAACTACGGCAGACAACGGGAAGGGTGCCTCTCACGTACCTACACAGGTGTGAGCCACTTGCCTCAGTTATGGAAATTTGAGATTTGGGACAGGGTCAACATCAGCGTTCCCCCTATGCTGCGTGGGTGCGCATCAATCCGGAGGTCCCACGCAGGCTGCCCACCAGCTGTTCCATTAGAAAAGATATGGGTGCATAGTAGCCACAGCGCAAATTTAAAGGGACCGCACACCAAAAACAACAATTAGAGTGAACGGAGGTCAACCATCAGTGGTCATCAGCTGCTAGCTGTTCTGGGACCCTCAGATTTGAGAATATTGAGTTGGGAGCTGGATTGAAGATTGGAAGAGAACAGCTTTAGAAATAGCCATTACATAGTTCATCAGTTAATAAGATAAAACTATTGTGAAGAAGTGAGATGGAAATCTATAAAACCTAATGTGGTTTTAAAAGCATACTTGCATTTTTTACACTTTTGTCCTTTAACACAATGTATATCCATATGTTTTAATAAATTAATGAATCTAATGTTTCTCATTAGGTAAAGTGATCAAGGGATATGGAGCCAAGATGGGTAGATTGACTGCAGATAGGCATGATCTAATTGAATGGCGGAGCAGGCTCGAGGGGCTGAATAGCCGACTCCTGTGCCTAATGTGATACAAGTACAATATTTCTTACTTTGTAACGATTTCAAATACTCACATTTTGGTCATGTCATGTTCTCCATACAGCCAGCCATCTTTTTCCTCTGGTATAAGAAGTGTTAGCACGTCACCTTCCGCGAAGCTCAACATATTCTTGTTATTTCCTGCAGTGTGTGGAAAAATGCTTTTCACCTTTGGCCTCTGAACCATATTCAGTCCAGTTGCAACAGAAATGGATCTTGATAGATTGATATCCTCTGTGGAAAGGCAAATTCTATTCATTACTTCCCGATCTCCTCAACATTCATATTATCTACACATGACTATGTCTAGGAATGCCACAATTACAACATAAGCCAAATACAAATTCTAAGTGTCGCATTTGGAAAGTTAAAAGTAGCTTTCTGTATCTTGGTTAGGCTGCAATTTATTCAATTATTAGTCTATAAATATACAACATTTTACCATAATATTTAAAAGGTAACATAGGAATGAGGAAAGTACAGATTCAGAATCCAGAGATTGTCCTGCCATATACATCCACTACCTGTTGAATCAAAGAAATAACCCAATTCCATTATGGGCATTTCAAGAGTCAGAAAATGCCATATTAAGTGGCAGTCTGCACTATAAATCCATAACCCAACATAAGTCATTTCTTAAATTTTGCTCTTCAACACAATGATGCCCTCTAGAACTCTGATTTTCTATAAATGATTTCCTTTGCCTCCAGCATTGTAAAAGTTCAATTTGCATCCATCCCCTTTAACCCCTTCTCCATCGAGAGCAGAATTAGCTTCTTCAGTTACCCAAGAGTGCAAGTTAGGTTTCTTTTTATCATCAGATTTAATCACAAAAATAGAATTCAAGCAAATGCTCACCGCCAAGAGATAATCTCACTTTACTTTTCCTCATATTGGCTGAAATAACTTCTGTTGGTGCAAAACCCAATTTTAAACAGAAAAAAAATCAAAATCTATTATGCTTATTGAACCAGCACATTCAATTTCTAAAGACTTATCTATCAACACTTTCCAAATCACTACAGATCTCACTGGTAGTTAGAGGCAGGTAAATAGTGGTCTATGCACATGTTTGACTATGTGTGCCTGGAACTTTCCATTCTATTGTGATATTGCAGGCAGTATAACCAGAACTCCTTGCTCACATCATTCTTAGAAACCCAAATATGTATGTCACTTGTATTAAGAAAGGATCAATTTCAGCAACATTACTTGGACCATACTGAAATTTTACATTTAGCGAACATTTGTTAAATTCCATTCCTTACCTAATGCATCAGTGTTCCTCTCAATGGAAGCCATGCGTTGAGCAGTTGGGTTGTTGAACATATCTGGCAGAGGACTTTTCTGAATTTTTCCAGGAGGAGCTGGTGGTATTTTTAAATTATTCTGTAATGTAGAGTCATGTACCTAGGAAACCATTTTATTATTATTAGTTTGTTCACATACAATGGTTTGGTATGTTGTAATTAAGTAGCTTCTGGGTTGCAGTTTCTCAATTTCAATTGTGTTTAAAAACAATGGTTTGATTTAACTCTTGTTAAAAGTTAGGAACCAGGTCCTTGGGCACTAGAATGGGAACAAGCTATAGGGCCCAAGTTTCCACATGATTTGCGCCTGATTTTTAGGAGCAACTGGTGGAGAACAGACTATCTTAGAAATCGCAATTCTCCACATTTTTTTTTCTGCAGTTCTAGTCAGGTAGAACAGTTCTACTTTGGAACAGAATTTATTCTTCAAAAGGGGGCGTGTCCGGCCACTGACGCCTGATTTGAAAGTTTCCACAGTGAAAACGTACTCCAAACTAAAGTAGAATGGAGCAAGTGAAGATTTTTGTAGAACTGAAAAAACCTGTTCTACACATTAAAAAATCAGGCGCAGGTTACAAATTAGGCGTCCAGAACGAGGTGGGGGGAAGGGAAGTCATTAAATTCTAAAATAAATCCTTATTTATACTTATACAAATAAATCCAACCTGAATAAACATTTATAAGCAAAGAAAAGATTAAATAAACCATCTTCCTACCTGTGTGAAAGTGCAGGCCTTTCGGGACTGAAGGCTGAACGGGTCGGCCCGAGACTTCGGGCAGGGCCCGTCCCCAGCACTAGATTTACAGGTAGGTGGCGTTGGGTTGGGTCGGGGAGGGGAGGTTGGTTCGGGTCGGGGGGGGGGGGGGGGGGAAAAGAGAGTGTGTGTGTGTGTGTGTGTGTGTGTGTGTGTGTGTGTGTGTGTGTGAGTGAGTGAGTGAGTGAGTGAGTGAGTGAGTGAGTGAGTGAGTGAGTGAGTGAGTGAGTGAGTGAGTGAGTGAGTGAGTGAGTGAGTGAGTGAGTGAGTGTGTGTGTGAGTGTGAGTGTGTGAGTGTGAGTGTGTGAGTGTGAGTGTGTGAGTGTGAGTGTGAGAGAGAGAGTGAGAGAGAGTGAGAGAGGGTGAGAGAGAGTGAGAGAGAGAGTGAGAGAGAGAGGGAGGAGAGCGGTCAGGTCGGATCCAGTCCGGGAGCGGGATTCGTGTCGGGGGGGGGGGCGGGAGCGCGGGTCGGGTCCAGTCGGGGAGGCGGGAACAGGAGCGCGGGTAGGGTCCAGTCGGGGGGGCAGGGAGCGGGAACAGGAGCGCGGGTCGAGTCGGGGAGGCGGGGAGCGGGAACAGGAGCTCGGGTCGGGTCAGTCGGGGGGGGAGGGGGGGCGCGGGTGTCGGGTCTGGTCCGGAGGGGGGGGGGGGTGAGCGGGTGTCGGGTCTGGTCCGGTCCGGAGGCGGGGGGGGGGGGGTGGGGAGTGAGTGTCGGGTCTGGTCGGGGGGGGGGGGGGGGGGAGAGCAGGAGCTGGCCGTGGTAGGAGCCTTATTCACGCAGCCCCAGTGAGGCCATTCAGCCAGGGCTAAGAGCTGCGTGCTTCGGGCCCCTCCCACACAGTTCGGGCGCCTGGAGCTACTGCACTTGCGTGCCCACTGTAGCGCACATGTGCAGAGGTCCCGGCACTGTTTTCAGCGCAGGGACCTGGCTCCGCCCCCCCACAGCTCGTGCTGGCTGCGCCGAGGGCCAGAGGACCTGCAAGTAGGTGGAGAATACCGAGGATTTTTTTAGGCGCACTTTGTTGCGCGAAAAACGGGCGTTCAGGTCGGGACTGCGCCGTTCTAGGCGCGTGTGGAAACTTGGGCCCAATATGTCCCCATGTTAAATAAAGGAGATAAATCGAATCTGTGTAACTACAGACTCATCAGCCTTGCATCAATAATTGGAGAAATAATTGAAATAATTATCAGCAGCATACATGATAATCTAGTATTATCTAGCCAACACCACTTCATAAAGAAAAGATTCTGCCTGACTAGCCTCCTGGACTTTTTTTTTGAGATAACACATGAACATGGCATACTTGGATTTCTAGGAAGCCTTCAGTGAAGTTCCTCACAAAAGACTGAAAGTAGTGGGAATTCAAGGAAATACCTGGATGTAGATAATAAATTGACAGAAGAAAAAGAATCAGCAGGTACTTGTTAGGAATTTGTGTGCCAAATGGAGTGCCCCAAGGTACGTGGGAAAGGCAGAGAGGTTTAGGGAGGGAATTTCAGGCTTTAGGGCCTAGAGGGCTGAAGGAATGATCGGCAATAGTGGGGCGAAGGGGCAGGGATACACAAGAGATAAAAGTTGGAGGAACGCAGGCTTCTCAGAGGGTTGTAGGGCTGAGGAAGGTTACATAGAGGGGTGAGACCATGGAGAGGTTTCAGCACAAGGCTGAAGCATTAAGGGACCGGACGCCAATGCAGGTCAGCGAGCACAGAGGAGATGTCGCCGCAAGATCCTACAAATCCCATGGGAGGACAGACGCACCAACGTGAGCATCCTCGACCAAGCCAACATCCCCGGTATTGAAGCACTGACTACACTCTATTAGCTCCGCTGGGCAAGCCACATTGTTCGCATGCCAGACACGAGACTCCCAAAGCAAGCGCTCTACTCAGAATTCCTTCACAGCAAGCGAGCCAAAGGTGGGCAGAGGAAATGTTACAAGGACACCCTCAAAGCTTCCCTAATAAAGTGCAACATCCCTACCGACACCTGGGAATCCCGGCCAAAGACCGTCCTAATTAGAGGAAGTGGATCCCGGAGGGCACTGAGCACCTCGAGTCTCATTGCTGAGAGTATGCAGAAACCAAGCGCAGGCAGCGGAAAGAGTGTGCGACAAACCAGTCCCACCCACCCTTTCCCGCGACGACTATCTGTCCCACCTGTGACAGGGACTGTGGTTCCCATATTGGACTGTTCAGCCATCTAAGGACTCATTTTTTTTTATTTTTTTTTTTTTAAAAAGAGTGGAAGCAAGTCTTCCTCGATTCCGAGGGATTGCCTATGATGATGGGTGAGTGGGACTTAATGCAAAGAAATAACTGAAATGAAAAGAAAAACCAAAAAAACGTTATGGCAAGTATCAGCAATACATACAATATATTGATATCTGTAGGCAAAGTATAAAATAGAATACAAAGTTCAGCATTTCTCTTTCTTTAATGACCCCGCTATGTTCCAACAGCTGTAACTTCTTTTTTACTTTTAGATCTTCATATTCCAGGCGAACAAAACTTTCATTGGAGTTTTCTAAACAAACTATGTGACTAGTCGTTTAAAGATCAACCTTCTTCCCCGTCTATACTGCCACATATTTTCATAAGTCCTACATCATAGAGCCATTACACTGACGTGCTATTCTAACATCCACTAGAAAGGTTTGATCAAATATTTATTTTGAACTAATTTTCCCATGAGATTTCTACTAGTCCGTCAATTCAATGACCCCCAAGTTTCCACACGCGGCGATAAAGGCGCACCTCAGAGCTGGGCGCCTGTTTTTCGCGCCGAAAACGACGCCTGAAAAAAAAACGGTATTCTCGAGCTCCTTGGAGCTCGATGTCTGCTTGGCGCGGCGTACAGGGGGCGGAGCCTACCACTCGCGCCGATTTTGTAAGTAGGAGGGGGCGGGTACAAGTTAAATGAGGCTTCTTGGTGCCGGCAACCCTGTGCGTGCGCGTTGGAGCGTTCGCGCACGCGCAGTCTGAAGTAAACATTGGCACTCGGCCATTTTTAAAAGTGCTGCAGAAAAAGTGAAGATTTGTTTCTTGGACCCCTGCAAAGGCTTGTATTTTAATTTTCTTGATATTTCCGTGTGTGAGGGAGTGCTTTTAGCAGCACTGCTGAATAAATCACCTGCTGAAATCAGCGAGTTCAGCTTTTCACTGCTAAACTTGCAGAACCGGTGCCTGCAAATTAAGGACTGTGTATTGAGAAATAAAAGTGCCAATTCAACTTTGCAATGGATCAACTTCCACCAAGAACAAAGAATTTCTTGCATGAGGAAGCAAACCATTGCATAATATGTGGTGCACCCATTCTGCAAATTTAAATATAAAGATGTCGATGTGGCTGCCTCTCCCTGTCCAAATGGCCTCAGTCAGTCCACCTCACAGCTCGAAGGCTGCTGGTGCTCCCGACCAGCCACTGACGCCGCTGCAATCCCATGGCCGAATGGCCTCAAGTCCGTCCGGGTGTTGCATCTTCGCGGGGAATGAAGGCCTGCCTCAAGCACCGCAGCTCAGCTCGAAGGCTGCTTGCTGCCTGCCCCTGCCATCGAGAGACACTGACGCCACACCCCTGCCTCAAGCACCGCAGCTCAGCTCGAAGGCTGCTTGCTGCCTGCCCCTGCCGTCGAGAGACACTGATGCCACACCCCTACCTCAAGCACTGCAGCTCAGCTCGAAGGCTGCTGCTGCTCCCGACCAGCCACTGACGCCGCTGCAATCCCATGGCCGAATGGCCTCACGTCCACTCCTGATTCTTCGGCTCCCGGCCAGCCAGACGCCGCTGCAATCCCATGGCCGAATGGCCTCACGTCCACTCCTGATTCTTCGGCTCCCGGCCAGCCACTGACGCCGCTGCAATCCCATGGCCGAATGACCTCACGTCCACTCCTGATTCTTCGGCTCCCGGCTAGCCACTGACGCCGCTGCAATCCCATGGCCGAATGGCCTCACGTCCGTCCGGGTGCTGCATCTTCGTGGGGAATGAAGGCCTGCCTCAAGCACCGCAGCTCAGCTCGAAGGCTGCTTGCTGCCTGCCCCTGCCGTCGAGAGACACTGACGCCACACCCCTGCCTCAAGCACCGCAGCTCAGCTCGAAGGCTGCTTGCTGCCTGCCCCTGCCGTCGAGAGACACCGACGCCACACTGCTGCCTGAAAGGCCTGCCTGAAGCACTTTCACACAGGTAGGAACATGGTTTATTTAATCTTTTCTTTGCTTATAAATTTTTATTCAGGTTGGATTTATTTGTATAATATTTGTATAAGTATAACTAAGGATTGATTGTAGAATTTAATGACTTCCCTTCCCCCCCTCACCCCCCACCTCGTTCCCTACGCCTAATTTGTAACCTGCGCCTGATTTTTTAAAGTGTAGACAAGGTTTTTTCAAGCGTACAAAAATCTTCACTTGCTCCATTCTAAGTTAGTTTGGAGTACGTTTTCACTGTGGAAACTTTCAAATCAGGTGTCAGTGGCCGGACACGCCCCCTTTTGAAAAATAAATTCAGTTCCAAAGTGAAACTGTTCTACCTGACTAGAACTGCAGAAAACTAAATGTGGAGAATTCCGATTTCTAAGATACTCCGTTCTACACCAGTTGCTCCTAAAAATCAGGAGCAAATCATGTGGAAACTTGGGGCCAATAACCTGATCTAATTAAAGAAAAGCTCCAGTGCCAAATTATGTGCGCTTGAATGTTAAGATTTTTGAGGAGTCCCTTCAAGAAACAGATTTTATTTTAAACAAACATTTTCCTCCCCCCAGAAAATCCTTGAATGACAAAAGTATGGATATTTCCAGTAAAAATCACATTAGTAAAAGGATGCATTTCAAATCCTTATTGGTGGCTTAATATTCAGAGCATTAACATATTTTCTATCAACCTCATCCAAAACATTGCCTTGTATGTATAGTTTTAAATTTCATTTAGAAATTCAACAATTATGAGTTTACCCTAATGTCTATGCTTTAAACTGTACTTTTATAAAATTCAAGGATACTTAAAAATAAGTTTTTCCCTCTTTTAGTACAGCACTATTTGTGAAAGGAGCAAATAAGGTCCCAGATTCAATTCCTGCTTTATACTGAGCTATACAAGTTTGGGTAGCAGTTAGGATGCTATAAATCAGCCTCAGCACCACTGGGCTTGGGAGGCAAAAACAATTGTGATCCCTAGTTATTATCCATCCTAGACAGTACCTGTGCGGATGTTGGGTAAGGACAGGACTGGCTTGACTATGAAGCTCTCTGGTTCAGTAAGCTTGCCAGCACTCTGTCTATGATTACACAGGAATAAAAAGTCGCTTAGCTTCAGTACTAGAGGAACTGTACCTATGGAACTGTACTCCAGCAAGAGTCAGCACCTTCAGGAGAGGAGCCGCAAAAAACAAGGAGGGGATAACTGCTTGGGAAATAACATTTTAAGACTTGATAGAAAATCTTAAAAGCTGAACAGTACCTTTGGAAATCAAGCGATTTATATTAACTCGTCAGTAAAAATGGACATTTGCAAGCCAATTGTACCTTTTTCAATAAGAATGTTTCGAGTACTGTAGTTGCAAACATACTGTTTTGTTATAGAAGCCTTCTTACCAACAGTACTTCTTTAACTGGTCTTTATTACAGGTATTTTAATAACAAAGACTGCAGACTCCCATCTGATTCTCTTTACTGATTGCTGTTTGTATAGAATTACAAGCCAGAAATTCCTGACAAGAATAAATATTTAAATCACACTGCCTTCTCACATACTTCTCTTCTTGTACATGGATTAGAAGAGTCAGTGAGGTGTCATTTCACTAAACCATGGCTTCAATCCAGTCCATTCTTCTATCCCAGCTGTAAGTGTGCAATGCTGTTAATTTGAGCACTTTAAACCAATTTCTAGAGGTACAAGCCAGCACAAATCTGCCCGCAATTGGCTTAAAAAATTGTGGCTTAAAAAATGGCAGTTAGAAACATAGAAAATAAGTGCAGGAGTAGGCCATTCGGCCCTTCTAGCCTGCACCACCATTCAATGAGTTCATGGCTGAACATGCAACTTCAGTACCCCATTCCTGCTTTCTCACCATACCCCTTGATTCCCCGAGTAGTAAGGACTTCATCTAACTCCTTTTTGAATATATTCAGTGAACTGGCCTCAACAACTTTCTGTGGTAGAGAATTCCACAGGTTCACCACTCTCTGGGTGAAGAAATTCCTCCTCATCTCGGTCCTAAATGGCTTACCCCTTATCCTTAGACTGTGTCCCCTGGTTCTGGACTTCCCCAACATTGGGAACATTCTTCCTGCATCTAACCTGTCTAACCCCATCAGAATTTTAAACGTTTCTATGAGATCCCCTCTCATTCTTCTGAACTCCAGTGAATACAAGCCCAGTTGATCCAGTCTTTCTTGATAGGTCAGTCCCGCCATCCCGGGAATCAGTCTGGTGAACCTTCGCTGCACTCCCTCAATAGCAAGAATGTCCTTCCTCAGGTTAGGAGACCAAAACTGTACACAATACTCCAGGTGTGGCCTCACCAAGGCCCTGTACAACTGTAGCAACACCTCCCTGCCCCTGTACTCAAATCCCCTCGCTATGAAGGCCAACATGCCATTTGCTTTCTTAACCGCCTGCTGTACCTGCATGCCAACCTTCAATGACTGATGTACCATGACACCCAGGTCTCGTTGCACCTCCCCTTTTCCTAATCTGTCACCATTCAGATAATAGTCTGTTTCTCTGTTTTTACCACCAAAGTGGATAACCTCACATTTATCCACATTATACTTCATCTGCCACGCATTTGCCCACTCACCTAACCTATCCAAGTCACTCTGCAGCCTCATAGCATCCTCCTCGCAGCTCACACTGCCACCCAACTTAGTGTCATCCGCAAATTTGGAGATACTACATTTAATCCCCTCGTCTAAATCATTAATGTACGGTGTAAACAGCTGGGGCCCCAGCACAGAACCTTGCGGTACCCCACTAGTCACTGCCTGCCATTCTGAAAAGTCCCCATTTACTCCTACTCTTTGCTTCCTGTCTGACAACCAGTTCTCAATCCATGTCAGCACACTACCCCCAATCCCATGTGCTTTAACTTTGCACATTAATCTCTTGTGTGGGACCTTGTCGAAAGCCTTCTGAAAGTCCAAATATACCACATCAACTGGTTCTCCCTTGTCCACTCTACTGGAAACATCCTCAAAAAATTCCAGAAGATTTGTCAAGCATGATTTCCCTTTCACAAATCCATGCTGACTTGGAACTATCATATCACCTCTTTCCAAATGCACTGCTATGACATCCTTAATAACTGATTCCATCATTTTACCCACTACCGATGTCAGGCTGACCGGTCTATAATTCCCTGTTTTCTCTCTCCCTCCTTTTTAAAAAGTGGGGTTACATTGGCTACCCTCCATTCCATAGGAACTGATCCAGAGTCAATGGAATGTTGGAAAATGACTGTCAATGCATCCACTATTTCCAAGGCCACTTCCTTAAGTACTCTGGGATGCAGTCCATCAGGCCCTGGGGATTTATCGGCCTTCAATCCCATCAGTTTCCCCAATACAATTTCCCGACTAATAAGGATTTCCCTCAGTTCCTCCTCCTTACTAGACCCTCCGACCCGTTTTATATCCGGAAGGTTGTTTGTGTCCTCCTCAGTGAATACCAAACCAAAGTACTTGTTCAATTGGTCCATTTCTTTGTTCCCCGTTATGACTTCCCCTGATTCTGACTGCAGGGGACCTACATTTGTCTTTACTAACCTTTTTCTCTTTACATATCTATAGAAACTTTTGCAATCCGTCTTAATGTTCCCTGCAAGCTTCTTCTCGTACTCCATTTCCCCTGCCCTAATCAAACCCTTTGTCCTCCTCAGCCGAGTTCTAAATTTCTCCCAGTCCCCGGGTTCGCTGCTATTTCTGGCCAATTTGTATGCCACTTCCTTGGCTTTAATACTATCCCTGATTTCCCTTGATAGCCACGGTTGAGCCACCTTCCCTTTTTTATTTTTACGCCAGACAGGAATGTACAATTGTTGTAGTTCATCCATGCGGTCTCAATGTCTGCCATTGCCCATCCACAGTCAACCCCTTCAGTATCATTCGCCAATCTATCCTAGCCAATTCACGCCTCATACCTTCAAAGTTACTCTTCTTTAAATTCTGGATTTTGGTCTCTGAATTAACTGTTTCATTCTCCATCCTAATGCAGAATTCCACCATATTATGGTCACTCTTCCCCAAGGGGCCTCGCACAACGAGATTGCTAATTAATCCTCTCTCATTACACAACACCCAGTCTAAGATGGCCTCCCCCCTAGTTGGTTCCTCGACATATTGGTCTAAAAAACCATCCCTTATGCACTCCAGGAAATCCTCCTCCACCGTATTGCTTCCAGTTTGGTTAACCCAATCGATGTGCATATTAAAGTCACCCATTATAACTGCTGCACCTTTATTGCACGCACCCCTAATTTCATGTTTGATGCCCTCCCCAACATCACTACTACTATTTGGAGGTCTGTACACAACTCCCACTAACGTTTTTTGCCCTTTGGTATTCTGCAGCTCTACCCATATAGATTCCACATCGTCCAAGCTAATGTCCTTCTGAACTATTGCCTTAATTCCTCCTTAACCAGCAATGCTACCAGTTCCAAGAGGCCATGAGAAGTGGAGAAATTAACACCGTGCAGCAGAGAATTGGTGTCAAAATCCTCATCTCACCTTCAAATCTATGTCCTTTCACATGGTCTTGGTGTTCTTCTCCATCCACATTTAGCCAACCCATGCGCACACTACTCCTCCAGCACTATCGTGGTTTCCAGCCCCTCCTCCACCTTCATTGGTAACCTCCCTTTCCGTTACCATTCTCCTGTACTCTGGAACCCCATCCCTAACCAGCGAGCAGCTCTTTCTACTCTCAGAGGTCTCCCAAGAACACTTTTTATTTACCATGCTTCCTCACTCCAAAACCTCCCTGCTTCCGTTTCCAATTTTGTCTTCTGCCCTGTAAAGACTAAAAGAGGAGCACTACAGAAATACCAGCAGCTTTTGCTGTTGAATAGAATCTTCTATCCATTGTTAACTGGGGCAAAATTATGCAAATTATGTAGATGAGTTCATCTAAATAAATTATTCTTCCCCCTGCCCCTTGCCCCCGCCCCCCCCAAAAAAAAAAATCAGTCACTCACAGTGTATCTTCCCATCATTGGAGAAGGTTGAGGAGTTCGGGAAGAGTAAGATGGGGGGCTGTCATCTTCACCCAAAAATTCTGGCACTTTTGTTGCATCAAAGCATTTCGCTTGCCAGTTGATTAGCTTGGCACCAAGCATTCCATTGGCCTAAATTGAAAAAAATATATAATGGTTATTAAATGGAAATTATAATTTCAAAGATTTTTTTTAAATTGCGAAGCACAAGAAATAGATTGTGTAGCTCATGATCCATGCTACGCATACATCTGTATCCATATATTCTAGTTACTGCCTTTGGCACTCCCTACCTGTGCTGGGGACACTGCATGAGCTTTTAAAACATGAAGTACAGCTATTTTCAGTTCCTACAATATCAGTTCTTCAAAGTTTGATCACAATTTTAATGCATTACTATAATTTTTTTTTTTTTATAAACACACTGGGCCCAAGTTTTGAGTCCCAACCTGAACGCCCGTTTTTCACACCACAAAGTGCGCCTAAAAAAAACTTCCAGATTCTCCAGCTCCCTGCAGGTCGTTTGCAGCTCGGCGCAGAGCAGCACGAGCAGTAGGGGGCGGAGCCAGGTCCCTGCGCTGAAAACAGTGCAGGGACCTCTGCACATGCGCGCTACAGTGGGCGCGCATGTGCAGTAGCTCCAGGCGCCCAAAACTGTGTGGGAGGGGCCGAAGCACGCAGCCCCTAGCCCTGGCCGAATGGCCTCACTGGGACTGCGTGAATAAGGCTGCCTCCCACGGCCAGCTCCTGCTTCCTCCCGACCCGACTCAACTCCCGCTTCCTACCGCCCCCCCCCCCCCCCACTTCCGGACCGGACCAGACACCGACCCGACTCCCGCTTCCCCCCCCGCCCCTGGACCCGACCCGACTCCTGCTCCCCCCTTCCCCCCCCCACCGGATCCGACCCGACCCGACTCCCGCTCTCCCCCGCCGCCCCTGGACTGGATCCAACCTGACCTCCCTCCCCCCGACTTGACCTCCCTCTCCCTCCCCCCGACTCGACCTCCCTCTCACCACCCCCCCCGACCCGCGCTCCCCCTGACCCGACCCAATGCCACCTACCTGTAAATCTGGTGCTGGGGACAGGCCCTGCCCGAAGTCTCGGGCCCAGCCCGTTCAGCCTCCCTCCCCCTTCTCCTTTCCCCCCCCCCAATCTCCTTTCCTCCCCCCCCCCCCTCCTTTCTTCTCCTCTCCCCCTCTCTGTCAGAAACACAGACACTGACAGACAGAGAATGAGAGACACACACAGACAGACAGAGAGAGATAGAGACATTGACAGAGACACACTGGGGGGGGGGGGGGGGGGGGGGCATCCCAGCACGCTGTTGGAGGGCTCCCGGTGTTGCAGTCGGTAAGTAGAAAATGTTTTATTTATTGATTTTTTTATAAAAAATTTATTAATTTTTTTGATTGATTTATTGGTTGATTTATTGATGTATTTATCATTTATTATTGATGATGGCTCTTTATTTGTAAAGCTGAAGTGTTTAATGTTTGTAAACTTCCCTTTAAACCCCGCCCCCCCCCCCAATTCCCTACGCCATATTTGTAACCTACGCCTGATTTTCTAAAGTGTAGACAAGGTTTTTTCGAGCGTACAAAAATCTTCACTTACTCCATTCTAAGTTAGTTTGGAGTAAGTTTTCACTCACTGAACTTTGAAAACAGGCGTAAGTGGCTGGACATGCCCCCTTTTGGAAAAAAAATTCTGTTCCAAAGTGAAACAGTTCTAACTGACTAGAACTGGAGCAAACTAAATGTGGAGAATTCCGATTTCTAAGATACTCCGTTCTACACCAGTTGCTCCTAAAAATCAGGAGCAAATCATGTCGAAACTTGGGGCCACTAATTCAGCACATATTTACAGTTCAATTATACAGACCTTTTCATGGTAATTGCTCAGATCTTGGGAAAAGCTGCAATGTTTGTCTACTAGGAAGCAGAACCGTCTCTTTTCTTCAAGTAAAGCCTCTTTGCAGCCGTCAGTAATGAATCTCTGAATATCATTCTCTCTTGTATTGATGGTCGCTATAAACTGGAAAATAAACACAAATTGTCAATTTTCTCCATTTCAAATGCAATCGCAATTTTCACCAGATCACAAATATTGTAATTCTGGTTTCTTCTAAAATCATGTTTCTAGATATTTTTTGACTATTTTACCAGAAAGAATTTGGAGAAAGTGTTATTTTTAATGCAGGCTTAAAAAAAGCCTCATGTATTCTTACAAGTTAAAAAAGAGGCAGCTACTCAAATGGTGGTTTCGGGTATCAAAAGGCAGCATTTCAGAAACCAAAGATTTGTCATCATAGAATCAGAAATTTACAGCACAGAAGGAGGCCATTTGACCCATCGAGTCTGTGCCAGCTGATAGAGCTATCCAGCCTAATCCCACTTTCCAGCTCTTGGTCCGTAGCCTTGTCCGTAGGTTGCAGCACTTCAAGTGCATATCCTAGTACTTTTTTTCAAATGTGATGAGCATTTCTACTTCTACCAGCCTTTCAGTCAGCAAGTTCCAGATCCCCAACACCCTCAGCGTGAAAAATATTTCTCAACTCCCTTCTACTAATTACTTTAAAATACGGTGAAGCCTGGCGACATCTTCATAATTCTCCTCTGTACCCTCTCTACTGTAATCCCACCTTTCTTGTAATGTGACCAGAGCTGTACGCAGTACTCTAGCTGTGGCCTAACCAGTGTTATTATGCAGATCAAGCATAACCTCCCTGCTCTTATATTCTAATACCTCAGCTAATAAAGGAAAGTATTCCATATGCCTTCTTAACCACCTTATGTGCCTATCCTGCTACCTTCAGGGATCTGTGGACATGGACTCCAAGGTCCCTCTACATTTCTCAGTAACCTACCATTTATTGTGTAATCCTTTGCCTTATTAGCCCTCCGCAAATGTATTACCTCACACTTCTCTGGACTGAATTCCATTTGCCACTTCTGCCCACCTGTCCAGTCCACTGATATCTTCCTGCAGTTTACTGCTTTCTTCCTCACTATCAACCGCACGGCCAATTTTTGTATGCAAACTTCTTACTCATGCCCCCTACATTGAAGTCTAAATCATTGATATACATCACAAAAAGCAAAGGACCTAGTACTGAGCCCTGCAGTACCCCACTGGAAACAACCTGCGAGTCAACCATTACCCTTTGCTTCCTGCCACTGAGCCAATTTTGGATCCAACTTGCCACTATCCCCTGGATCCCATGGGCTTTTACTTTTATGACCAGTCTTCCATGTGGAACATTGTCAAAAGCCTTGGTAAAATCCATGTAGACTACATCAAATGCACTACCCTCATTGAATTTTTTGAGGAGGCAACAAGGAGGGTCAATCAAGTTAGTCAGACATGACCTTCCCTTAACAAGTCCATGCTCACCGTCCATGATTAATCCATGCCTTTCTAAATAACGATTTATACTGTCCCTCAGAAAAGTTTCCAAAAATGTTCCCACCACCAGGGTTAGGCTGACTGGCCTGTAATTACTCAGTCCATCCTTTTTTTGTAAAGTAAAATAAGTAGTCAGAAACTGGTTATTGAAAATTGAAGTGTGTGTGAATGGCATGAGGTGAAGTCCATCAGGGACAATCTACAGCTAATTTAGTGCTGAAATATCACACTCTCCAGTTTAGGAACTCAGATTAGAATAAAGGCAATTCGATTTGCAGTTATTAAATTTAGGGCAGCAATACTTCCAGTCTTTTCTATTGTGAATGCAAGATTTTCAACACTGAGCATAAGCAAATGCTTGTATAAAAAGAAACGTTGATTCTTTTTGTTCTAGGCGTGGATGGTATACTTTTCCCCCATATTTTCCAAACATACCAATTTGTACATGATTTGTCTGTTTTTACTCCTTACTTGGAAATCTATTAATAGAAAGCAATTTGAAGGCAAGATGCAAACTGCACAACTACTTCCTGGTTTAACTTCAAGGTCAAACAGATGGCAGTGACGCAAACCTGCACCTTCTTTATAATATGGGTATGTTTCCATTACCTGGAGCTGTTGAGTTACGAAGCTTACAGTTTGGGGCAGAAGAAGAGTAGTTATCAAAGGTGAATGAACTGTAATAAACGATTAAAAACATTATTCAAAGCAGCCAAAATACTGAAGAGAAAGTGGAATTATGCCTACATATCACAAACTTTTATTAAAACAAAGTGCGATAGTGTATGCAAATAAATCATGCATTCAAGGTCACGCCCCACAATAAATTATAAAGAGCACCAATCTTGCTACTAAATAAACCAGTAGAACCTGGCAGAGTTCAATCAATAATAACTGATACTAAATCTGTATTTGTTAAAGGAATTGTGCCACTTGATCAGGATAAAGACGCTTCTCTATTGCAAAATAGCAGTGCTGGTATCCACATTACATGAAGAAATTGTTATGTACGCAAATTAGAATGGGTTAAAATTACATTTAGTTTGATAGACACTGTTCTATAAAGGAAAACGGCCTGTTTCAAGGAATTGAAAATTACAGTTTTCACCTGTTGCAGGTGTAATGAACAGCCTCAACAAAGATTATACAGTTGCATTATAAATGGCTTCTTTAACTATCGGCGATATGAATTTGGTAAAGTAAAGCAACCATAATTGTGTCATAGCACGAAGTAGTGTCCCATTGTTGTTTTTTTTTAAATCATTCTTGGTATGGGGACATCACTGGCATTTATTGCCCATTCCTTGTTGCTCTTGAGAAAGTGCCAATGACAAACTAGATATTCACCTTCACTACCCCATCCTTGCCTATGCTCATATTGGTGTTTTCATGGGTGGGGTAGGGAGGGGTAATATAAAACTATTAAAATTGAACTTGCATAGTTGGTAAGC
The DNA here is from genome assembly GCF_044704955.1 of Pristiophorus japonicus. Taxonomy (NCBI): domain Eukaryota; kingdom Metazoa; phylum Chordata; class Chondrichthyes; family Pristiophoridae; genus Pristiophorus; species Pristiophorus japonicus. The sequence continues at coordinate 109,577,971 of NC_091991.1, read as the reverse complement.
ACATATGTAGATGAAAAAGCGGGAAGTAAATGAATGCCAAATAAATGTGCACTTAATGCATCAATCATTGATAATCAAATACACTGGAAAGGAGGAGGTAAACTGTATATGTAGCTTAAAAGGAGACCACACTAACACACATTAAAGGCATTCATTATTTAAAAAAAAATTATGTTCACACAAATTGTAGCAATTTAAGAAATGTTCAACATGGACAATGATCACTCAATGCATAAATTAAAATGTGCCATAGAAAGGTATGCAGCAAAATATGTACATAACGATGATAGAATCAATCTTACAGCCGCAAAGGGAGCCAGTCACCCTATTGTGCCTGTGCCGGCTCTTTGAAAGAGCTGTTCAATTAGTCCCACACCCCAGCTTTTTCCCCATAATCCTATAAATTAGTTCTCTTCAAATACATGTCCAATTGCCTTTTGAAAGGTCTGAAGAATATGATTTTACCACCCTTTCAGGTAGTGCATCCAGATCATAACAACCCTGTGTGTGAAAGAGTTACTCTTCATTTCCCCTCTAGTTCTTTTGCCAATTATTTTAAATCTGTGACCTCTGATTACCGACTCACTTGCCAGAGGAACCGTTTCTTCCTATTTTCCCTATCAAAACCCCTCATTTTTGAATACCTCTTAGATCTCTCCTTAACCTACTCCAAGAAGAACAATCCCAGCTTCTCCACATAACTGAAGTCCCTCATCCCTAGTATCATTGTGGTAAACCTACACTGCACCCTCTCCAAGGACTTGACATCCTTCCTAAAGTGTGGTGCCCAGAATTGTACACAATACTCCAATACTCCAACTGAGGCCGAACCAGTGATTTGCAAAGGTTTAGCATGGCTTCCTTGTTTTAGTATTCAATGTCGCTATTTACAAAGCCAAGTATCCCATACACTTTCTTAACTGTCGTATAAACTTGCCCAGTCACCTTCAAGGAATTGTGAATATGCACCCCCAGTTCCCCTGCTCTTGCCTCATTTAGATTATACAGGTTTTCCATGTTGTTTCCTCCAAAGTGTATTATTTCACACTTACCTGCATTAAATTGCATCTGCTATGTCTGTCCATTTCACCAATCCTCCTATGTCCCCCTGAAGTCTGCTACTACCCTGCTTACGAATTACTACTTTCAAATTTTGTATCACCCGCAAACTTAAATTGTACTCCCTATACCAAAGTCCAGGCCATTTATATTCAACAGGAAAAGCAATGGTCCTAATACCGACCTCTGAGGGAACCCACTGCATACTTCTCTCCAGTTCAGCACTCTCTGCCGCCTAACCCGTAGCCAATTATGTACCCAGGCTACCGCCATCCCTTTAATATCATGTGCTATTTTATGAATATGCTTCTATTTTAAAAATTTTCCCCACCAACAACCCATGACTCCCTTACTTTCAATAAACAGCCAAACATTCTTTCATTTTCAGGGGAGTGGGGGTGAAATATTTTTCTTCAAATAAAGAAGTTGACTGCTTTCTCACGAGAGAATCACACCACAGGAGGCCGCCATTCGGCACTTTGTGCCAGTGCTAATGCTACAACTGGAGCGTTCTATTAATCTCCTCTCCTTGCCCTTTGCCCCATATCCTGTAGTATTCTTCCTTTTCAAATAACGGTCCAAGTCAGTTTTAAATTATGCTGCAGTCTCTACCTCAATAGTCACTTGTGGTAAAGTATTCCATGTTCCAATAACCTCTTTGGAAAAATATCTCTTCTAACTTTCCCCTTCATTCTTCTAATAATCCTCACTCTACATCCCCTCGTTACTGATTCCCGAACCAGCAACATTATTTTCACTATTTAGCCTCTCAGAATGTTGAAAATACCTATTCTATCTTCTGTTCCATACATTCCATATGTTCCATCAATAAAAACCATAGTTTTTCAGAACTGTTACCTCTCATCCCTGCATCATTCCAGTGAATCTAACTCTAACCCTTTCCATGGCTCTATTATCTATCCTATAATGGGATGCCCACCTCATTCAATACTCCTGTGACCAAAGCTATGTCTTTTATATTTCATGCCCCTTGGTATAAAACTTGGTGTGGTTGCTTTTTCATGGCTGTTAAACATGTCAATCTTTTTTAAAAGTTCTATTTATTTTCCATGGCTTAGCTGATTAAGACAGATCAGGAAAATCCTAGGCTTGATCCCCAGTGTATACTGAGTTGGCAGATCTCAGTTAGGGGTACCTCAATCAGCCTTATTCAGTGTCCCGCATTAGAATCATAGAAATTTACAGCATGGAAGGTGGCCCAAACATCATCATCATCGAAATCGAGGAAGACTTGCTTCCACTCCAAATGTGAATTCTTAGGTGACTGAACAGTCCAATACGGGAGTTACAGTCTCTGTCACAGGTGGGGCAGACAGTCTTTGAAGGAAAGGGTGGGTGGGACTGGTTTGCCGCATGCTCCTTCCGCTGCCTGCGCTTACTTTCTGCATGCTCTCAGTGACTAGACTCGAGGTGCACAGCGCCCTCCCGGATGCTCTTCCCCCACTTAGGGCGTTCTTTGGCCAGAGACGCCCAGATGTCGGTGGGGATGTTGCATTTTATCAAGGCGGCTTTGAGGGTGTCCTTGAAACGTTTCCTCTGCCCACCTGAGGCTCGCTTGCCATGTAGGAGTTCAGAGTTGAGTGCTTGCTTTGGGAGTCTTATGTCAGGCATTCAAAACAATATGGCCCGCTCAACAGAGCTGGTCGAGTGTTGTCAGTGTTTCGATGCTGGGAATTTTGGCCTGATCGAGGACACTAATGTTGGTGCGCCTGTCCTCCCAGGAGATTTCCAGGATCTTGCGGAGACATCGTTGGTGGTATTTCTCCAGTGATTTAAGGTGTCTACTGTATATGGTCCACGTCTGAGCCATACAGGAGGACAGGTATCACTACAGCCCTGTAAGCCATGAGCTTTGGTGCCAGATTTGAGGGCCTGATCTTCAAACACTCTTTTCCTCAGGTGGCCGAAGACTGCGCTGGCGCACTGGAGGCGGTGTTGAACCTCGTTGTCGATGTCTGCCCTTGCTGATAATAGGCTTACAAGGTATGGTCGGCGCCAAAGAGCTATCCAGCCTAATCTCACTTTTGGTCTCGGTCCGTAGCCCTGTAGGTTACAGCACTTCAAGTGCACATCCAAGTACTTTTTAAATGTGGTGTGGGTTTCGGCTTCCACCACCTTTTCAGCCAGTGAGTTCCAGACCCCCACCACCCTCTGCATGAAAACATTTTCCCTCAAATCCTCACTAAACCTTCTACCAATTACTTTAAATCTATGCCCCCTGGTTGTTGATCCCTCTACTAAAGGGAAATAGGTCCTTCCAATCCACTCTATGTAGGCCCCTCATAATTTTATACACCTTAATAATGTCTCCGCTCAGCCTCCTCTGTTCCAAAGAAAATCTCTCCGCAGCTAAAATTCTCCAGTCCAGGCAACATCCTCGTAAATCTGCTCTGAACCCTCTCTAGGTTAGGAAGGTGACGGAAAATCAGCTAGGTTTCCCATTCCAAAACGTTATCCAGAAACCCCTGTTGGAAGTGTACTCGTATGGATGTTGCGCGAGGACAGAATCAAACTCAGCTCCTGCAGTTGAATAACCTGCTGCTACTTACTACCACGCGCACGAAAGAATGGTTATTTGTGCAGTATCGAAAGGGAATCTATTTCTTGTGAAACTGCATCCAAGTGGTTGGTTTGGGGGTGTGGCGTTAGCGGAAAGGAAGTAAAAAGGAGGACTTCATTGCAAAACCCTACATTTATCGATTTCAGCAGTCAGTCGGAGTGTGAAAGAAACACACTGGGGAAGGGGGTGAAATAGGCCAAGGGAATTCCTTTACAATGTTCATAGTTTGTGTCATTGTAGTCAGCCTATTTTCTGAATGATTGCAAACTATCTTTTTTCTGTCTCTGCCAAGTCTCTGCTGTGCTTAACCAAAAAAAAACAGAAAAAAAACTTTCACAATGGTCAACTGTACTTTGTAACTTGGCTCCTTTATTTTTACTTGAGACTAATTATTATGCAGGGAAGGGATATTAATTTCCTGCCTTTTAGCTGGATTCTGATCTCTGCTGATAAAGTAGAGTTGGTTCATCATGTTCTGCTTTATCACCTACAGCAATCACAGTTTAAGAATTGTCGCTTTAGCAGTGCAGGAGCTTTACTCTGCATCTAACCATGCTTTGCCTGACCGGAGAGTGCTTGATGCCAACAATGAGTGCATGAAATGGAAAGTATTCTATTACTACCACTAGCATCCTTTATATTAATGAACAAAAAAAACCACACACAAACAAAAAATGAGTTCAGCAGCAATTGGCATGTGAAACAGTATCTACACTTTTTTTTTAAAGAAAAAGGTAATGAATTGAGGAAATCTCTTCAATAGGCTAAACAGTGTGGGTTCAAATTTATAGTTTCAATTACTATCACTTAGCACAGTACTGAAAGATACATCATTCTGAATAACAGCACTTTTTCATCAGATCAAGGAATAAAATCCAATTAATCGTGGAAGAAAAGTAAGTCCTACGTGAAAAATATTAATGGACTGTCTCAAACAGCTCTCAATGGACACAAACATAGAAAATAAGTGCATGAGTAGGCCATTCGGCCCTTCGGACCTGCACCGCCATTCAATGAGTTCATCCCTAGTTGCCCCTGAGAAGGTGCTGGTGGGCTGCCGTCTTAACATAGAAATTTACAGTGCAGGAGGCCATTTTGGCCCATCGTATCCGCGCCGAGCGACAAAGAGCCACACCGCCCTCGGTCAGCAGCCCTAAAGGTTACATATAAACCTATGAACAATGACAGAAAGGCAAAGAGCACCCTCTAACAACAATATAAAAGCATCTTTGGAGTCACCCTCTGGATCCAGTTGAACTCAATTAGGAACAATTAACAGCTCATCAGTAATGTCATTGTCTTTTTAAGGGCTAGAATGTGCAGATGAACAATGTTACAACTGAAATAAAAATAGAAAATGCTGGCAACACTCAGGTCAGGCAGCAACTGTATAGCGAGGAAGGTAGGGTTAACGTTTCAGGTCTATGGAACATAGGAACAGGAGAAGGTAATTCAGCCCCAAGCATATTCCGCCAATCAATGAGATCATGGCTGATCAGGTTCTCACACAAGGTCGTCAACCTGAAACAATGGCCAGGCCAGACCAGGCAAGGATGAAACGTAACTCAATGCAAATGCAACTGTTGTCTAACTGTAACTGTACCCAATGCAAGCTCATACAAAGTGTTCATTTATGAGCTGTTGGTGCAGCAGCTTTGCAGCCACGGGGTTTCTCCAATCTTCTGAGGGAGGGGGGATGGGGGAGGGAGGGGGGGGGGGAACCATGGATTCATCGCCAGGCTGATTGTCCTCCCCAAGTTCCTCACCAGCCTCCTCCTCCTCCTGCTCCTGCTCCTGCTCATCGTCTGCCTCTTCCACCTCCACTGCTTCCTGAGGTGGACTGGCAGCACCATATGGCAATTGTTGTCCTCTCCTTATAGTTAGGTTATGCAACATGCAGGGTGGTACTGTAGGCTGCCTCCGGAGTGGTCCAGACATCTGAAGCGCTGCTTGAACACTCCAATTGTCTTTGACGATATTGCGTGCAGCTACGTGGCTTTCATTATAACGCTTCTCTGCTTCCCTCAGGGGATTACGCAGGGAGGGTCATGAGCCAGCTGGCAAGGCCATATCCTTTATTCCCCAGCATCCAACCAGGACCTGGTGGCTGACTGTCAAACAGGTCAGAGACGGCGCTCTCACGCAGGATGTGCACATCATGGATGCTGCCTGGAAATTTAGCATTAACTGCCATGATTATTTGGTTGTGGTCGACAACAAGCTGCACATTCAGGGAGTGGAATCCCTTTCGGTTACAAAACACCTTTGCGTCCTGTAAAGGTGCTTTCAGGGCGATGTGGGTGCAGTCTATTGGTCCCTGCACCTTGGGGAAGTTTGCTATTCTTGAGAAACCCAAAGTCCTCCCGGTCTGTGCCTCCCTGGTCATAGGGAAGCTTATAAAGTCCATCCTGCGAGCATAAAGGACTTCAGTCACCTGTCAAATGGAGCAATGTATGGCGTGCTGAGATATACCGCAAATGTCGTCAGCTGAGGCCTGAAAGGAGCTCGATGCATAGAAGGATAGTGCCACAGTAACCTTTACCTCAAGGGCAGTGCGGTCCTGATAATGCTGGTAAGCTGCAGTTCCCCCTTGATGAGCTGGCATATCTCATTGATGACCTCCTTTCAGAAGCGCAGCCTCTTAATTCACGCGTTCAGACAAGTTGAGGTAAAATTGCTTTTCCCTGCAAGTTCGTCGGCTGTACTTTCTCCTCTGCCTCCGCATTCGTCTGCCACCTCTTCGATTGGCCCCTTCACTAAACTCAACTTCAGACGCCAGCATGTGAGCATTTACAAGTAATGGTAGAGAAGCTACAGGCCCCATCACCATTACTATTATCACTATCACTATCACTGTTGTTATTAATGCCCTTTGTACTAGAAAAATATAATTAATATAAATATAAGTATAAATGTGAGTGGATCCATCAGTAAAAGGCCCTTAAATAACTCTCAAATTATAAGCCCCTTGTTTAAGCAGCCTTCTCACTTCCTCCAATGTTCAAAATGGCATCCGTAGTGCCGAGTTCTGTGAGGAAGGTCAGGTAAAAGCAGCTTTTCTCCAGCGATCTTCTCGGCCAGCGATCAGCCCGGCAATGTGCCGTGAGTTGTGCTGGGCAATCACCTCAGCAATGTGACACGAAAGTTGGCCTGGCAATTTTCTGGCGATGTTCCGGCCCAACTTTCCACTTTTGAAGCAAAATGGCGATAGCCTGCCTTTTTGGGTGATATATGGGCACTAGCCCAGCGATCTGAAGTGGAAAGTCTAGCCCATTAACCCTACCTTCCTCCCTCTACAGATGCTGCCCGATCTGCTGAGAGTTTCCAACATTTCTGATTTTATTTCAGATTTCCAGTATTTTGTTTAAAGTTACAACTCAGACAGCTGTCCTTGTACATAGAAGAGTTGCCACTAAAGTGATCATTACAACCAAGCTGCATTGATTACAATAAACAACTGCAATAGCATGGTATCAGATGGTTTCTGGTTTTGGAAAGCAGATTGATTGTTAAAGCAGCTTATCACTACAGATGATTACTATGAGGATTCCACTGTACCACTCCCATACAGAATTACACCCATCACCCCATAACATAGAAGCTTTCCTTTTTTCCTGTGTACTAGAATCAGAGTAGTTACAGCACGGAAGACGACCATTTGGCCCATCGAGCCCGTGCCAAATCCCACTCCAATGCCCTTTCCCCATCGCCCTGCAAATTTTTTTCCTTCAGATACTTATCCAACTCCCTTTTGAAAGATAAAATTGAGTCTGCCTCCACCACCCTTTTAGGCAGCGCATTCCAGAACCCAACCGCTCGCTCCGTAAAAAAACTTTATCTTACATCGCCTTTGGTTCTTTTGCCAATCACCTTAAATCTGTGTCCTCTGGTTCTCAACTTGTCAATGGGAACAGTTTCTCTCTATCCACTCTGTCCAGACCCTTCATAATTTTGAACACTTCGATCAAATCTCTGTCTTCTCTGCTCCAAGGAGAATAACCTCAGCTTCTCCAGTCTATCAACATAATGGAAGTCCCTCATTCCTGGAATCATTCTCGTAAATCTTTTCTGCACCCTTTCCAAGGACTTCACATCCTTCCTAAAGTTTGGTGCCCAGAATTGGACACAGTACTCCAGTTGGAGCCGTACCAGTATTTTATACAGGTTAATCATAACTTCCACACTTTTGTACTCTATACCTCTATTTAATGAAGCCCAGGATCCCGAAAGCCTTTTTAACTGCTTTCTCAACCTGCAATGCCATCTTAAAGGATTAACATTCCCTCGGATTAAAGTTCCAGTGACTCTTTTTTGGCAGCAGGAAAGTAAGTAGAAAATCTCAACAAACACTTAAGTAAATTTCTTATCATTTTGGAGGCAAGACATGGAACTTTTATCGTCAATGCTCAATGGGGAAAGAGAGAATGGAGTGACGGTGCTTTTGTTCAAAGCGCTCTGCTTTTAAAGAAGAAAATCACAAGATATTTCTTAGATGCTCGTTTTGTTCTGAACTTCAATTTTAGCGCTGAGCTGAAGCCTGTTCATTCCTGCTTGGGCTGTCAGTATACAGCGTCTGAAAATGGCTGCTTTGCAATGGCGGCTGGGTGAGAAGTGTTGACAGCCCCCCGCCCCGCCCCCCCACCCCCCTTCTTCATTGCACCCCCTTCTGTGGCAAGTATATTCTTCCTTGGATAAGGAGACCAAAACTGTACACAATACCCCAGGTGCGGTCTCACCAGGGCCCTATATAATTGCAGTAAGATGTCTTTACTTTTATACTCAAATCCTCTTGTAATAAAGGCCAACATACCATTTGCTTTCTTAATTGCTTGCTGTACCTGCATGTTAACTTTCAATCATTTGTGTACAAGGACACAGATCCTTCTGAACACCAACATTTCCCAATCTTTTATAATTTCAAAAAATACTCTGCTTTTCTATTTTTCCTACCAAATTTCTCCACATTATATTCCATTTGCCATGGTCTTGCCCATTCACTTAGCCTGTCTATATCCCCTTAAAGCCTCTTTGCATCCTCCTCACAACTTACATTGCCACCTAGCTTTGTATTATCAGCAAACTTGGATATATTACATTTGGTCCCCTCATCCAAATCATTGATATGGATTATGAATAAGCTGGGCACCCCACTAATTACAGCTTGCAACCCGAAAATGACCCGTTTATTCCTACCCTCCGTTTTCTGTCCGTTAACCAATCCTCAATCCATGCTCGTATACTATCCCCAATCCCATGAGCCCTAATTTGTATTCATGCTGCCACTGCCCCTTTTATTCCATGGGCTTCAACTTAGCTAGCAAATTTATTACGTGGCACTTTGTCAAACTCCTTTTGGAAGTCCATGTACACCACATCAACTGCATTACCCTCATCAACCCTCTGTTACCTGATTTTAAAATTCTAGCAAGGTGGTTAAACACAATTTGCCTTGAACAAATCCGTGCTGACTTTCCTTAATTAATTCACCCCTATCCAAGTGACTGTTCATGAAGGACTGCCTATACTATATAATTTTGTCCCCGATTACTTTTTATAAAAGCTTCCCCACTACTGAGGTTAAACCTGTAGTTACTGGGTTTATCTTTACAACCTTTTTTGAACAATGGTGTAACATTTGCAATTCTCTAGTCCTCTGGCACCACCCCGGTATCTATGGAGGATTGGATTATTATGGCCAGTACCTCTGATTTCCTCCCTCAACATCCTAGGATGCATCCCATCCACTCCTGGTGATTTATCTACTTTAAGTACTGCCAGTTTTTCGAATACCTCTTCTGTATCAATTTTCATCCCATCAAGTGTCTCCACTACCTCCTCCTTTACTATGTCTATGGCAGCATCCTCTTCCTTGGTGAAAAAAGATGAAAAGTACTCATTTAGTAACTCAGCCATACTCTCTGCCTCCATGCATAGGTCCCCTTTTTGGTCCCGAATTGGCCCCACCACTCATTACTACCCTTTTACTATTTATATGCCTATAAAAGACTTTTGGATTACCTTTTATGTTAGAAAGAAGACAGACTTACATTTCTATAGTGTCTTTCACGACCACTGGACATCTCAAAGTGCTTTACAGCCAATGAAGTACTTTTCAAATGTAGTCACTGTTGTAATGTGGGCTGCCATTCTATTCTCATATCCTCTTTATTGATATATATATATATTTATATATATGTATGTATATGTTCACACATACACACAATACATAAATATAAAATATATATAAAATATATATCTGCTTTATCATATTCTCTATCTTTCATCATATATATATCATGTATATTTTATATATATATTTTTTATATTATAAAAGTAATAAAAAAAATATATCTGCTTCATCTTATTCTCTATCTGTTTCGTCATCCACGGAGCCCTGAATTTCCCCCTAGTGGGAATGTACCTCAACTGTACCTGAACTATTTCCTCTTTAAAGGCAGCCCATTGTTCCATTACAGTTTTGCCTGCCAATCTACGATCCGTTCTCATACCACTAAAATTGGCCTTCCTCCAGTTAAATATTTTTACTCGAGATTGCTCTCTGTCCTTTTCCATAGCTAATCTAAACAAGATACTATGCTCACTGTTCCCTAAATGTTCCCCTACTGACACTTGCTCCACTTGACCCACCTCATTCCCCAGAACCAGATCCAGCAATGCCTCCTTCCTAGTTGGGCTGGAAATGTACTGATCAAGAAAGCTCTCCTGAACACTTCAGAAATTCTTCCCCTCTCTGCCCTTAACACTATTATGATCCCAGTTCATATTGGGAATGCTGGTACATTCATCAATATTCACTACTGAAAATAAATATATGATGCTAGTTTTACTCCATGTTTGAGATTAAAATTCATAGACCAGCCCTGTCCTGCCCATACCCAATTCCCACACATACTTTCCAACAAGTGGTCACTTCCTTGCTTCTCTATCTCAGGGACACTTCAATTTTAATATTTACGCCATTGCCCAGGCTGAAAATCACATGCAGTTTAAAATTCAGAGAAACAAACATGAAAGACTTTGCAGTGGTGGAGTGTTCCATCCTGGAAAGAAAGTATTAGCTATGCCCCAAAGAAGTACACCTCTCACCAGCAAACCATAGTTACATTGCAGAAGGGTTAACAGTCTAGACTCTGCACATCCTCAGATGGAGGAGAAAAATGCATGCAATTGGATATGAATTGTCAGTTTACACATTAAAATAAGCAGCTTAACACCTACCTCCATTTCTTTATTTTCATATTTGTAAGCATTTTTTGTTCCTTGACTTTTTCTTCTAAGTTTTTTGAGTTCCGCTTGAGACTTCTCAAGAGAATCCATTTTAGTTCGATGTTCTGTTTGGTACTTCTTAAGTGTTGCCTGCAAGCAAAATTATATTAATATGTTAATCTGAAGAATGATGTGCTCCCCCAAAAAACTTCAACTGATTAGGCTATTTTGCAGGGCAAAAGCACAGAATTCTGCTTGGCTGAAGGTCTTACAGGGGTTCAAACCTAGGAATACTTGACTTTAGCCCAATTCACCAACACGACTGAAGTTATTTCCAATATGCATTCTTAGTCTTTGTTATTCTGCCTTCTCAATATTAAAATAACAGCTGGCAATTAAATAGAGTAGCATTCCTGTGCTCATGGAGTAAGCCTTTTTTGGTTAAAGGAGGACAAGAACATGGGCAGGAGGTTAAATACAAAAAAAATAGAATTTAGATTTTTGTTGTCTCAATTCTTCCTGCGAGTTCAGATACCTAAACAAAAAACAAGTCCCTGAACCCCAACATTGTAAACAAACACTTTTATATTTGCCCAACAATGTCATTCGATCTAGTTAACAGATTTCTGCTGGATTTATTTCTATGGAAGTAAAAGGTTCTTTTTGTTAAGCTACATTATGACAGCCTTGCCCTCCGTTTTGGCATGCCTGAGCTTTTATGACCCCAGAGATTCTTCAATTATTGGCTTGGTGAAGTGGTTAATTATATGCTCAGTGAAATCTGTGCTGCTGGCTCTCACTTTATTATCTGTAAATTGGCTGCATGCATGCAGTACATCAACATACCATCAATATTTCAGACTTAATAGTTGGGTGGGATTGGAGAAAAAAGGATACACCCTTTTAGTGGCACAAGATCTAAAACATATTGAGTGAGTACTTGTGAAAGTTTCAAGTTTTAAAAAAAATATGGAGGTTAAATCTATATTTTATAGCAAATCTGGCAATTAATCACCACTTTGCAAAAGTTGTAGAATAAATACATTAGATACTTACATTCATGTATTTCACATCTTGATCAGTTTTTTTCTCCAATTCACCTATGATGTCTTTATGAAATTTCCTAAACTTGAAGAGGAAGAAAAAGAGAGCTTTTAATGAGAAACCCCCATCAACAAAAAGAAAAGCAAACTCTAACCAAATAATGATAAAATAGCTTATATCTTAACATAATGGGCCCAAGTTTCGAGCCGCGCCTAGAACGGCACAGTCCCGACCTGGATGCCCGTTTTTCGCGCCACAAAGTGCGCCTAAAAAAAACCCTCCGTATTCTCCACCTCCCTGCAGGTCCTCTGGCCCTCGGCGCAGCGCAGCAGGAGCTGTAGGGGGCGGAGCTAGGTCCCTGCACTGAAAACAGTGCCGGGACCTCTGCACATGCGCGCTACAGTGGGCGCACAAGTGCAGTAGCTCCAGGCGCCCGAAACTCTGTGGAAGGGGCCCGAAGCACGCAGCCCCTAGCCCTGGCCGAATGGCCTCACTGGGGCTGCGTGAATAAGGCTCCTCCCACGGCCAGCTCCTGCTTCCTCCCGACCCGACTCGACTCCCGCTTCCGGACCGGACCCGACACCCGCTTCCCGCCGCCCCCCCCCCCCGCCGACCAGACCCGACACCCGCTTCCACCCCCCCCGCCCCCGACACCCGCTTCCCCGCCTCTGGACTGGATCCGACCTGACCTCCCTCTCCCTCCACCCCCACCGACCCGAACCGACTTCCCTCCCACCACCCCCCCGACCCAACCCAACACCACCTACCTGTAAATCTGGTGCTGGGGACGGGCTCTGCCCGAAGTCTCGGGCCCGGCCCGTTCAGCCTCCCTCCCCCCTTCCCCCCCCCCCCCCCCCAAATCTCCTTTTCCCCCCCTCCTCCCAATCTCCTTTTCCCCCCCTCCCCCCAATCTCCTTTTCCCCCCCTCCCCCCAATCTCCCTTCTCCCCCCCTCCCCTTCCCCTTCCCCCCCCTTCTCCCCCTCCTCTCGCTGTAGAAACACAGACACTGACAGACAGAGATAGAGACACTGACAGAGACACAGAGGGGGGCATCCCAGCACGCTGTTGGAGGGCTCCCGGTGCTGCAGTCGGTAAGGAGAAAATGTTTTATTTATTGATTAAAAAAAAAAATTATTTCTTATTAATTTTTTTGATTGATTTATTGGTTGATTTATTGATGTATTTATCATTTATTATTGATGATGGCTCTTTATTTGTAAAACTGAAGTGTTTAATGTTTGTAAACTTCCCTTTAAACACACCCCCCCCACCATTCCCTACGCCTGATTTGTAACCTACGCCTGATTTTCTAAAGTGTAGACAAGGTTTTTTCGAGCGTACAAAAATCTTCACTTACTCCATTCTAAGTTAGTTTGGAGTAAGTTTTCACATGACGAAACTTTGAAAACAGGCGTAAGTGGCCGGACACGCCCCCTTTTGAAAAAAAATTCTGTTCCAAAGTGAAACTGTTCTAACTGACTAGAATTGGAGCAAACTAAATGTGGAGAATTCCGATTTCTAAGATACTCCGTTCTACACCAGTTGCTCCTAAAAATCAGGAGCAAATCATGTGGAAACTTGGGGCCAATATTTCTATTTATTTTCTAGGTAATGATTGGGCAGCAGGTGTGGATGATAGTCAAACAAAATTCCCATTAACTGTTCTGGCAGTAGATAAAGGAATGACAATGTAAGAACGTAATAAATAGGAGCAGGAATAGGCCATTCAATCCTTTGTGTCTGCTCCGCCATTCAATATCATGGCTGATCTTCGACCTCAACTCCACCTTCCTGCACTATCCCCATAATCCCTAGATTCCCTTAATATCAAAAAATCCAGCAATCTCAGTCTTGAATATATTCAACAACTGAGCTTCTGCAGCTCTCTGGGGTAGAGAATTCCAATCCTTTGAAAGAAATTTCTCATTTCAGTCTTAAATGGCCGATCCCTTATTCTAAGACTGTAATCTCTAGTTCTAGACTCCCCAGCCAAGGGAAATATCCTCCCTGCATCTATCCTGTCAAGTCGCTTAAGAATTTTATATATTTCAATGAGGTAACATATAATTCTTCTAAACTCCAGGGAATATAGGCCTAGTCCACTCGATCTCTCCTCATAGGACAATCCTCTTTTCCCAGGAATCAGTCAAGTGAACCTTTGTGCATTCCCTCTAAGGCAAGTATATCCCTCCTTAGGTAAGAAGATTAAAACTGTGCACAATACTCCAGGTACGGTCTCACCAAGGCCCTTTATTATAGCAGTAAAACTTCTTTACTCTTATACTCCAATCCTTTTGTAATAAGACTAACGTACGAATAGCTTTCCTAATTGCTTGCTCTACCTGCATGTTAACATTCTGTGATTCATGTACAAGGACACCCAAGTCCCTCTGAATACTAACATTTCCCAATCTCTCACTACTTAAAAAATATTCTGCTTTTCTATTTTTCCTACCAAAATGGATTAACTTCACATCTCTCCACATTATATTACATCTGCCACATTCTTTCCCACTCACTTAATCTGTCTATATCCCACTCACTTAATCTGTCTATATCTCTTTGCAGCCTCTGTCCTCCTCAAAGCTTCCCACATAGCTTTATATTGCTCGCAAACTTGGATATATTACACTCAGTCCCCTCATCTAAGTCATTGATATAGATTGTGAATAGCTGAGGCCCAAGCACTGATCCTTGTGGTACCCCACTAATTATAGCCTGCCAACCCGAAAATGACCCATTTACTCCTATTCTGTTAACCAATCCATGCTAATATTTTACCCCCAATTCCATGAGCCCTCATTTTGTGTAATAACCTTATTGAAAGCTTTTTGAAAATCCAAATATACTACATCCACTGGTTCCTCCTTATCTACCCTGCTAGTTACAACCTTAAAAAACTAACAGATTTGTCAAACACTATTTCCCCTTCATAAATCCATGCTGACTCTGCCAATTATATTATGATTTTCTACATGCCCCGTTACCATGTCCCCAATAGATTCAAACATTCCCTACTACTGTCAGGCTAGCTGGTCTATACTTCACCGTTTTCTCGCTCCCTCCTTTCTTCAATAGCAGAGTTACATTTGCTATCTTCCAATCCCCTTGGACCGTTCTAGAATCTAGGGAATTCTTGAAGATAAAAACCAATGCATCCCCTATCTCTGTAGCCACCTCTTTTAAAACCCTAGGATGTAGGCCATCAGGTCCAGGGAAAGGTAGCAAACCTAACCCTGCTATTTAAGAAACGAGAGAGAAAAACAGGGAACTATAGGCTAGTTAGCCTGACATCAGTAGTAGGCAAAATGCTAGAATTTATTAGCAAAGTGATAACAGGGCACTTAGAAAATCATAATATGATTAGGCACAGTCATCATGGTTTTATGAAAGGGAAATTGAGTGCGACAAATGTATGTGTTTTTTTGAAGATGTAACTAGTAGGATGAATAAGGGGGAAACCAGTGGATGTAGTGCATTTGGATTTTCAAAAAGCATTCGATAAGTGCCACATGAGGTTATTACACAAAATTAGGACTCGCGGGATTGGGGGCAATATATTAGCATGGATGGAGGATTGGTTAATGGACAGAAAACAGAATAGGAATAAACAGGACTTTTTCGGGTTGGCAAGCTGTAACTAGCGGGGTACCGCCAGGATCAATGTTTGGGCCTCAGCGATTTACAATCTATATTAACGACTTAGATGAAGGGACTGAGTGGAATGTATCCAAGTTTGCTGATAATACAAAGTTAGTTGGGAAAGTAAGCTGTGAGGAGGATGCAAAAAGGCTGCAGAGATATATTGGGTCCAAATTTGCCCAGGAGTTGCTCCTTTTTTTTTGGAGCAACTTGATTTTTCTGAAGTATCTTAAAAATCCCCATTCTGCACATTTGCACCAGTGTAAGTGAGTTAGTTAGGATTTTTTTACTTTAGTTTATTTCCAAAAGGGGACGTTACCAGCTACCTACGCCCATTTAAGCCAGTTTGGTCAGCTAATAGTTGCTCCAAACGAACTTAGGCAAGCGTATGTTGCCACTTGTGGAGAAAACCCTTGTGGAGAATTAAGAAATCAGCGCAGGTAAGTACTTAATGACTTGACTAAAGAATGTGAATAGGATCAAACAGCTATACAGGATTGCCAAACTTCGCAAAGTTAATTTACTATACAACAGAAGCATTCATGGAAGCTTAAGCTATAAAAATAAAAGTAGAGACAAAACATATTTACATAATTTTTTCTAAATATCCAAATAAAAAAATAGAAATACCTCCTGCTCGTAGGGAAGTATTTTTATCAACAGGGTTAAGGAAAGTCTTGAGTAAGCTCATTATGATTGGCTACACAGTTATCGTTCGCCCCCCAAATCAAAACTCTTCCTTCTCCCCACCCCCCCCACCCAATCAAAACTCTTTCCTCTCCCCATCGCGCGCCCCCCCACCCCGCCTGATCAAAAGTCTCCCCGCACCGACCCATTTCTTGTAGCCCTCAGCGCGGGAAGGCAGCGGCCGGCCTGTGCGCAGGTCACTCTTGGGTCCCACACTGCAGGCACGCATCACCACAATCATGGGAGGAGCTACTGCGCATGCGCGAACCCTCTACTGCGCATGCAGACAGCTGCCAGCACTCTTAGGCGCAGGGCCCTATCTCCGCCTCCACCCCCACCCACCCCCCCAATGGACTCACCACACAGCGCCAAGCCCCAGGAGAGTTGGCAGAGGGGCCAGAATCCCAGGACATCTTTTTGGCGCCGTTTGGATCATAGGAAGTCGCCGCATCTCACGTGAGTGCGCCGGAAAAACGGGAGGGCCAAATTTGGGCCCATGGATAGGTTGACTGAGTGGGCAACATGGCAAATGGAATACAATGTGGGGAAGTGTGAAGTTATCCACTTTGTTAGGAAAAATAAAAATGCAAAGCATCTTTTGAAAGGTGACAGACTGGGAAATGTTTGCATTCAGTGACCCCTGGGTGTCCTTGTACACGAATCACAGAAAGTGAACGTGCAGGCACAGCAAACAATTAGGATCGCAAATGGTATGTTAGCTTTTGTTACAAAGGAATTAGAGTACAAGAGTAAAGAAGTCTTTCTACAATTATACAGGGCATTGATGAGGCCACACCTGGAGTATTGTGTACACTTCTAGCCTCCTTACCCAAGGAAAGACATACTTGCCTTAGAGGGAATGCAACAAAGGTTCACTAGACTGGTTCTTGAGATGAGGAGATTTCCCAGTGAGGAGAGATTGAATATACTAGGCCTATAATTCCCTAGAGTTTAGAAGAATGAAAGATGATCCAATTGAAACATATAAAATTCTTACAGGGCTTGATGGGGTTAATGGTGAGAAAATGTTTCCACTGGCTGGGGAATCTAGAACACGGGGTCACAGTCTCAGAATAAGGGCTGGCCATTTAGGACGGAGATGAGGAGAAATTTCTTCACTCAAAGGGTTGGGATTCTTTGGAATTCTCTACCCGAGGTGTTGATAAATTTTGGGGAATTAAGGATATTAAGAGATATGGGGATAGTGCGGGAAGGTGGAGTTGAGGTAGAAGATCAGCCATGATCTTGTTGAATGGCAGAGCAGGCTCAAAGGGCCAAATGGCCTACTCCAGCTCTTATTTCCTATGTTCTTGTGTTCTCAGCTTTTAGTTCCATTAATTTCGGCAGCACTATTTCTTTACTAATACCATTTTCTTTAAGTTCCTCATTCTAACTAGACCCTTAGTTCCCTACAATGTTTTTTTTGTGTCTTCTTCCATGAAGACAGAAGCAAAGTATTCGTTTTATGTCTCTGCTATTTCTTTATTCCCGATTATAATTTATCCTGGCTCTACCTTTACTTTACATACCAATAGAAGCTTTTACAATCTGTTTTTATGACTCTTGCTAATTTACTCTCATACTTAATTTTCTCTCCCTATCAATTTCTTGGTCATCCTTTGCTGAATAATAAAATCGTCCTAATTCTCCGTCTTACAAGTCTTCTTGACAACATAAGCTTCTTCCTTTAATCTAATTCTATCGTTAATTTCTCATCAGCCAAGGTTGGACCATTTTTCTCATTGGGATTTTTATTCCTTAAGTGAATGTATATTCATTGCAAATTATAGAAACATAGAAAATAGGTGCAGGAATAGGCCATTCAGCCCTTCTAGCCTGTATCGCCATTCAATGAGTTCATGGCTGAACATGCAACTTCAGTACCCCCTTCCTGCTTTCTCGCCATACCCCTTGATCCCCCGAGTAGTAAGGACTTCATCTAACTCCCTTTTGAATATATTTAGTGAATTGGCCTCAACTACTTTCTGTGGTAGAGAATGCCACAGGTTCTCTGGGTGAAGAAGTTTCTCCTCATCTCGGTCCTAAATGGCTTACCCCTTATCCTTAAGACTGTGACCCCTGGTTCTGGACTTCCCCAACATTGGGAACATTCTTCCTGCATCTAACCTGTCTAAACCAGTCAGAATTTTAAACGTTTCTATGAGGTCCCCTCTCATTCTTCTGAACTCCAGTGAATATAAGCCCAGTTGATCCAGTCTTTCTTGATAGGTCAGTCCCACCATCCTGGGAATCAGTCTGGTGAATCTTCGCTGCACTCCCTCAATAGCAAGAATGTCCTTCCTCAAGTTAGGAGACCAAAACTGTACACAATACTCCAGGTGTGGCCTCACCAAGGCCCTGTACAACTGTAGTAACACCTCCCTGCCCCTGTACTCAAATCCCCTCGCTATGAAGGCCAACATGCCATTTGCTTTCTTAACCGCCTGCTGTACCTGCATGCCAACCTTCAATGACTGATGTACCATGACACCCAGGTCTCGTTGCACCTCCCCTTTTCCTAATCTGTCACCATTCAGATAATAGTCTGTCTCTCTGTTTTTACCACCAAAGTGGATAACCTCACATTTATCCACATTATACTTCATCTGCCACGCATTTGCCCACTCACCTAACCTATCCAAGTCACTCTGCAGCCTCATAGCATCCTCCTCGCAGCTCACACTGCCACCCAACTTAGTGTCATCCGCAAATGTGGAGATACTACATTTAATCCCCTCGTCTAAATCATTAATGTACAATGTAAACAGCTGGGGCCCCAGCACAGAACCTTGCGGTACCCCACTTGTCACTGCCTGCCATTCTGAAAAGTACCCATTTACTCCTACTCTTTGCTTCCTGTCTGACAACCAGTTCTCAATCCACGTCAGCACACTACCCCCAATCCCATGTGCTTTAACTTTGCACATTAATCTCTTGTGTGGGACCTTGTCGAAAGCCTTCTGAAAGTCCAAATATACCACATCAACTGGTTCTCCTTTGTCCACTTTACTGGAAACATCTTCAAAATATTCCAGAAGATTTGTCAAGCATGATTTCCCTTTCACAAATCCATGCTGACTTGGACCCATCATGTCACCATTTTCCAAATGCGCTGCTATGACATCCTTAATAATTGATTCCATCATTTTACCCACTACTGAGGTCAGGCTGACCGGTCTATAATTCCGTTTTCTCTCTCCCTCCTTTTTTAAAAAGTGGGGTTACATTGGCTACCCTCCACTCGATAGGAACTGATCCAGAGTCAATGGAATGTTGGAAAATGACTGTCAATGCATCCGTTATTTCCAAGGCCACCTCCTTAAGTACTCTGGGGTGCAGTCCATCAGGCCCTGGGGATTTATCGGCCTTCAATTTCCCCAACACAATTTCCCGACTAATAAAGATTTCCCTCAGTTCCTCCTCCTTACTAGACCCTCTGACCCCTTTTATATCCGGAAGGTTGTTGGTGTCCTCCTTAGTGAATACCGAACCAAAGTACTTGTTCAATTGGTCTGCCATTTCTTTGTTCCCCATTATGACTTCCCCTGATTCTGACTGCAGGGGACCTACGTTTGTCTTTACTAACCTTTTTCTCTTTACATACCTATAGAAACTTTTGCAATCCACCTTAATGTTCCCTGCAAGCTTCTTCTCGTACTCCATTTTCCCTGCCCTAATCAAACCCTTTGTCCTCCTCTGCTGAGTTCTAAATTTCTCCCAGTCCCTGGGTTCACTGCTATTTCTGGCCAATTTGTATGCCACTTCCTTGGCTTTAATACTATCCCTGATTTCCCTTGATAGCCACGGTTGAGCCACCTTTCCTTTTTTATTTTTACGCCAGACAGGAATGTACAATTGTTGTAGTTCATCCATGCGGTCTCTAAATGTCTGCCATTGCCCATCCAGTCAACCCCTTAAGTATCATTCGCCAATCTATCCTAGCCAATTCACGCCTCATACCTTCAAAGTTACCCTTCTTTAAGTTCTGGACCATGGTCTCTGAATTAACTGTTTCATTCTCCATCCTAATGCAGAAATCCACCATATTATGGTCACTCTTCCCCAAGGGGACTCGCACAATGAGATTGCTAATTAATCCTCTCTCATTACACAACACCCAGTCTAAGATGGCCTCCCCCCTAGTTGGTTCCTCAACATATTGGTCTAGAAAACCATCCCTTATGCACTCCAGGAAATCCTTCTCCACCGTATTGCTTCCAGTTTGGCTCGCCCAATCTATGTGCATATTAAAGTCACCCATTATAACTGCTGCACCTTTATTGCATGCAGCCCTAATTTCCTGTTTGATGCCCTCCCCAACATCACTACTACTGTTTGGAGGTCTGTACACAACTCCCACTAACGTTTTTTGC
Organism: Pristiophorus japonicus; assembly: GCF_044704955.1. NCBI lineage: Eukaryota > Metazoa > Chordata > Chondrichthyes > Pristiophoridae > Pristiophorus > Pristiophorus japonicus. The sequence goes on along the minus strand of NC_091991.1, from coordinate 109,557,357 downwards.
CCTTTGGTGTTCTGCAGCTCTACCCATATAGATTCCACGTCATCCAAGCTAATGTCTTTCCTAACTATTGCATTAATCTACTCTTTAACCAGCAATGCTACCCCACCTCCTTTTCCTTTTATTCTATCCTTCCTGAAATGTTGAATATCCCTGGATGTTGCGTTCCCAGCCCTGATCATCCTGGAGCCACGTCTCCGTAATCCCAATCACATCATATTTGTTAACATCGATTTGCAGAGTTAATTCATCAACCTTATTGCAGATACTCCTTGCATTAAGACACAAAGCCTTCAGGCTTGTTTTTTTTTTTTTAACACCCTTTGTCCTTTTAGAATTTTGCTGTACAGTGGCCCTTTTTGTTCTTTGCCTTGGGTTGCTCTGCCCTCCACTTTTCCTCATCTCCTTTCTGTCTTTTGCTTTTGCCTCCCTGCATTGGTTCCCATCCCCCTGCCATATTAGTTTAACTCCTCCCCAACAGCACTAGCAAACACTCCCCCTAGGACATTGATTCCGATCCTGCCCAGGTGCAGACCGTCCGGTTTGTACTGGTCCCACCTCCCCTAGAACCGGTTCCAATGTCCCAGGAATTTGAATCCCTCCCTGCTGCACCACTGCTCAAGCCACGTATTCATCTGCACTATCCTACGATTCCTACTTATTTCTTCAAATGTTTGCCATTGCTTATGTTTGGTCATATATTTTAATCTAGTTTCACAATCTACCTTAGCCAACTCAGAAACATAGAAAATAGGTGCAGGAGTAGGCCATTTGGCCCTTCAAGTCTGCACCACCATTCGATAAGATCATGGCTGATCATTCCCTCAATACCCCTTTCCTGTTTTCTCTCCATACCCTTTGATCCCTTTAGCTGTAAGGTCCATATCTAACTCCCTCTTGAATATATCCAATGAACTGGCATCAACAACACTCTGCGGCAGGGAATTCCACAGGTTAACAACTCTCTGAGTGAAGAAGTTTCTCCTCATCTCAGTCCTAAATGGCCTCTCCCTTATCTTAAGACTGCGTTCCCTGGTTCTGGACTTCCCCAACATCGGGAACAATCTACCCGCATCTAATCTGTCCTGTCAGAATCTTGTATGTTGCTATGAGATCCCCTCTCATCCTTCTAAACTCCAATGTATAAAGGCCCAGTTGATCCAGTCTCTCCTCATATGTTAGTCCAGCCATCCCAGGAATCAGTCTGGTGAATCTTCGCTGCACTCCCTCAATAGCAAGAATGTCCTTCCTCAGATTAGGCGGCCAAAATTGAACACAATATTCCAGGGGAGGCCTCACCAAGGCCCTGTACAACTGCAGTAAGATCTCCCTGCTCCTATACTCAAATCCCCTAACTATTGAAGGCCAACATACTATTTGCCTTCTTTATCGCCTGCTGCACCTGTATGCCAACTTTCAATGACTGATGACCCATGACACCCAGGTCTCATGGTGGGGTACTGAAGTTGAATGTTCAGCCATGAACTCATTGAATGGCGGTGCAGGCTAGAAGGGCCGAATGGCCTACTCCTGCACCTATTTTCTATGTTTCTATGTTTTATTGCACTCATGTCCCCTTTTCCTAATCTACCATTCAGATAATATTCTGTCTTCACGTTTTTGTCCCCAAAGTGGATAACCTCACATTATACTGCATCTGCCATGCATTTGCCCACTCACCTAACCTGTCTAAGTCACCCTGCAGCCTCTTAGCATCACCCAGTTTAGTGTCATCTGCAAACTTGGAGATATTACACTCAATTTCTTCATCCAAATCATTGATGTATATTGTAAAGAGCTGGGGTTCCAGCACTGAGTCCTGCGGCACTCCACTAGTCACTGCCTGCCATTCTGAAAAGGACCCGTTTATCTAGACTCTCTGCTTCCTGTCTGCCAACCAGTTCTCTATCCATGTCAGTATATTACTCCCAATACCATGTGCTTTGATTTTGCACACCAAGCCTTTTGAAAGTCCAAATACACCACATCCACTGGTTCTCCCTTGTCCACTCTACTAGTTCTATCCTCAAAAAATTCCAGAAGATTGGTCAAGCATGATTTCCCCTTCATAAATCCATGCTGACTTGGACTGATCCTGTCACTGCTTTCCAAATGCGCTGCTATTTCATCCTTAATAATCGATTCCAACATTTTCCCCACCACTGATGTCAAGCTAACCGGACTATAATTACCCGCTTTCTCTCTCCCTCCCTTTTTTAAAAGTGGTGTTACATTAGCTACCCTCCAGTCCATAGGAACTGATCCCGAGTCGATAGGCTGTTGGAAAATGATCACCAATGCATCCATTATTTCTCGGGCCACTTCCTTAAGTACTCTGGGATGCAGACTATCAGGCCCTGGGGATTTATCGGCCTTCAATACCATCAATTTCCCTGACACAATTTCCCGCCTAATACGGATATCCTTCAGTTCCTCCTTCTCACTAGACCCTCGGTCCCCTAGTACTTTCGGAAGGTTATTTGTGTCTTCCTTCGTGAAGGCAGAACCAAAGTATTTGTTCAATTGGTCTGCCATTTCTTTGTTCGCCATTATAAATTCACCTGAATCCGACTGCAAGGGACCTACATTTGTCTTCAATAATCGTTTTCTCTTCACTTATCTATAGAAGCTTTTGCAGTCAGTTTTTATGTTCCCAGCAAGCTTTTACTCGTACTCTGTTTTCCCCCTCTTAATTAAACCCTTTGTCCTCCTCTGTTGAATTCTAAATTTCTCCCAGTCCTCAGGTTTGCTGCTTTTTCTGGCCAATTTATATGCCTCTTCCTTGGATTTAACACTATCCTTAATTTCCCTTGTTAGCCACGGTTGAGCCACCTTCCCCATTTTATTTTTACTCCAGACAGGGATGTACAATTGCTGAAGTTCATCCATGTGATCTTTAAATGTTTGCCATTGCCTATCCACCATCAACCCTTTAAGTATCATTTGCCAGTCTATTCTAGTCAATTCACGCCTCAAACCTTCAAAGTTACCTTTCCTTAAGTTCAGGACCCTAGTTTCTGAATTAACTGTGTCACTCTTTAATAAACAATTCTACTATATTATGGTCACTTTTCCCCAAGGGGTCTCGCACAAGATTGCTAATTAATCCTTTCTCATTACACATTACCCAGTCTAGGATGGCCAGCTCCCTGGTTGGTTCCTCGACATATTGGTCTAGAAAACCATCCCTAATACACTCCAGGAAATCCTCCTCCACCACATTGCTACCAGTTTGGTTAGCCCAATCAATATGTAGATTAAAGTCACCCATGATAACTGCTGTACCTTTATTGCATGCATCCCTTATTTCTTGTTTGATGCTTTCCCCAACCTTACTACTACTGTTTGGTGGTCTGTACACAACTCCCACTAGCGTTTTCTGTCCCTTGGTATTCCGCAGCTCCACCCATACCGATTCCACATCATCCAAGGTAATGTCCTTTCTTACTATTGCATTAATTTCCTCTTTAACCAGCAATGCCACCCTGCCTCCTTTTCCTCTCTGTCTATCCTTCCTAAATGTTGAATATCCCTGGATGTTGAGTTCCCAGCCTTAGTCACCCTGGAGCTATGTCTCCATGATGCCAATTACATCATATCCCTCATATCTACATAGTTTGCTTTGTTCAGATTTAAGACCCTAGTTTTGTATTGAACTAAATCACTCTCAAACTGAAATATAAAATTCTATCATAAGAACATAATAGGAGCAGGAATAGGCCATCTGGCCCCTTGAGCCTGCTCCATCATTCAATAAGATCATGGCTGATCATATGATCATTCTTACCCAGAAACTCCTTTACTGCAATTATTAATTAACCCTATCTCACTGCAAAATACTAGATCTAAAATAACCTGCTCCCTAGTTGCTTTTTTGACATACTGATCTATAAAATTATCTTGAATGCATTTCATGAACTCAGCCTCAATACTATTACTGCAAACCTGGGCTGCCCAGTCTATATGAAAATTAGAATCCCTCATATTACCCTTGTTACATTCACCTCTAATTTCCTGATTTATACTGTGCCAGACACTGCAACTGTCAGGGGGTCTATAAATCATAGAAATTTACGGTACAGGAGGTAACTTGGCTCAGTGGCCGAAATTTTCTGCTTAAAAAACCATGTGGGTTTGCAACGTGCGGGCAGTTAAATTATTAAAGAGGGGATTCCAGACCTGATCCCGCCTCCAACCCGCCCACTTCCAGTTTTAACAGCAGCGGGATGGGAGCGGGTGACCAACCCGCTCCCAGGGAGCAGAACATCAATTTAAATATTATAATGAGGCTGGAAGCCTCTTTTTTTAAACTCCATTTTGAATTTAACTGCATTTAAAAATTAGTGAAACTCAGCAGTTAAAAGCAAGGCATGGACGGCTGGATCCAGGAGGCAAGTTGCTTTATACATATCCCTGGATCCAGAGTCCCTACCTAACCCAACCCCCACCCCCACCAGGTCCCTGATCTCCACCCCCCCCTCCATCCCAATCCCCAGCCGACCCCCTCCTCTCTGATGTCACCTTGGTCACTAATGCCCTATTTCCTTGGTTAAGCTCTCTATCCCTTTCTAGTCCATTCTACTTATTTTTAACCTAAGTCACTACTCTGTACTAGAACCTTGACATTTCTCTTGCTGTTTTTGAATTTATCCTTTCCTGAATCCTTCCACCTGCCCTTCATTAGTTTAAAGCCCTGTACGGTCCTAGTTATTCATCTCACCAGGAGACTGGTCCCAGCCTAGTTTAAATGGAGCCCATCCCAACAGAACAACTCCCTCTTTCCCCAGTACTGGTGCCTGTGCCCCAAGAAGCAAAACCCCTGCCTCCCACACTATACTTTCAGCTACACATTTAATCTTCTAATCTGTTTGTCCCTATGTCAATTTACGTGTGGCTCATGTAACAATCCAGAGATGATTACCTGTAAAGTTCTGAGTTTTAATTTCGACACTAGCTCCTCAAACTCTCAGCAGAACGTCATTCCTAGTTCTACCTATGTCGTTGTTTCCTTCATGGACCAGGACAACTGGATCCTCCCACTCCCACTCCAGCCACGAGGAAATATCCTTAACCCTGGCAACACAGCATTTAGAACTCGTGGCCATGGCTTGAGAGCGCAGTATCTATACTGTCCCCTACCACTATAACATTCCTTTTCATGCCCACCACTTGAATGGTGTCCTGTACCACAGTGCCATGGTCAGTTTTCTCATCCACCCTGCAGACTTTGCCCTCATCCACATAGGCAGCAAGAACCTCATACCTATTGTATAAGGGCAAAGGCCACAGCTCCTCCAGCACTGCACCTGGGATCCTCTTACCTGCCTGAGTAGCAGTCACACCAACCTGTCCCTGACCACTAACCAGACCTCTACCACTATCTAGCTGAAGGGTCCACAGTCCTTGAACACGTTATCACCTCCAAAATCTGTGCCCTTCTTTCCTGGAACTCCATGTTAGAATCCCTTTATATCCAGTTTCTGTCCCTGCCACAGTACCGAAACGGCTTTCATGAAAGTCACAAATTACATTCTATGTGACAAAGGCAACCTATCCCTCATCCTTCTTGACATATCTGCAGTATTAGACATGATTGACCACTATCCTTCAACGACTCTCCACCATCATCCAACTGGGTGGAACTGCACTCACCTAGTTCCATTCTCATCTATCTAGTCGTGGCCAGAGAATCATCTGCAATGGCTTCTCTTCCCACTCCCGCATCATTGCCTCTGGTATCCCCCAAGGATCTATCCTTTGGCCCTTCATTTTTCTAATCTATATATCCCCTTGACGACATCATTTGAAAACATGCCACGTATAAACCGACGACACCCAGCTCTATCTCATCTCCACTTCTCTCGACCCCCCTCCACGGTCTCTAAATTGTCAGACTGCTTGTCTGACATCCAGTACTGGATGAGCAGAAATGTTCTCCAATTAAATATTGGGAAGACCAAAGACATTGTCTTTGATCTCCGCCACAAACTGCGTTCCCTAGCCATCGACTCCATCCCTCTGTGAGGCTGAATCAGACTGTTCGCAACCTGGGTGTTATAGCTGATACTGAAATGAGCTTTCGACCAAATATCCATGGCATAACTAAAACCGCCTATTTCCACCTCCGTAACATTGTCCGTCTCTGCCCCTGCCTCAACTCATCTGCTGCTGAAACACTCATCCATGCTTTTGTTACCTCTAGACTCGACTACTCCAATGCACTCTTGGCTGGCCTCCCACATAAGCTGGAGGTCATCCAAAACTCGGCAGCTTGTGTCCTAACTCGCACCAAGTCCCTTTCATCCATCATCCCTGTGCTCACTGACCTACATTGGCTCCCGGTTAAGCAATGCTTTGATTTCAAAATTCTCATCCTTGTTTTCAAATAACTCCATAGCCTCACCCCTCCCTATCCCTGATCTCCTTCAGCCTCACAACCTTCCCCCCCACCCGACTCTGAGATATCTGCGCTCCTCTAATTCTGTCCTCAAGCATCCCCGATTATATATCGCTTAACGGTGGCCGTGCCGTGAACTGCATAGGCCCTAAGCTCTGGAACTCCCTCCCTAAACCTCTATCTCTCTATCTCTCTCTTTCCTCCTTTAAGATGCTTCTTAAAACCTACCTCTTTGAGCAAGCTTTTGGTCATTGCCGAAATTTCTTTTTGTGGGGCTCGGTGTCAAATTTTTGTCATAACACTCCTGTGAAGTGCCTTGGGATGTTTTACTACTTTCAATGCCCTATATAAATACAAGTTGTTGTTGTGCAACTACCTCCTGGATCAAAGTGCCCAGGTAACCCTCGCCCTCACTGAAACTCCACAATGTCAGCACTTCGGACTCCTGCTCAACAATTCTGATTTCTCAGTAGCTTGGTTTGGAGACTCAAGCAGGTGATGCCAAACATGACGGACCAAAAATTGATTTCCCCTCTACTCTTTAGATCTCCTTGTGCCCCTGAATTCTCCAAAGGGTAGATGGGCATCCTGCTTTCAGGGCTCTCTCGATACCACTTTGTAACTGGACAACAAAAGATCTATTGGTGGCTTAAATTGACAAACTTATTTTTTCAAATCCCTGGAAATACCTTGCAACCACTAAATAACCTCCTCTAACTAAGCTGCTGAGATCAGGAACTCAGTATGAGAATTATCATGCAATAGAACCGGACTAATTAAATTTAACTTATCAAAGTACAATATTCCTGAAGGATAAACTTGAATTACAAGACACATTTAAAGCCATTTAAAACTATTTCAACGAATGTAAAACTAAAATGTTTAATGTATACATACATTATCTTCCATATCTATGTTGAGTTTCTTGTGTACGTCTGAAATCTCCATTAGGACTTGACCTATGGGAACAATTGGAAAATATGTTTTAAGAAGCTGCTTGATATTTTTAATAAAGATTTTCACCTAGTTTTCCCATTGTAAATGATCCTGTTTTGAAAGTCGACCTGAATTCATGCCTTTGTTGCTGAAAGCGGAGACAGCTACTGCCTGGCCTCCATTAATCGGGTTAATCAACAGCAACTACAGGGTATTGCTTATGCCAGACAATCCCTATTTGATTCTCTTGCTGCCTATCTTTCCCCATTGGGTAGATGCACAGTTTGTACTTGGTCTGGCTGAGATTGAGAACGGAATAGTGCAGTCAATATTGAACCGGCATCTTCAGACTTTGTAGGAGTTATCTCCCCTCTTGACCTCCCCGAGCTCATCCTGTCCATGGGACCCATTTCCTGCTCCCTTGACCCTATTCCCACTAAACTGTTGAACACCCAACTTCCTTTTCTGGCTCCCATGGTAGCTGACATTGTTAACAATTTTCTCTCCTCAGGTATTGTCCCCCTCTCCTTCAAATCTGCCTTCATCACCCCTCTCTTCAAAATACAACCCTTGACCCCAATATGCTTGCTAGCTACCACCCCATCTCCAACCTCCCTTTCCTCTCAAGTCCTTAAACGTGTTGTTGCCTCCCAAATCCATGCCCTCCTTTAAGACGCTCCTTAAAACTCAACTCTTTGACCAAACTTTTGGTCATCTGCCGTAATTTCTTGTGGCTAGAGTCAAATTTATTTATTTATTTTAGTCATAACGCTCCTTGGGATGTTCTACTACATTAAAGGCACTATATAAATACAAGTTGTTGTTGTTGTTGAGCATTCCAACATTCTGTATCACTATGTTGCCAAGTCTAGCCAAATATTTGCGCATGTGACGATCTGAGAGCACAGTTACACTTTGGAAAAAGTAATCTTATTCAAGAAGTTTTATTATAGATAAGGCTGTGTGTTGTCTTTGGATCTTTTTGGAACAGGAACAGGAGTAGGCCATTGAGCCCCTCGAGCCTGCTTTGCTATTCAATGAGATCATGGCTAATCTGCAACCTAACTCCATATACCCGCCTTTGGTCCATATCCCTCAATACCTGTGGTTAACAAAAAGCTATCAATCTCCGATTTTAAATTCATTGATCTAGCATCAATCGCCGTTTGCAGAACAGAATTCCAAACTTCTATCACCCTTTGTCTTTAGAAGTGTTTCCTAATTTCACTCTTGAAAAGTCTGGCTCTAATTTTTAGACTATGTCCCCGCTCCTAGAATGCCTAACCAGTGGAAACAGTTTCTCTCTCTGTTCCCCTGATTATCTTGAAAACTTCGATCAGATCACCCCTTAACCTTCCAAATTCTAGGGAATACAACCCTAATGTGTGTAATCTCTCCTCGTAACTTAACCCTTGAAGTCTAGGTTGAGGCAAACTTAGAGCAAAGGATGGAAATGTGTTGCAAGTAGCTACAGTTGTGTGTTTAGGGATTCATGTTACAACTTTAGTAGATTGGCCATGTCCTGAAGGCATTTGGAAGAGGTAGTATTTGTTATATTGGTTGAGGCGAAGTTTGCCTCCCAGTTATTGGAAGGGGATAAACTGGCTTTGCTTGGGAATGCCTCGCTCATCCAAGACTTGGAATCTGGTTGTGGTGAAAATGCCTCGGAGTTCTCCATTCTGAGATGGTCCAATAAGCACTGCAGGATTTCAGAGAGACAGGCCTCTTTCAAGGCAGATTGTACTGTTGCTACCATTGAGATTTACTTGGAACTTTTTATTCTTCTCTTAATAGGTTAGAAGGGAAAGCTGTGTAGGCCAGTTGTTTTGGGGCAGCCTCGTGGCTATCCACAAGTTATTACATCTATCACTACTAGTCAGAAGAAGGTGCATTTCCCACAACCTTCCATGGCAAAGTGCAATTTCCCAGAGCAACCATATGAATTAAATGGACAAAGGGTCATCAACCTGAAATGTTAACTGTTTCTCTCTCCACCGGTGCAGCCTGACCTGCTGAGTATTTCCAGCATTTTCTGTTTTTATTTCAAATTCCAGCATCTGCAGTATTTTGCTTTTGTATTCTATGAATTAAACACTTTTAGGACATAGGCCAGTCAGAATGAGTAATGTACCGAGCGTGTCTGGAGTTTTGGAAGTACAAGGCAGGCTGGAGCCCTTTCCTGAAATCTACTTAACCCCGGCAGCCTCCCCACACTCCCAGACCACCCTTTTCAAGGTGGCAAGGACAACAAGGATTTTCCTGTTTGATTGAGCCCCATAAGCTCCACAGAGGAAGAAACCAACCCCACAAGACTGCTACCTATGCAGGTAGAACCTTGAGTAACTCCTAGTCCTGGTCAAACACATGGGATGCCACCAAGTTAGCCTGACCCTCAAAAGGATGTAGTTCCCATAATGGAGTCAACAATATTGGGACATGCCGATAGATTAGTCAGTAAGTACTGCGCAACAAAACTGTAGTGACTTCATGAATGCATTCATTATTTTGTCTAAAAGATTTTTTTCCCACCAGACTACGAGACTACAATCTTCTGCAATTTATTATGTCATACAGATACAAAATGTTGCAGGGCACTCCCTAATGCAATCTTCCCTACTTGCCTAGCAACAAATCAAGAATGTTTAGTAAACATCAATATTTGTCCAGTGAGCAAAAATTAGTGAGCTTCAACGGCTAGAGTTGGCAGAAGGTGGGTGGATGTAGCAACAGTGAAGCATTATGCTGTACACATCTATGATTACTCATAAATGATTAACAGAACATTACAGCAATAGGAAAATCTAAGAGGAGCATTGTTTGTTCAAAGAATTCCCTTACTGTGTACCAGAGAAAAAACAAATACAAAATATTCAATTACTTTAAAAAAATCAGTATCACCCCTTCAGTCATCTTCCAAGACAGGTTCTCTTGCCTCCAGGCATACCCTGTTGGCATTTACCCAGTGTTAAATGCTCCTACGTCACAGCTATTGCTGCAATCAATGAGGCAGCTTTAGGATATGTGAAATGCCTCCCCTTGGTGATTAGTCAAGATTAGGCATGGCGGATCTCCAGTCAAATGAGAATACAGGTACTGACATTTTTTTTAAAAAAAGGTCAGTGAATATTTCTACATTTTTTCCCTGATCAATGTAATGTAGCATTTTTCTTATAATTTTTATTTTGTGCTAATTCAATAGCATTAACCTATTTAAATATATTGGTGTCCAATACTACCAATTCCATCAATATTTGTTATTATAAACTTGAAGTAGTTTAGGGAAAGGTGGTCTACATTTCAATATAAAGCAACTGGAACCACTGAAAGAAAGATAGACTTGCATTTATATAGCGCCTTTCACGACCACCGGACGTCCCAAAGCGCTTTACAGCCAATGAAGTACTTTTTGAAGTGTAGTCTGTCGCAATGTAGAAATATCTGAATGTCCCAATTATGTTTTAGGAGCCCAGTTCCTACATAACTCTCCAATTAGTGATGGTGCTGCTACTAAACATTGATGGAATATTAAAGTGCAAAGTTATTTTCATTTTTTGTGATCAGTATTCGTAAAATGATTATCTTACTGTTTGGCCAGTTCTCAGTTCACAAACAATTTTCCTCAACACCTGGAATTAGTCTAGTTGAAAAAAACCATAGTATAAGTAAAAAATAAAACTGCATGTTCAGTGGAGCCACCAACATTAGTAATGGTGGGTTTTGTGGCAATGCCTGAAGCTGGACCCCAAGAGTTGGATTTAGCAGCTATTACTTCCACCAATAATGCAGTGTTTAGATGAACACAGATGCCGTTTTTGATCGGACACATTTTCATAAAGGAAACAAAAAAAAGGGGAAGAAGCCAGTTAAGAGGCTTAATGCATAAACAAAGTGGTAAAGATCACTGCCCAATGCAAATTTCCTAAATCAGAGAATAGTGTGTCTTTTCACAATGAGAAAAGCTCATGTTCAAAGCACAAAGAAAATCCAAAGAAAAGCAGAAGTCAGTATCAAAGCTCTCCATTGTTTTAAAGTCATTCTGTTTCAACATTATAATTGTTAGACTACCCTGCACAAACAGTTGCAAAACTCAAAATCCCGCTCAAGGTTTCTACGCACTCCCATTGTGCAACTACATTCCTAAAAGGTGCCATTTAAAGACGCTTAGTTGATAGCAGAGGGATTGGTTTGCTGCCAATGTCTAGGATTTGTTTCACTATATCACAATTTTGTGAAAATTTAGCTTTATGGGGGGCTGGAGAGGGAGGGAATGAAAAACATCCATATATATTAAATATCCATTAAGTTAATCTTCTATTCTCATTACAAGTAATCTCTCCAGGCTGTCACAAAATTAAGTTTGTGATGGGCTACTTACTTTGCCATTGCTACAAATAAAACGGATTTCAATAATGTTCCAATGTTTTCTGTGGTGGGGGGAACATGACGTCAGTCAGGTGGTGAAGTATACTCTCGGGTAATGCATTACAATGGGGGGGGGGAGGGGGTGGGGGAGGGGGTGGAGGAGAGAGCGAGAGAGAGAATTTCTCCCATGTCTAGATTATTATAGAACTAAAATTCTAAGCTAATGTAAAGAAATAACACATTTCTACACTTAACCATAATAGTGCAATTATGTTGGCCCAAGCAGCAAGCCATCATCTAGGGAACACATTTTTTAAAGTTTGAAATGGGGATACTTTTCCAACAAATATTTGGAAGTAGTGGCCACTATACAAGTTTATCCTGGATTTTTTTTATTTCCCTTTTGTTCTGGATCAATATTAATAAAAGAAAGATTGTGCAAAAGGCCTTTTTGTATTATTGCTTGTTCAGAGTTTAATCCTTCAGGACTGTTAATTCACAGTGAAATGTTAAATGAGAAGCAATAATGTATTGCTTGAACAAAACAAATGGCATGACTAACTAATAAAGGGATTTCATTGGAGAGTTACTGTAGTATTTAACAACTAATTGAATTGTGGATATTTAATCTCGAGAGTAGCTGGTTTGCTGGATAAATAAGCCTTTTAAAAGGATGTATAGATTTTACAAGGGTTTCCTGGCTGGATAATTATTCAACAGAATTTCAGCAATTAGGCTTATTTTTAGGAAGCTATACTAGAATAAACTTTGATTATATCCTGCAAACATAAGGAGTAACTTTATGAAACGTGCATACTAAATGTGTATCACCTCCCGTGAGAATACACATTAAAGATCAATCAGATTAGTAAAACCATAAAAACTTACAAGACCATGACAACACCATACTGAACACCAAACAGGTTTAGCAACATACAGAAATAAGCACAGGCACACCATTCATGGAAACTTCACTAAACATCATCTACAGAAGAATTTCTTCGTGGTCACGGTGAGGCTATTAACACATCCTTGCACCACTCATATTTTACTAATAAAATGTTTTGCAGATGAATGAATATAAAGTAACCCCCCCCCACCATGTCAGCTTTCTGACTTAGCCCTGCTAAGCACATGAAAAATACCACCTGAGCGGCACAGGTCAATCAGCTCCCCGAACCATGAGGAAAGAAACTAGTCACGAAGGTCTAATCTCTGGACTCCACCCAGTTTTGGAGAGGCCCCCTCACTATCAGCGAGCAGTACCACAGGAGATTTAATAGGTGTAAAAAGAACTGTGCAGAAGTCCATATCATACTTAATTTGGCAGTGAAGTATGAAACTATGTTTTTCTACAAACAATTCAGAGATGATTGATCTGATTATTTTGTAAGTATGTACAATAAAGACAAAAAAAGTGAAAAAAACTGACCTGGTGGTTAAGGCTATTCTATTGGTATGTGTTGTGGTTGTGGTGAAAATAATTAAGTGTTCGCACATTAGACCGTTATTTTCCTTACCTCGGCAGGCCCGGGGTGGGCGATGATGGTGGTGGGGTGTGGCCCCGCTGCTGGCTTCAACCCGCTCTGGAAAATGAATTGAAGCGGGTCTGGCGTCATCAGCCGGTTTTCTTAACGAGACCATGGCCAACTTTCTTTTGGCATTTGTGCTGTCAGTGTTTTACAGCATTGAGGTGCTGCAAACACTGAATCACTGCAGAGGTGGAGGGCTGCATCCAGGATCTCTCTGCTTATGGAGGGAATCACAGCACGATGTGCGGAAGACATCTCCGCAGGAGAAAACAGCCTGGTCGCACATTGCAGAGAAGGGTACAAGCAGGGATGTCTTCAGGAGGAACTGGCTGCAGTGGTGCAAACATTTCAATGATCTCAGTAGATCACGAAACGTTAGTACAAAACCACATTCAACCTCATCCTGCTGTGCCCCTCATCACATCCCCATCACTCTGCCTTCCCTACCCTACTCCTGCCCATCCTTACTTACCTTGCACCTCCACCATCCCCCTCTATCATTATCAAATCCCCATTTCACTAAACACCCCTCACACTCACCCTAGTGCAATCATACCAATTAACATCACACAAGGGTAGCCACTTGGGTGTTTTATGCAATGTCTATGTAAAGTTTCTGTTAATGTGCTGTCAAACATTGAAACCTTTATTTTCAACACTTTGCGTTCCTGCACAGATTTGTGTGCACCTTTAGAAGTGGCTTAGTGAGTTGCAGTGAATGGTGAGACATAACGGTGCACCCCGCAATGGTGGCGAGTGTGAAAGGAATGGCTTGGACATTGTAGGGATGATTTATGGTGTTGGTGGGTTGGTGCCAACCTGGTGCATCATGTGGCAGCCAGAGTGTACAGCATCAAGTGAAATAAATCTGGCCATGGTGAGGCCATCCCTGGCGTCCCGGGTAGCAATGTGGTCGGATGCTGATGCCCCAAATCCTGTGCAGCATCAGTTGATTGTGGAGAAGGTTGGTGGTGTTGTTGGTGCTGCTGTGTGCCTGGTGATGCTGGTGTTGGGGCTGATTGCGGTCGGATTCTGAGGAGCAAGGTGAGAGTATAAAGGGCATCCATGTTGATGGAACAGATGGCAGGTGAAGTAGAGATGACAAACATTATCAACGGTGAGAGAGTTCTTCCAATGAGACAAGAGTGGAAAGTGGAAAGCCTGCAGAATCTGTGCTGGAAATGGACTGAGAAACAGCTTGTGGCTGAGGAAAGTGATGATCTGATGGTGGGAGCTTTTACTGTATATTTGAAGTTGTTAAATAATCAGCTGGAGCAACGACCATTCAACTCTCACGTCAGGTTTACAGACATGGTCCCCGAGCAGCGTGCACCCCATGGGCGAGCAGTTAAAGTTAAACGCATCATTAAGGATCGGTCAACAACCCAATAATTGGTTTCATTGGATAGCCCACCTCTGCAGGCTGGGTCAGATAGGTCACATATGCGTCTGTGGAAAGATCAAATTTCCCATCTGACCCACCACCGATCCTGCCCCCACAATATTCTGGCCTTAGATTCTAAATTGTTTGAGATACAGCTGAGCTGCTAGAGAAATGTAAATGAGCTAACGTCATCACCAATTAAGTGGCCTCATGAGGGAAATAGCTGGCCTACAGTAAATAACAAGAAGTTAACTACCAATAGCTTAGAGTTAAACACATTGAAACAACATTGGCAAGTGCTTGTTGGCCGGGTGGGGGGGTGGGGTGGGGGCATGGGAGAGGTGAAATCGGGCAACATGATTTTTAAAGTTTTTATTGTAGCAAAGCACTGTACACAAGTGTTCACCTTGGCTCCGTGATAACACTCTCACCTCTGATCATGGGTTCAATTCCCACTCCAGAGACTTGATAATAAGCATTCGCTCACAGCCACGGCCACAAACAGCAATGAGATAAATGACCCGATAATCTGTTTTAGCGGTTGAGGGATAAATGCTGGCCAAGACAATGGCAGAATACCAGTGCTCTTCTTGAATCATAGGCAGTCCCTCGAAACGAGGATGACTTGCTTCCACGTCAAAAAGTTCACAGGTGTTTCAATGATGGATCTAAAATTCCAGGTCCCAAACTAAACCTTGAAGGGTGGAAGATGCCTGTGGGTGGATTTAAAAAAAAATGTGTGGTGGCCGTTGCACACCAGCCACCAAATGGGCTCGACAGAGCTAGAATTGGTCCAGTGGCAAGGATTAACCAGGACTCAAGACGAGCTCTGCTGCATGGACCTAATGCGCACACATATTGCAATGTGAGCTGGCCCGTGCTGCCCCCTGGATCCTCACTTCTTCTGGGCCCCAAACTCACTTTTATCCCTCAAACAAAACTGCTAAAACAGATTATCGGGTCATTTATCTCATTGCTCTTTGTGGCCGTGGCTGTGTGTAAATGCTTATCACCTTGAATAATGCCATGGGATCTGATATATACTTGAGCAGATATGGTCTTGGTTTAACCTGAAAGAGAGCACCTCCAAAGTAGAGCACTCCTAGCAGTACTGCAAAAGTAGTAATCTCAGGATTGCTACTAGTGCCACGTGCTAGTCAGAGTAGGAATCGCAGGATAGCTCAGATGAATACGTGGCTTGAGGAGTGGTGCAGAAGGCAGGGGTTCAAATTCCTGGGACATTGGAACCGGTTCTGGAGGAGGTGGGACCAGTACAAACCGCACGGTCTGCACCTGGGCAGGACCAGAACCAATGTCCTAGGGGGAATGTTTGCTAGTGCTGTTGGGGAGGAGTTAAACTAATATGGCAGAGGGGGAGGGGAGGGGGGTGGTGGGAACCTATACAGGGAGATAGAGGGAAATAAAATGGAGGCAGAAGCAAAAGATAGAATGGAGAATAGTAAAAGTGGAAGGCAGAGAAACCCAAGGCAAAAAACAAAAAGGGCCACATTACAGCAAAATTCTAAAGGGGCAAAGTGTGTTAAAAAGACAAGCCTGAAGGCTTTGTGCCTCATTGCGAGGAGTATTCGAAATAAGGTGGACGAATTAACTGCGTAGATAGCAATTAACGGATATCATGTAATTGGCATCACGGAGACATGGCTCTCGGGTGACCAAGGCTGGGAACTCAACATCCAGGGGTATTCAACATTTAGGAAGGATAGACAGAAAGGAAAAGGAGACGGGGTGGCATTGCTGGTTAAAGAAGAAATTAATGCAATAATAAGGAGGGACATTAGCTTGGATGATGTGGAATCGCTATGGGTGGAGCTGCGGAATACCAAAGGGCAGAAAACACTAGTGGGAGTTGTGTACAGACCACCAAAAAGTAGTAGTGAGGCTGGGGACAGCATCAAACAAGAAATAAGGGATGTGTGCAATAAAGGTACAGCAGTTATCATGGGCGACTTTAATCTACATATTGATTGGGCTAACCAAACTGGTAGCAATGCGGTGGAGGAGGATTTCCTGGCGTGTATTCGGGATGGTTTTCTAGACCAATATGTCGAGGAACCAACTAGAGAGCTGGCCATCCTAGACTTGGTGATGTGTAATAAGAAGGGACTAATTAGCAATCTTGTTGTGCGAGGCCCCTTGGGAAAGAGTGACCATAATATGGTAGAATTCTTTATTAAGATGGAGAGTGACACAGTTAATTCAGAAACTAAGGTCCTGAACTTAAGGAAAGGTAACTTCGACGGTATGAGGCGTTAATTGGCTAGAATAGACTGGCAAATGATACTTAAAGGATTGACGGTGAATAGGCAATGGCAAACATTTAAAGATCACATGGATGAACTTCAACAATTGTACATCCCTGTCTGGAGTAAAAGTAAAATGGCGAAGGTGGCTCAACCGTGGCTAACAAGGGAAATTAAGGATAGTGTTAAATCCAAGGAAGAGGTATTTAAATTGGCCAGAAAAAGCAGCAAACCTGAGGAGTGGGCGAAATTTAGAATTTAGCAGAGGATGACTAAGGGTTTAATTAAGAGGGGGAAAATAGAGTACAAGAAGAAGCTTGCTGGAAACATAAAAACTGACTGCAAAAGCTTCTATAGAAATGTGAAGAGAAAACGATTAGTGAAGACAAACGCAGGTCCCTTGTAGTCGGATTCGGGTTAATTTATAATGGGGAACAAAGAAATGGCAGACCAATTGAACAAATAGTTTGATTCTGTCTTCATGAAGGAAGACACAAATAAACTTACGGATGTACTAGGGGACCGAGGGTCTAGTGAGAAGGAGGAACTGAAGGATATCCTTCTTAGGCGGGAAATTGATGGGATTGAAGGCCGATAAATCCCCGGGGCCTGATGGTCTGCATCCCAGAGTACTTAAGGAAGTGGCCCTAGAAATTGTGGATGCATTGGTGATCATTTTCCAACAGTCTATTAACTCTGGATCAGTTCCTATGGACTGGAGGGTAGCTAATGTAACAGCACTTTTAAAAAAAGGGAGAGAGAAAACGGATAATTATAGACCAGTTAGCCGGACATCGGTGGTGGAGAAAATGTTGGAATCAATCATTAAGGATGAAATAACAGTGCATTTGGAAAGCAGTGACAGGATCGGTCCAAGTCAGCATGGATTTATGAAAGGGAAATCATGCTTGACGAATCTTCTAGAATTTTTTGAGGATGTAACTAGCAGAGTGAACAAGGGAGAACCAGTGAATGTGGTGTATTTGGACTTTCAAAAGGCTTTTGACAAGGTCCCACACAAGAGATTGGTGTGCAAAATCAAAGCACATGGTATTGGGGGTAATGTACTGACGTGGATAGAGAACTGGTTGGCAGACAGGAAGCAGAGTCGGGATAAACTGGTCCTTTACAGAATGGCAGGCAGTGACTAGTGGGGTGCCGCAGAGCTCAGTGCTGGGACCCCAGCTCTTTACAATATACATTAATGATTTAGATGAAGGAATGGAGTGTAATATCTCCAAGTTTGCCGATGACACTAAACTGGGTGGCGGTGTGAGCTGTGAGGAGGACGCCAAGAGGCTGCAGGGTGACTTGGACAGGTTAGGTGAGTGGGCAAATGCATGGCAGATGCAGTATAAGGTCGATAAATGTGAGGTTATCCACTTTGGGGGCAAAAACACGAAGGCAGAATATTATCTGAATGGCAGCAGATTAGGAAAAGGGGAGGTACAACAAGACCTGGGTGTCATGGGTCATCAGTCATTGAAAGTTGGCATGCAGGTACAGCAGGTGGTGAAGACAGTAAATGGTATGTTGGCCTTCATAGCTAGGGGATTTGAGTATAGGAGCAGGGAGGTCTTACTGCAGTTGTACAGGCCATGGTGAGACCTCACCTGGAATATTGTGTTCAGTTTTGGTCTCCTAATCTGACGAAGGACATACTTGCTATTGAGGGAGTGCAGCGAAGGTTTACCAGACTCATTCCAGGGATGGCTGGACTGACATATGAGGAGAGACTGGATCAACTGGGCCTTCATACACTGGAGTTTAGAAGGATGAGAGAGGATCTCATAGAAACTTATAAAATTCTGACGGGACTGGACAGGTTCGATGCGGGAAGAATGTTCCCGATGTTGGGGAAGTCCAGAACCAGGGGACAGTCTTAGGATAAGGGGTAGGCCATTTAGGACTGAGATGAGGAAAAACTTCTTCACTCAGAGTTGTTAACCTGTGGAATTCCCTGCTGCAGAGAGTTGTCGATGCCAGTTTATTTGAATATATTCAAAAGGGAGTTAGATATGGCCCTTATGGCTAAAGGGATCAAGGGGTATGGAGTGAAAGCAGGAAAGGGGTACTGAGGGAATGATCAGCCATGATCTTATTGAATGGTGGTGCAGGCTCAGAGAGCCAAATGGCCTACTCCTGCACCTATTTTCTATGTTTCTATGCATCGAAACGCCAGCCTGGATTGTGTGTGCAAATCTTTGGAGTGGGGCTTGAACTCACGAGCTTTTGACACACAGGTTCAAGGATATTGTCGATGGAAACAATTTATTTAACTTGGGTGGTGAGGACTGGAAGGCATGAATTCAAAATGAAGACTAGGGATGGAAGAAATATTTTCCCTCCACCAAATAGCAGATATACTTCTAACAAAAGCAGTACATACTCTGTTGACTTAATTATTTTAAATAGCTGAATAAAATGAGGTTTAGAATGGGATTGCAGGGATAGCAGTGACATGGATGATCAAATACACTGTGGAACAGAGTCATTCCTGAACTGCTGGCACGATTGATCAGTCATCTGTAGAATGCAACAGGACAGGCTTAAATAGTTTAGAATGAAAACGGAAGATGTTGGAAATACACAAGTTAGTCAGCATGTACTAAGAGAAAAGACAGGTTGACGAATCTACAAACCAACATTTTATGTTTATATTTTGGATGTCAGAAGTTTTTGTCTTTTTAAATAACTTGGGTTCTACCATAAGGGGTTAGGGAGAGAATTTTTTTTTTTTTTTTTTAAATTCAACCCCAATTATTCATCTTCCATCAGATTAGATAAATTGGGTAGGGTCCACAATATAGCAAGTGTTCTGTGGCAGGAATTCTCTATTTTCCTGTGCTAAATGCACTCAATTACTTCAAAAACAAACCAGGCTTTTACTTGTAGGTTTTCGTGCTGTGCAAATGTAGTATTTTCCTTGCATAATTTCTCTACTGTGTTCAAGGTGAACCCAAGATCTCACATGCAGGAGTTCCTTCTCGCATGCCCTTTATCTTTACAACACACTGTACCAGGAAGTTAAACTTATTGGGCCCAAATTTCCCCAACCCGTTTCTGGTGCGCTCACCCGAGGTGTGCCGCTTTTGTCCGCCACCAAGCGTGCCAAAAATCTTCCTCTCGATTCTGGCTGCTCCCCAGCCTCTCCTCGGTGGTGGCGTAGCGTGGCCAGTGGATTGGGGCGGAGCCAGGTCCCGGCACTACATGCACGCTAGAGTGTGCGCGCATGTGCAGCAGCTCTAGGCAGGCCGAATCTGAGAGACATTCTGCAGGCTGTGTGGGCTCCCTCATCGGTGGCCCGCTGCATTCCCCGAGATAGGACTATTTTTTTTTTTTTTTGTTATTTATTGATTGATTGCTTATTACTTTGGTCTTGGTGCTTTAGGTGCAGGGTTCCTTCTATTTTTTAATTGTTAATTAATTGTTTATTACTTTGTGCTTTGTTTAGTGCTTGGTGCAAATGTACTGCTTTGTTTAGTATTTGGTGCTTTAAGTGTATTTATGCTTCTTTACTGTTGTTGTGAAAGTGTTTAGTGCTTTGCAAGGTCCCCTTCCCCCCCCCCCCCCCCCCCCCCCACATCTCTGGCTGCCTGCGCTGATTTCTTAATTCACTGCAGTGTTTTTCAAAACACACACTTATGCTGGCCTAAGTTAGTTTGGAGTAAGTTTTAGCTGGCTAAACTTGCTTAAATGGCCAAAACAGGCATAAGTGGCTGGTAATAACCCCTTTTGAAAAAAAACCTTAAAAAAACCTAACTAATTCACTTACACTGGAGCAACTTAAAAATTGCAATTCTCCCCATTTAAGTTACTCCAAAAAAATCTAGTTGCTCCAAAAAAAAAAACAGAGCAACTCCTGGGGAAACTTGGGTCCCTATAGATATGTGGCCCAAGGTGCCACAGTACACAGCTTCAAAGGCAAAAGGTTCAACACCTCTGCATTAAGGAATATGAGCAAATAATGCGATAAACAAGCAACGGATCAATGATTCAAGATGTTCTTTCCACAAAATGGAGAGCAAATGAGGTTTTCGGCTAGAAATTCGCTGACTTTGCGACTGGGTTTTTGGCCCGCTGACCGTTTTTGCGGTGGCCCTTCCTCGTACAGCCGGGGAGAGGAGGGCCAACGTGCAACACCTGAAATAGTGTTTGCGATCAATTTTTGGCTCTCTCCGCAACCATATTCGGTGTCCAGAATACCGACAGGGAAAAACCTGCGTTGCAGCCCTGCCAGCAGCAGTAAGTATGAAGACCTGCAAAAAATGCAAGTTAAAGTTTTTATTTTTTAAATTCTTTTTCAGCTTTAGTAGGTAAGGGTTTTGTGAATTTATTTTGAGGTGTTTTTTTTGCAATTTTTTTGTTGTTGTTTTTCCCTGCTCCCAAGGCCCCTCTTGCAGCACTAGCAGCTCCGGACTAAATTTGCCGAAATTCGCGGTTTGCGCTGCGAATCCTCGTGCAACGCCAATTTTTAACGCTGTGCAAATTAAAGGCAGAGTGTTGGGCCTAAAAATGGTCGCGAAGTGAAAACTGTAATTTTGACATAAAAATACCGTTTTTGCTGACAACCGAATTTCTAGCTCTTCATGTCACATCTCTGATGCGGTCAGAATTTTCACTATTAGGCAAGACCGTCCAAACTCAATTGTTTAATCCTGAATACACTTTAAAATCAAATAGATCACATTATAATTGAACCTGTTTAAAGTAAATGAGTTTTGTTTATCAACTATTTGGACTGAAGTGTGATTGATGAAAAGTCAGAGTTCATTCCAAATGGTTGAAAAATTCTTCAATAGGGAAAAAATCTTGCTGCAAACTATGGCATGCAGTACAGGTTTCAGTCCTTATTTTAAAATATGTTCTATATAGTGTTGACAATTTATTTTATTTGAAGGTGTTTGGGAATTACTTTGTTGATAAATACTGCAGTGCTATTCTTTATAAAGTAATTCATTAAAAACACATTGCTGCTTGTTGATTCTATTCAATACTGGTTGCTCATATTGAATAATTTTTTTTGAAATATTACTGTGGAATAACTGGAAGTTGATTAAGTTTGTCTGAAAGCATATAATGGATTAGAAAAAGAAACACACACGTGTGATTACAATCCAGCAATCGAATTGAATGGTTAGAATGTTGTAAACATCGAGAAAGAAATTCAGTTTATAACTGCCATTTGGAGCAGGAGATTAGATTACAACCTTGAAACACTCCCTGCTGTTATCAGTTAGAGTTTCAACTACACCAGGGACTTTTTTTCAAATCAGTTTTCCTCCACTACCAATGACTGTCAGTGTCCGCGATGTCCTTGATGTGCAATGAAGCTCACACAAGATTAATAAATGTGACACCACCACTGAAGGCTTGAAAGTTATCGGCAGTGGATTACTTGGCAAATTCTGTGTCCAACATGTGTCACATAGTAATAAATAGTGAATTGGGTTCTCAAAGCTAAGAGAGCATTAAGCAGGCTAATTATATAGAAAAGGAAAAATGGTTTCTGGCTGTCAAAATCTAAACATGGAACATTTGCAATTGGTGCAAAAAAAAAATCACTGATATAGTAATAAAAAAGTATGGAAGAAAAAAAAAGAGCTTTTTGTACCAAAACTTTTCCTTCCATAGACAGCTGCATGAACTAGTTTACCCATTTACATAGAATATACAGCACAGAAGCAGGCCATTCGGCCTAACTACTCTGTGCTGGAGTCTATACTCCACGAGTCTCCTCCCATTTAATCTCTCGTCTCAGCCTTTTAGTATAGCTTTCTATTCCCTTTCCTCTCATGTACTTCTCTAGTTTCCTTTCAAAAACATGCAAGTTACATGTCTCAACTGCCATGTATGTAACCTTCATGTAACTGTAACCTTCATAACAACACTGCATACTGTACATATCTAAGAAATGCACACCTTGACCACAGGGGGTGAACTTGTGGGAGATACTCCTCACCTGGTCACCCAGGTATAAAAAGGGAGTTCCAACGCAGGGTCATCACTTCTTGGTCCTGTGAATAAAGGTTCAGGTCACAGAGTGACCTTGTCTGCAGAATGTGCCTCGTGTGAACTTATAGTAGTGTGTAAGGACATTACATCAACCACTTCTCCCAAAGGAAAATACATCAAGGAACACCAAAACTCCAGATTAATTAAACTTTATACCCTACATTATTCATCCAACAAGTTACTTTCTATGAAATAGTTCCATAATTTAAGCTCAGGAACAATGATCAACTTGTCATTTCATAAAATGTTTCATAAGTGTTACTGACGAAGAGAGTGTTTGAAGACCTCATTCAGGCCAACGTCCCCAGCATTGAAGCACTGACCACACTCGATCAGCTCCGCTGGGCAGGCCACATAGTCCACATGCCAGACACGAGACTCCCAAAGCAAGTGCTCTTCTTGGAGCTCTTTCATGGCAAACGAGCCAAAGGTGGGCAGCGGAAACGCGACAAGGACACCCTCAAAGCCTCCCTGATAAAGTGCAACATCCCCACTGACACCTGGGAGTCCCTGGCCCAAGATCGCCCTAAGTGGAGGAAGTGCAGCCGAGGGGGCGCTGAGCACGAGTCTCAACGCCGAGAGCATGCAGAAGTCAAGCGCAGACAGCGGAAAGAGCGTGCGGCAAACCTGTCCCACCCACCCCTTCCCTCAACAACCATCTGTCCCACCTGTGACAGAGTCTGTGGCTCTCTTATTGGACTGTTCAGCCACCAAAGAACTCACTTCAGGAGTGGAAGCAAGTCTTCCTCGATTCCGAGGGACTGCCTATGATGATGACTACCACTAAAGCAGGTCATTTCACCCATCAGATCAGTACATGTGCTTTTCTCCGAGCCTTTAATCTAATCCCATTCTCCTGCTTGTTCCCCACAACCTTTCATTTTTCCGCTTTCAATCAACTGTCTAATTGCCTTTTAAAAGGCTATATGGACTCGGCTTCATCAATGGCCTGTGGCAGAGTATGCCACAATCTAAGCGCCCTTATATATAAAATAATTTTGTTCCATCGTCCCCTTCAATTCTTTGTGATCAACTTAAATGTTAATGTTTACATTGTCTAACTGTTACATAACATGTGAATCAGGAATAATTAGAGGCACAACACCAATGATAATTAGATGCTGTTCTATTAACATACCAGATAATTGTGCTAATTAGAAAATGTTTCCTTCAAAATCAATGAATTTTTTGTAACTAATGAATTGAAAGTACAATAAAACTCCACCCCATGGTTAATGCGCTCTGTAGATTACCGAACACAAAACAAAAGCTGCAACAGATGTGTAATTGGTACTGTTTTTAATGCATACATACAATTTAATAAAACACAATATAAACTTTACCTAAATAAGTAGTTGAAAATTGGCCTAACCTTTTCTTCAAATTGTTAAAAAAACAAAACAGCAACAGCTAGAAGCTGACGAAAAATATTTCAGCAGTTCCACTGAATGGATTATATTTTTGCATCATGTGAAACTAGGTAAAATGCACACGTTCAGACTGAAAAATCTGAATTTAGATCACAGCTCTGGGATGCAATGGCAATAATAGTGACAGAGGCCACAAGTACACTGCCGTGCTCCCCGATCCTCCAATGACAAGTTCACGCCACAATTTGCTGGACAAAACAATTAGAATGCGCTGCAGCGAGCATAATGACAACTCAAATGCTGCAGCCAATGGATATTGCTGCAGCAACATGAAAAGCATTAAGTATTCTCCCCCAAAACAGTTCACCTTGAAATTACTGTAGTAAATGCTTTGTGTAACAGTTGATTTAATGCATTAACTGTATTCTACTTGGAAATTAATAAAACAAATCTGATAAAATCAGCATTGCATTACTATTTAAATTCAATGGCCCAGAATTTGCCACAAAATAATCTTGCATTGTTTTATCCGTATATGCAGGTCTCTTGCTTCATTTAAAACAAGTGAAATGTAGCAATATCAATGTAACTGACATGTCACTGAAAACTGTAGAGAGTGTAAATAATGAGATAATAGAAAACTTTCCTATGGGGTGGGACACCTCGGAGTGCACTTGATCGACCAATGACGGAACTTAATAGAGCGGAAGTCGCATACAGACAAGCACAGCTTCACTACTCTTTACCATCGTTTGAAGTCAGATT
The DNA here is from genome assembly GCF_044704955.1 of Pristiophorus japonicus. Taxonomy (NCBI): domain Eukaryota; kingdom Metazoa; phylum Chordata; class Chondrichthyes; family Pristiophoridae; genus Pristiophorus; species Pristiophorus japonicus. The sequence goes on along the minus strand of NC_091991.1, from coordinate 109,532,338 downwards.
CACCTAATCAGCCATTTCCTTATTGCTATGGACAGGTTTCCAAAGTGGAATATGTTTTTAAGGCCGATTAAATTGGAAGGGAGCGGTTTAAATAAAATGTAACATGATGAAATGAGCATTTTACTGGGCTACTGATCTTAATTAGCAGTGAATGGAGACAGATTAGGAAAAGGGGAGGTGCAACGAGACCTGGGTGTCATGGTACATCAGTCATTGAAGGTTGGCATGCAGGTACAGCAGGCGGTTAAGAAAGCAAATGGCATGTTGGCCTTCATAGCGAGGAGATTTGAGTACAGGGGCAGGGAGCTGTTGCTACAGTTGTACAGGGCCTTGGTGAGGCCACACCTGGAGTATTGTGTACAGTTTTGGTCTCCTAACTTGAGAAGGGCATTCTTGCTATTGAGGGAGTGCAGCGAAGGTTCACCAGACTGATTCCCGGGATGGTGGGACTGACCTATCAAGAAAGACTGGATCAACTGGGCTTGTATTCACTGGAGTTCAGAAGAATGAGAGGGGACCTCATAGAAACGTTTAAAATTCTGACGGGTTTAGACAGATTAGATGCAGGAAGAATGTTCCCAATGTTGGGGAAGTCCAGAACCAGGGGTCACAGTCTAAGGATAAGGGGTAAGCCATTTAGGACCGAGATGAGATGAGGAGAAACTTCTTCACCCAGAGAGTGGTGAACCTGTGGAATTCTCTACCACAGAAAGTTGTTGAGGCCAATTCACTAAATATATTCCAAAGGGAGTTAGATGAAGTCCTTACTACTAGGGGGATCAAGGGGTATGGCGAGAAAGCAGGAAGGGGGTACTGAAGTTGCATGTTCAGCCATGAACTCATTGAATGGCAGTGCAGGCTAGAAGAGCCGAATGGCCTACTCCTGCACCCATTTTCTATGTTTCTATGTTTCTAAAAGCGATGTCACCCCTGCCCGGGATAGTTTATACAAATGGAAATCCCGAGCAAGCTGTTTCAAACACAAGCTGTCAAATACTGTAAACAGCAGCCACCACGGGACATTTAAACAATATCAGATCTGCTGCTGTGAAAGATCATTGATTTTTTTTTTAAGCAGTTCATTTAATACAGTTCAATGGAGCGCAATGTATGGTCTAATTATTTGAGCCAATTAATTCAAATATAGATTTATTTACATGGTTAATGCTCTGCATTTCAAAACCAAAATATTCTGTTATTATATCAAGCAAACTGAGCCCTTTTGTGCCATTCATTAATTGTCTAAATGACTGACGATCACAATGGTGTTCATTCAATAAACTTGGATTTCACCACTAATTTTAGTGGGAGACAGAACTGACAATTAGCTGTTCAACTTTTTTGACGGGAGTCTCTGTGCAGCAACGCAAAGTTCCCAGAAAATTATGGCATGGTGTATGTAGTAGCTCACACCATAATTTCTTGGAATGTCTGCACCATAATAATGGTGTACACCGTAGATGCACCATTACTATGGCAAATTTTCACAGATTCAGGCCCAGTAAGTCGAAATCTTTGAATAAACCTGAAATGTTCAGGAAAAGAAATGTGTTAAAAGCATTTAAAGGGCACATAAGGACATTCAACAGATAAATTTAACCATGTTATTATGAAATGCAATTTTTGGTTTGTTTAAACCCTTTTGAACATTTGAAACTTCAATAACTGAAGAAGAAATGGGAAATGCAGAAATAGCAGGCGATTTAAATCATTTGTCAAGGGCTCCCATTTTTGATCACAATCCAGGAACTCCTTTTTGGAGGCGAGGTAGTGTGTGTGCATACATGGACATCGTGGGAAGGTAAGAGCAACCCTGGCCATCACAGCCTCTATAATAATCCGCTAATGCTCATTTTCCAGATTCAAACATTGAAATTAGACATTTGGCAATGGATCAAGATGGTTGCTTGTCGACTTACATGACTCAGAGTCTCAAAGAGAGGGTAAAGGTGAAAACTTGAAAGAGAGAGTAGACTACAACCCCATTATGTTTTAGTGGATAAAATCCAATTTCACAGATCCAGCCAGCGACAGTACTTTTTCCTACATTTTAATTTATAATTTATCACAAGAAATCTTCACAAGACAAAAGAAATCATACTGCTATAGCGAAGTTACAGCATGTGCATTATGACGAGCTGAACGGTTTTCCTGTCGCTATAGCGTTCCCAATAACTACTTCTTACCTTGATGAATCATTCCTACTTTCATATTTCCTATCATATACAACCTTTGTAGCCATTATATAGTAGCACACATTTAAGGCAGCTATTTCAGAAACAATAACTTTATATAGTATTACATTGAAGTTTCCAGAATATACAGCTTTGCATGCATCAAAATTTAAATAGCTGCTGAAATCAGTTTGCATTTTACTAAAACATCATTCAATTACAGGATTATATACCATTCAAATTAAATTGCATTTAAATATTTATTTCAACACAGCATTTTGCGCTCATCCAAGGGAGCCTCTTCAGGTGGACTAGTCTTATAATGGTTTTCAATTTCCTCTTTTATACCATTAAAAGTCAGGTCAGTGTCGATGTATGAATATGTCCAGATGATGTAGTGTTGTAGAGACTCTTCAATCAACAAGATTTCAGAACCAGAGATTGTCATCCTGTCAACCAATTATGTGATGATGTACCGAGGACTGGCTACCAGCCGATCAGCTGTTTCTGTCGGTAGGTTGCCTAAGATGAGCATCGCTGGTATTTCCTGTTCATACCTTTGGCACCCCCATTTCAAACCAGCGCACCTCGCGGTTCAACACAAACAACTCCATGAGATCTGCTAGTTTAAAGTTAAAAGATTAATTATCATTTATAAAGGGTGAATCTTAAATCCCGGGTGGTTGGCTGGCAGACCAACCGGAAGTTGCTGCGTGAGGCCTGGTCCATTGTAATGGCCAGGCCTCACTTGAAGGAGGCAGCGAGCTGCCTTTCCCAAATGTGTGTCCAGAACTAGCTTGCCGGGTTTGGGCCCAGCGCAATACCCCGGCTGGCCAGCAGCAAACTATGCCATCAGGGTGGGGTTTGGGAACGCAGACTGAGGGGGGAGCCCAGGACAGCAGTGGCTCAAATACTTTTGTGGGGTCCAGAGAAACACTCAATCAGTAGGGGAGGGGCGGTGACAAGGGTGGGGGCTTTTCCAAGAAAGTGGACAGCTTCGACTGAGCAGAGCATCCACCATGTACGCCCCGCCCAGTAGACCATAAAATGGCTGAGGTCTGACCTACATAATAGGACTCTGATTAACAAATTCACAAGGCTCCCAACCAAGTCAGATAGACGACTCAGCCACCTGGCTTTAAGATAGCTGTGGCATGGAAAATGAGCAGTAACTGGACTGTTTTGATGACAACTGCCCAGATTCCACCAGGCAAGGGAGATTAAAACAAAAACAAAAAATCACCCCTTTAGTTTCCCATTGGATTTATAACCAACAAAGAAAGCTGATTCTAAAGGGACTCGGGTGTATTTTCTTCCAACATATTTCCTTACATCCTGTTCTGTTAATCAGGGACACGACCCAGCAGTTTCTCATTGCACCACCCTCCCCCAACTTAATTTTCTTGCTGCTCTCTTTCTCTCCGGAAGATAGTATCTTGTGCTGGGATATAGTTCCACAGGTGCTGGCAGCCCTCCAGTAGCTGATGCAAATGACACCTGTAGGTGGTTTAAGAGGTTGACATCGGCCAGCTATTCAATATTAGGAGCATCACAGTGGAGCACAATCCTATCCTTACCTAGTACGCTCAAAAGCACAAATTGCGGTAGGAATTTCTTGATAGCAATCAAGAGCAAGAACCTTAGCCGATTTCTTTTACTCCGACTCTTGCTGAGATCAGCTATTTCAGTAGAGAGCATGAATTGTATCTGGAACCTTCTTTTCTGCATGACTTACTACTAAATTACAGCACAGGCACAATGGGCCGAATGGTCTCTTTCTGTGCCATATCATTCTATTTTATGATAAAGCACCTGATGCCTTTATTCACTAAACCCTCAGGCGAGCACTACACATGAAATAGAATAATTTCCTGTTCACTCATATCAACTGCCTCTGCTTTATAGGGAAATCAATCAATCAATGTTGGTCCCACCTCTGAAGAACTGCACATGTCTTAGCTGGCAATTTAATCAGAAAAACAAATGGTCATGGATAAATTCACAATCCAGACTACATCTGTTCTTCTAGGCTGACACTCCCAGTGTAGTAGTGAGGGAGTGCTGCACTGTCGGAGGTGCCACCTTTCAGCTGAGATGTTAAACCGAGGCCCCGTCTGTCCTCTCAGGTGGGCGTAAAAGATTTCATGGTACATTTCAAAGAAGAGCAGGGGCATTCTCACTGATGTTCTGGTCAATATTTATCCCTCAATCAACATGAATTTTAAAAAAAATTATCTGGTCATATATCTTGCTGCTGTTTCTATGACTTTACTGTGCACAAATTGGCTGCCACATTTTCCATCATCATCATCATAGGCAGTCCCTCAGAATAGAGGTCCTGAAGTTGAGTTCTTTGGTGGCTGAACAGTCCAATACGAGAGCCACAGACTGTCACAGGTGGGACAGATAGTCTTTGAGGGAAGGGGTGTATGGGACTGGTTTGCCACACGCTCTTTCCATTGCCTGCACTTGATTCTGCATGCTCTCGGCGCCCTATCGGATGCACTTCCTCCACTTAGGGCGGTCTTGAGCCAGGGACTCCCAGGTGTCAATGGGGATGTCGCACTTTATCAGGGAGGCTTTGAGGGTGTCCCTGTAGCGTTTCCGCTGCCCACCTTTGGCTCATTTGTCGTGAAGGAGCTCCAAATAGAGCACTTGCTTTGGGAGTCTTGTGTCTGGCATGCGAACTATGTGGCCTGCCCAGCGGAGCTGATCGAGTGTGGTCAGTGCTTCAATGCTGGGGCTGTTAGTCTGGACGAGGATGCTGATGTAGGTGCGCCTGTCCTCCCAGGGGATTTGTAGGATCTTGGAGACAGCGTTGGTGGTATTTCTCCAGCAACTTGAGGTGTCTGCTGTACATGGTCTTTGTCTCTGAGCCATACAGGAGGCCAGGTATTACTACAGGCCTGTAGACCATGAGCTTGGTGGCAGTTTTGAGGGCCTGGTCTTCAAACACTTTTTTTCCTCAGGCGGCCAAAGGCTGCACTGGCACACTGGAGGCGCTGTTGGATCTCGTCGTCGATGCCTGCTTTTGTTGCTAGGATTTTCCCGAGAAATGGGAAGTGTAATGTCTGTAAGCTTGTAATGTTTTTAGCTCCACACTGTGGATGTGGACGTATTGTGTACTGCAAGTGCAGGATTAATAATAAACAGAACCGGCAGATTTCCGGAGACTCCTGAGAGAGCTGCCTGCCATGTTAGGAAATGTGTGCGCTGTGCTCTGTGAAGATATCACAGTTGGCGATGGAAGATGGGATTTTTTAGATGATTTAAAGCTGAAATTTTGGTGAAGGATTTAGCCAGCCGACAAAAGACTTTGGAAGTTTCTGTCTTTGAAAAAGCTACAAAAATCCGAGGTAAAATACAGCACACGGTGTGAACAGCTAGAGATTACAATGGCAGGTGTATTGGGACATTTGGGTGAATATAGACACGACTGGGAACGTTTTTAAAGCGTATATGGATCGGCTAGAAATGTATTTCATTGTAAATAACATAATCGAAGTCCCAGACAATGCAGTCCAGAACCGGGCTGTGTTGGAACGTAGGAGAACGACCTTCTTATCAGAGGCAGGTCCGGCATTATATGACACTCTTGTAAATCTGCTTGTGCCTGACGAGCCAAAGGACACAACGCTTAGAGATTTTAATGAAGCTGGAGCAGCACTATAACCCCAAACCATTAGAAATTGCTGAAAGCTATCGTTTTGGAATTCAGAATCAAAAGACTGATAGAAGTATCAGTGATTACATTGTAGCATTAAAAAAGCTATCGATGCACTGTAATTTTGGAAACTTTCAAAATCGAGCATTACAAGATTGTTTTGTTTGTGGGGTGAAAAATGATGCAATCAGAAAGAAGTTATTGATGGATGACTTGACTTTTGAGATTGCTTGTCAGACAGCGAGGTCGATGGGCATGGCCGAACAATATTCCTGAGAATTAAATAATAATTACGGTCGTCAGTCAACTGAGGTAAATCACCTGCAGATTCAAAGTAAAAGACGCTGGGGGCGCAAAGTCTCAGAAACTGGAAATTCTAAGAGCGTCGAAGTCGTGCTATAGGTGCCTGGGACAACACATTGCTCAAAGTTGTGCATATGTGAAGGCAGAATGTTTCTTCTGCAGGAAGACTGGGCATCTTGCGAAGGCATGCCGACTGAAGGGTAAAGCAGTTTTTAAAGCTGAGTCCAGTGTTCAAAGCTATGAGTAGAAATCTAAAGAGACTACATAGCATGGAAGAACAACAACAGGACGAGATGTTAGAGTTACACGTCATCAGGAGCACGAGGTTAATGGACAGCGATTCGGAAAGCATCAAAATCCACATAGATGTTGCAGGATTCAAGACACCAATGGAAATTGACAGGGGTGCATCCGTGAGTGTCGTACCGCAGTCACTATATCGCGACAAATTGTGAGATTTTCAACTGGAGAAAGCCAAGATAGAGCTGCGAGGCTACTCGGGAGAGAAAATTCCTGTGGTAGGTCGTATCACCGTACAGGTGAAATATAAAGATCAATTTCAGAACTTGTCTCTAATAGTAGTGAAAGGAGACAAGTCTGCCTTACTAGGAAAAAATTGGTTGAGTTCACTGAAGCTGGATTGGAGTAAGATTTTCTGTGTGGAAGCGAGATTTTCATCAACGGATGAGGTCATCAAGAAGTATCCAAAGGTGTTCTGCGAAACGGGCAGTCCGATCCAAGGCTTCAAGGCGAGGGTCAGGGTACAGAAGGACGCTAGATCGGTTTACTACAAACCACGTTTCCGTACCATATGCACTCAAGGAGAAAGTTGAAGAAGAACTCAAAAGACTAGAGACTGAACATTATTTCTAAGATAGATCGATGTAATTGGGCTACACCCATTGTTGTTGTACCCAAGTCCGTTGGTAAGGTAAGATTGTGTGGTGATTATAAAGTAACTGTAAACCAGGTTCTAGAGGGTAATGTCCCCAATACATTGCCGAATATAGAAGATTTGTTCACAACACTGACAGAGGGTCAGATCTTCTCAAAACTGGATCTTACGAATGCCTACTTACAGCTTGAACTAGATGAGGAGTCCAAGTCATGTTTGACTATAAATACCCATCTAGGCCTATATCAATTTAATAGGCTACCATTTGGAGTGTCATCTGCCCCTGCCATATTCCAAGGGGTGATGAACCAGATTTTGCAAGGTATTGAAGGGGTAGTATGTTATTTGGATGAAATACTAATTTTAGCACCAAATAGGCAAATTCATAATAACCTATTGAATGAAGTCCTCAAACGGCTAGAGAAGCACAGAGTACGAGTGTCTGCTCGTAAGTGTGAGTTATTTCAAAACTCAATGGAGTACTTAGGGTACAGAGTGGACAAAGATGGTTTACATCCAACTATGGAAAAATTGGATGCAATTAGAAATGCACCCACTCCCAGGAATGTCACTGAACTTCGTTCATTTTTGGGTCTTTTGAACTATTATGGGAAGTTCTGACCAAATTTGGCTACAGTATTACATCCATTGAATTAACTTTTGAAAAAACAGGTCCATTGGAAGTGGTCAAAAGAATGCGATACAGCATTCAAGGAATGGAAAAGCAAATTGGTAGAGAGCACCATGTTAGTTCACTGACATATCTAAGGAGATTAAGCTACCATGTGATGCCTCGCTCATGTATTTAGTGGGGAGGAGAGACCAATTGCTTTTGCTTCACGCACTCAGTGCCAGTGAGAGTAATTATGCGCAAATTGAAAGGGAAGCTTTGGCATCAATTTTTGGGGTCAAGAAGTTTCACAAACACTTGTGCGGTCGTACGTTTACCATCGTTATGGACCATAAGCCCCTAACAGCAATCCTCCATCCAAAGTCCCCAGTTCCAACATTAGCTGCAGCCCGAATACAGAGATGGGCTTTGATTTTGTCAGCATATACATATGATATTGAATAGAGACGATCAGCTGATCACAGTAATGCTGATGCAATGTCTAGATTGCCTACCCCATCACAAGTTACACCCAATAGGGAAGAAGTGTTTTATTTTTCATACATTGATGAACTGCCAGGCACAGCTGAAGAGATTGGTAGAGCGACCAAACATGACCCAGTGATGTCAAAGGTGTATGAGTATATTGCAAATGGATGGCCAAACCAGGTAACAGACAAAGATACACATCCATTCTTCATTCGTAGGAATAAATTATCAGTCGATAAAGATTGTATCATGTGGGTTGCAAGAGTGGTTATACCAAATAAATTCAGGTCCAAATTATTAGGAGACCTCCATGACCAACACCTGGAAATGTGCTTGACCAAGAGTTTCGCACGCAATTATTTATGGTGGCCAGGTCTTGATAAAGATAGAGTACATCGTGAGTCAGTGTACGACATGTCAATCGGTAAGCAAGCAACCACCACCTGTACCATTACAGCCATGGAAATGGCCTCCCAGGGTGTGACAAAGGCTACATATTGATTTTGCCGAGTTAGAAGGACAACAATTGTTCATTGTGATTGACAGCCATTCAAAGTGGGTTGAGGTGTTTCCAACATGGAAAACAACAAGTAAAACATTGGACATTTTGCGAAAATTATTTTCTTAATTTGGCCTCCCTGAAGAAATTGTTTTGGATAATGGACCACAATTGCGTTCAGAAGAATTTGCACAATTCACGAGCAAAAATGGTTTGAAACATACCAAGGTTCCACCATACCACCCTGCTTCAAATGGCGCAGCAGAGCGCGCTACAAATTGTAAAACGTGCCCTCATAAAACAAATGTTTGATCAAAATCCAAGGAAACGACAATTGTCATTGGATCACAAATTGGCTCATTTTTTGATTACATATCGAAATACTCCTCATACAACTACTGGTAGAACACCAGCAGAGTTATTTCTCAAACGACATCCACGAACCAGATTCTCGTTGTTAAAGCCAAATTTGGCACAGTCCATAGAAGAGACTCAATTAAGACAGAGAGAGATTCAGGATAGATTAGAGTAAAAGAGAGAAGTGTGAAATTAAACCAGAAGATGAGAGTGAAGAACCATCACCATAAATGGGTAAAGTGGTTACCAGGAAGAGTGGTGAAGATATGTGGTCCTCGCACATATTTGGTAAAGATGTTTGATAATGGACAGGTTAGGTTTGTTCATATTGATCATATTTTACCTACAGACATGGAAGGAGTTGAAGGTGGGAATGATTCCATTATTTCTGACTCATCAGATAGTTTTGATACACCAGTAGCATATCTTACATCCAGTGTACTGGAAACAAATCCAGGAGAGAATCAGAATGAAAGTCTGAGTCCGAGTCAGGAAAACAAAGAAGTTAGAGTGAGTTCAAATGAAAATCAAGGAAATTCTGTGGAGGAAAACGTTCCTCAGGATGAGCCTCGAATGAATGTGAAATCAACACCATGTTTGGAAGATTCTGTTCGAGAGCGAAGGTATCCGCTTCGAAACAGAAAACAAGTGGTAAAGTTAAATTAGTAAATATGGAAAAAAAGTAAGTTTATATCCTGTGTAATGTATAAACATGAAAGTTATGTATGATGTTTGTTATGATGGCTTCTTCATTAAGAAGGGAGAAGTGTAATGTCTGTAAGCTTGTAATGTTTGTAGCTCCACACTGTGGATGTGGACATATTGTGTACTGCAAGTGCAGGGTTAATAATAAACAGAACCGGCAGATTTCCGGAGACTTCCGAGAGAGCTGCCTGCCATGTTAGGAAGCTGTTCGTGCTGTGCTCTGTGAAGCTATCACAGGAAGTGGTTCACGGTGTCCAGGGCCGCGCCATGGATCTTGATGACTGGGGGGCAGTGGTGTGCAGTGAGGACAGGCTGACGGAGGACCTTTATCTTACGGGTGTTTAACGTAAGGCCCATGCTTTCGTATGCCTCAGTAAATACGTCGACTATGTCCTGGAGTTCAGCCTCAATGTGTGCAGACGCAAGCATCGTCCCCGTACTGTAGCTCGACGACATTGCAGCAGTGACTACACTTCAAAAGTGCTAACTGGCTGTACAGTGCGTTGGAAAACCAAGAGGCGAAAGATGCTATATAAATGAAAGTTCGATTTTTTTGGCCCGTAAGGCAGTTTTTAAACTTTAGTGGTCTGTATGGACAATTTACCATTCATTTCAACTGTCAACCAACTGCACGTGAAGCTTGTGCACAAAGTTAGTTTTTCCAACAGTGCTGAGGAATCCATCCCTAAATTTAAAAAAAGGAGTGGATTCCATGGCAATGTCTGCCTTGCAGAGTTGCTTCTTGGAAGCGGTACTGCAATACAAAGACAGTGTTAGCCAGTTTGCTCAGCGTGTTTACATTGCTGATAGTCTGTATACAATGTGAGAAAAATCACACTTCAGTGTTTGGAGAGAGGCACAGGAGACATTAACAAAACAAAAAAGACAAACAGTTAGTGTGCCCCAAACTGGAGTTTTAAAGCCTTGCACAGATGTAACACCATGAAAACATAATGCCCAAGCTAATATTATGGAATGCTCAAGGCAAGTGAGAGGAGGTGGCAGTAAAGAAAGACTTGTTACTGGTATATTGTACCATGTTGCTACAATAGACAGCTATCTTCAGAGCTAAGTGATGTCATGGCACTTGGAATTATCCTTTAGAATCGGCATTGCAAAAATAAAACCTTAAAACCCCAACATGCTGATGATCAAAATAAAGCTGTGTATGGAAACTTCCATACCTAGAGAGAGAGAGAGAGAGAGAGAGAGAACCGCGGTGGGGGGTCCAGGAAGGGGAGGGGGGTGTGAAGGGAGCGAGATTGATTTCATTGCTGTGTACATGCCTGCATACATCTGCTAAAATTCACTTTATGGACACAGCTCATTCCATAAGTGACCATTTGGAACAGTTGAAGACAGAGAGCAAAGGCCCAAAATTCCACATTGCATTTTTTTGCCGCTATTTAAGATTAAAGGACGATTTTTTTAAGCCAAAATAGCACCAAAAAAAAAAATCCGAATTCCATCATTTTTCTGTTTGAATTTGGCGCCGCGCAGAAAGACCTTAGTGGAGTTAATTGATGGCGCCAAAAAACTGAGGCCCTGTTCTGCATATGCCCAAGCATCTGGGTTTCCAGGGTAATGTGTAATTGAACAGCTTTACTCTGTAACTAACCTGTGGTGATTTTTCCCACTGAGATCTTCAGCATTTTCTGTTTTATTCTAGAATCCAGTATTTTGCCTTTGTATCTGTGATGTACCTGCCCTGGGAATGTTTTGATGCTGAAACTCCACGTCCCAGCCAATAGCTCGCAAATAGCCCGCTGCAGCCGCCCCTATCACTGGCCCAATGGCCCCACCACTGGCCCAATGGCCCCACCAATGCCGCCCCTATCCCGGGCCCAATGGCCTCACCACTGCTGTCCCTATCCCTGGCCCAATGTCCCTTAGCACTGCCGCCCCTATCCCTGGCCCAATGGCCCCACCACTGCCACCCCTATCCCTGGCCCAATGTCCCTTAGCACTGCCGCCCCTATCCCTGGTCCAATGTCCCTTAGCACTGCCGCCCCTATCCCTGACCCAATGGCCCCACCACTGATGCCCCTATTGCTGGCCCAATGGCCTCACCACTGCCGCCCCTATCCCTGGCCCAATGTCCCTTAGCACTGCCGCCCCTATCCCTGGCTGAATGGCCCCGTCACTGCCCCTCTCCCCAGCTTGGCTTCCACCACCCACCCCAGGTTTCTTTGGAAGCCGAGCTCGTGTCCAGCCGAGGGAGCGATCCTGCCGGCCGGCACTCCGACTGTGTGCTTCGAGCCCGGTGAGCTGCGCTTCAGTGGTGGAACTTCAACTCGCAATTTACTGCAATAAATAAAGTTTCTCTTCTCCCTCCGCACAAAAACATTTTTAATTAGATTGAATGTAATACAAGTCTTGTTCCCTCCCTCCAAAATCTATAATTCAGCTCCAATAAACAAGATGGCGTCTGCCGATTTCTATCCGACTCAGATTTGATAAGGCAAGGCAGTTTTTGAAAAGGTCCTTATTGGCGAAACATATAAAAATGGACAAAAATGGTGTCACGGGTTGGTCTGACCCAGAGTGACGTCATAAAAATGTTAACTAAAAATAAATCGTCCGTTACCTGCTAAGGATGGCGTTATACCCTTGACGAAACTTGCAAAATTAAGTTAGCTCCAAAAAACACTGATATCTCAAAAAATCTGACGCTAATTGGCAGCAAATTTTGGGCCCTTGTTCTGTGTCTTTAGAAGATGAAGGGGAGGATACAAAATTGTCAAAATAGGATATGTATTTTCTGAGTCTAAAACTAATTTTTCTTGGTCTGTATCAATGCCTCCTTATTACTTTTAAATGATTAAAAAAAAACTGTGCATTTTGTAATTGATAAAAAATAGTGAACAATATCAGGATTGCCCAACTCTACATGGATTATTTTTACCTGCAGATTTTAATTAGAACTGGAAGATTTCAACTTACCCTGCTCACGACTATATACACTTTATCATGTAGGTGAATCACCAGAGTAAGCTGCATGTTACTATAAAGCCATTCATAAAAGAATTATGCTCCACAAAGTAAACATTTAATTGCAATTTAAAAGAGAATGTGAATACACAATAACCCTTACCCTGAAATAATCCAGTCTATAAAACTGAATTGTTCCTCTCCACAAGCCCTCCAGTGGAAATTGCAGCACGTACGTACAGCAGTGCTTGCTTTTTCTCGTCATTCATCAAGCTATTGTGATGTTAATCTGTAACCGTATCTTTGCAATTTGGTACAAAGTTTCAAAATGGTGATTAAAAAACCTGTATCTCGATTCGAAAAGCAGAGTTCTCCAAAATAACCGGGCCAACATTCCGTCCTTAATCACCACCACCAAAAACAGATAAACTGGTTGTTCCTTGCAATATTGTTTGAAACTGTCTCCAAGTTTGCCTGCATCACAACCCTTGCATTTTAAAGTAATGCACTGTATGTGAAATGCCAAGATGTTCCTGACATGATAAGGCAGTTTATAAATGCAATTCATTCTTTTAATTCATCTCCTTGCCAATAAAGTTTATATGTTACAAAATGCATCCATTGTTTCACATGCACCTTACCTAGCTCTTTGGAGACCGGTGACTGGGAACTCAGCTCTCCCAATTTTGAAATGGCATCAAAGTACATCCTGCCTGCAACCACCATAGCTGTTAAAATATAAACAGAAAATAATACTTTGACAAACTGTAGTTGGGATATTGGTAGCAAAAGACACTAGATAGAGCAAACCTGGAATTTTATTAAATAAAGACCAGTGTTCTATTTAGGATAACTTATTTTCATAAAATGATTACATCTTCCATGGTTACTGCTATTACAACATTTTACAACGTAAAACTACACTTTTTTCAACCCCATCTTATTCCAAGTGAGAAGTTGCGGGTGAACATGGCCAGGTTGGCCAAAAATGGATAGCAAGACCAGCTTTGGGATACCAGTTAAGAATGCGAATAGAAACATATCTGCCAGCATTTCACGGAGTTACTTGCACTTGGTACAAACTTGAGTGTTGTTTGTGCTTTTTCTAGCTGTCCGTTGTTATTTTACAACTTGTGTTTACAATCTCAGACAAACAAATATATCAAATGAGAAAAATTGTTTAATTTGCCATTGAATGGGCCTGAAACTCGAAACTCAAAACTCATTTTCATCCATTATTTCAGGACATACTACAAAGTAACTGGAGGCACCTCCCACGAGAAAAATAAATTTGTTTCCTTTCGGATGATCGACTAGCTATGTATTTCTAGTTTTTAAAAAAAATCAGATTCGCACAGTTTGTATTTTTTCTTTCTAATAATTATATATTATAGTATAGTATAGTATAGTACTTGGTCAATTGGAGAACCGGTGTTTCAAGAACTGTTGAGTTTAAACTCAGAAAACAAAGTTTAACTGCTTTCTTGAATGACTGAACAGTATTAAGGTAAAAATAGAAAACCCTCTGTGATATAGCATTTAAAACTATTGGTCTCGTCATCTTGAATCCCCTTGCCACTGGACCAAGACCGTGCTCCGACAAGCCCGTATAGTGGCTGGTGTGCAACGGCCACCCCACGTTAAAAGAATTCACGCACAGGCATCTTCCACCATTTAAAATGAGTTCATTGGTCACCTGAGTACTCATTTTTAGTGTGGAAGCAAGTCATCCTCGACCCCGAGGGACTGCCTCTGATGAAGTAAACTACTGGAAATTTTAATTTTAGTTTCTTTTTAAAAACACACGAAATGGTAGAACTACCACCTTTCCAAACACACAAGCTTACAAAGCAACACCGATATCATCAGGAAGTAAAACTGGAACATAAATTGATAAAGATCAGTGCAAATTTCTTTGATCAAGGCAAATCTCAAGTTTATCTGCTTTCCATTTAAGACCATTCTGCATAATGTGAAGAAAGGAAGTGTGGATTTTTGTGGGCTGGGTCTCCTTTGAGGCCGACTGGGACTAGAATTATATATTTTTTTTTACACAAAGTACATAATGAACTTAAAGCAAAAATTCATAACTGCGTAATGTAAACTAGAGTCCGTAGATTTAATTGGACAGTTTCCCCATGGTCTAAGTCAAAAAGTATTATGAAAGAGGTTTAAAATGAAACCCTTTTAAAAATTCCAATTCTGATTTTGGAAGAATGTCATCTAGTGTTTTAAAAAAAATATTAGTCCCAGTTTTCTAATTTTGTTCAGCAATGACAATTAATATCAAACCTAGTTAGAAAGTCTTTCATATCAATTTTTCTCTAGGTCTCCACTGCAGCTCAATTATAATTGGGAAGGGACCTTTCAACCATTAAGATAAGCTCCCGAGAACAATTATAGCAATAAAAAATTCTCCCTTTAATGACAACCATCAGACCAGGTAGAATGGTTTACATCTCCTTCAACCGTAGAATGATAGCTTTTTTCAAGTTCTACACAACCAATTAGGATCAAGTATTTCTTGAACCAATGACAGTAGAGTTTTAATGCTGGTTAAAAGCCCATTTCTGTAGTAAGTGAACACATCTATTTGATGTTGGATCGCATCTTGCACCACTTCAGTGGAAGGGAGAAATGAATCAATAGCATAGCTACTTGCACCTTTCTGCAAGGAATTAGGACTAGCACACATTTAGAAGGTAGATAAGGGGGAACCAGTGGATGTGGTGTATTTGGATTTTCAAAAAGCATTTGATAAGTTGTCACACAAGAGGTTATTACACAAAATTAGGACTCATGGGACTGGGATATATTACCATGGATTGAGAATTGCTTAACAGACAGAAAACAGAGTAGGAATAAAAAGGTGATTTATTCGTTGGCAGGCTGTAACTAGTGGGGTGCCACAAGCATCAGTGCTTGTGCCTCATCTATTTACAATCTACATTAATGACTTAGATGAGGGAACAGAGTGTAATCTATTCATATGTGCTGACGATTTAAAGTTAGGTGGGAAAATAAGCTGTGAGGAGAATGCAAAGAGGCTACAAAGGGATATAGGCAGGTTAAGTGAATTGGAAGAACATGGCAGATGGAACATAATGTGGAGAAGTGTAAAGTTATCCACCTTGGTGGGGAAAATAGAAAAGCACAATATATATATTTTTAAATTGTATTCAGAGAGATCTGGGTGTCTTTGTACACGAAGGTTAACATGTAGGTTCACGGAAAGTTAACATGTAGGTATAGCAAGCAATTAGGAAAGTAAATGCTATTTTAGCCTTTATTATTAAGGGATTAGAGAATGAGCAAAGGTGTCTTACTACAATTACATAGTGCCCTGGTGAGACCACACCTGGAGTAGTGTGTACAGTTTGGTCTCCTTAACTGAGGAAGGATATACTTGTCTTAGAGTGCAACGAAGGTTCACTAGACTGATTCATATTATTTAAGGAGGGATATACTTGCATTGGAGGCAGTTCAGAGAAAGTTCACTAGGTTGACACCCGAGATGAAGGGGTTGCCATATGAAGAAAGGTTGAGCCTATACTCATTAGCGTTTAGAAGAATGAGAGGTGATCTTATTGAAACTTAAGATAATGAGGGGGATTGACGAGGTAGATGCAGAGAGGATGTTTCCCCTCGTGGGGAATCTAGAACTGGGGACAGTTTCAGAAAAAGGGGTTGCCCATTTAAAACTGAAGAGGAGGAATTTCTTCTGAGGGTTGTAAATCTGTGGAATTCTCTTTCCTAAGAGCCATGGAAGCTGGGGTCATTGAATATATTTAAGGCGGAGATAGACAGATTTTTGAGCGATAAGGGAGTCAAGGGTTATGGGAAGCGGGCGGGGAAGTGGAGCGGAGTCCATGATCAGATCAGCCATGATCTTATTGAATGACAGAGTAAGCTCGAGGGGCCAAATGGCCAACTCCTGCTCCTATTTCTATGTTCTTCTGAGAGATCGAGTAGACTAGGCCTATAGTTTAGAAGAATGAAAGGTAATCTCATTGAAACATAATTCTTAAAGGGCTTGACAGGAAGATACTGGGAGGATCTTGCCCCTGACTAGGAAGTCTAGAACACAGTCAGTCTTAGAATAAGGCCTTTTAGGACCATGATGAGAAATTTCTTCACTCAAAGGGTTGCAAACCTTTGGAATTCTCTACCCCAGAGAGCTCAATCATTGAGTACATTCAAGACAGAGATCGATAGATTTTAGGATACCAAGGGACTCGAGGGATATGGGGATAGTATGGGAAGGTGGAGATGAGGTAGAAGATCAGCTACGATCTTACTGAATGGTCCTTAGCGTCTGCTCTGCCAAACAGCCTGCTCCTATTTCTTATATATGTTATGTTATGTGATTTTATGCTCATACCTCTACCTCTTCTGCACATTAAATAGTTTCAAATCCTGCGTCCCCAGTCAGCACAATAGCCTGATTTGAGAAAACAGGTTACCGGTCCCCAGTGCAACCACACTGCAAACAGTCTCAGGTTTTATAAATCCTAACTTGTATTGTGTAAATTGGATGTAAAAGCCTGCTGATGTTGTAGCGAAACTCCAAGGAGTCTCACTTCACTTTGTTCCAGTGTGAAGTCAGGCCCTGGCTCTAGATTCAAGCTATGTTTATGCAATAAATGTGGAATTAATGCAAAGCAAAACCACTGCAGCTTTAGTATAAATGCACTGTGTGATAACTTTCCAATGCAGTGCTAAAATATACAGTCTTGGTCACTAGAACTGGAATAAAACCCACAACTACCAAAAAGAAGTTTATCATCCTGTCTATCGAAATATAATTAAACTTGTCACGGAAGCAAGAGGGCACCATTTGAACTGCCTACATGCCACCATTCTGTTAAATTTCACAAGACCATGTCCAATCCCAGGTAAATCACTAATGAAATTCAATTAAACCAGATTTACAAGATTCGAGGTTAGCTGCACATTAGCCTATTCACAATGCCCACCTGCCAATGGTAGTCTTCCAAAAGCAGCACACTATTTTGTCCTTGTACAAGAAAAAATGCAGAGGGCAGCCACTAGATTGATTTCCAGTTTGTAGCATCTTATTTATCCAGATAGGCTAAAGGAACTGGGACTCTACACTTTAGGAAAGCGTAGACTTAGGGGTGAATTGATCACGAGTTATAAGATGATAGAGAATAGATTGTGTTTGAGTAGACAGATTGTTCCAACTAAAAAGATGAAGGAGAACCAGGCCAATGTTTCCTCTAAGCTGCACGGCTGAACAGCTCTCTGCCAGTCCCACACAGCCCAGGACCAGTTGTACAAGGCCAGATCTAGGTTAGATATCAGGAAGCCTTTTCCTAGAGAATGGTGGACCTCTGGAACAGGCCAGCAGCTCATGCAGCAGACACCTGATTCTCTGAATTCCTTCAAGCCGGGGCAGAGATCACCTCGTATTAAAAAGGTAGGTACTGCATAGCATTATCTGGGCCAGAGTAATCTCCTGGACTAGTTTTGATTGTTTAAGAGGATCGGAGAGGTATCTCTCATATTCCTCCCTCCTCCAAATTGGCCTGGGTTTTTAAAATGTGTTTTTTCACATCTCCCAGATCTCATGGTTTTGGGTAGGGTGGGAAGCAATGTTCCCATGAATTTTTGGGGCGGGGTGCACAGCTCCTTTAAGGGCCTGTGCAGCCCATTCAAAATACCGCTCGTGCGGTTTTTCCCCATTGAAAAGCCGGCGAGCTGGCTAATCACGAGGTTCAGGGAGATGCTCAGCCTGAAGGGAACACTGGTGAGGAGTGTATATTGCGATGCACAAGGCATCACGATTGTGTGGGACAGCCTGGATGGGCCAGAGGGTCTCTCCGTCGGTCATTGTTCGCATGTTTGTAAAATCAAAAACAGGGCCAAACCACTTATGTTTTAAAGATTTAAGGTAACAAATAACACCCCAAATATAGAGAACATAAGCATACACAAAAATAAACATGGGTTTTACTAGATAGGATTTTCCAACTGACTGAATCTAAACAGAGTTACAACAAAGGAACATACAAGGTAGGATAAAGAAAAAAAGGGAGGCATATAACAGATACCAAGGGCTTAAATACTGCAGAAACTTTAGAGTATAGAAAGTGCAGGGGTGCAATTAAAAAGGAAACTAGGAAAGCAAAGAGAGAGCATGAAAAACTTTTGGCAAGTAAAATCAAGGAAAACCCAAAGACGTTTTATAAATACATCAAGAGCAAGAGGATAACTAAAGAAAGAGTGGGGCGTATTAGAGACCATAGAGGTAATCTGTGTGTTGAGGCGGAAGGCGTGGATATGGTTCTCAATGAATACTTTGCGTTTGTTTTCACAAAAGAGAGAAGGGTGATGCAGACATTGCAATCAGGGAGGCAGAGTGTAAAATATTGGATGAAATAAACAGTGAGAGGAAGTATTAAGGGCCTTAGCAGCTTTGAAAGTGGATAAATCTGGATGAAATGTATCCCAGGCTGTTGAGAAGTAAGAGGAAGTAGCAGAGGCTCCGATCACCATTTTCCAATCCTCTTTGGCTGCAGGTGTGGTACCAGAGGGCTGGAGGACTGCTAACCATTGTTTAAGAAGGGAGAAAGGGATAGACCGAGTAATTACAGACCAGTCAGCCCAACTTCAGTGGCAGGAAAATTATTGGGAAAAAAATCTGAGGGCAGCATTAATCTTTATTTATAAAGACACGGATTAATCAAGGACATTCAGCATGGATTTGTTAAGAGAAGGTCGTGTCTGACTAACTGGATTGAGTTTTTTGAGGAGGTAACAAGGAGGGTCGATGAGGGTAGTGCGTTTGATGTAGTGTAGTGTATATGGGATTTTAGCAAGGCTTTTGATAAGGTCCCACATGGCAGACTGGTCATGAAAGTAAAAGCCCATGGGATCCAGGACAAAGTGGCAAGTTGGATCCAAAATTGGCTCAGAGGCAAGAAGCAAAGTTTAATGGTTGATGGGTGTTTGTGTGACTGGAAGGCTGTTTCCAGAGGGATTCCGCAGGGCTCAGTAAAAGGTCCCTTGCTTTTTGTGGTATATATCAATGATTTAGATTTGAATGTAGGGAGGATGATTAAGAAGTTTGCAGATGATACTAAAATTGGCTGTGTGGTTGATAATGAAGAAGAAAGCTGTAGGCTGGAGGAAGATATCGATGAACTGATCAGATGGGCAGAACAGTGGCAAATGGAATTTAATCCGGAGAAGTGTGAGGTAATGCATTTGGGGAGGTCTAACAAGGAAAGAGAATACACGTTAAATGGTAGGACACTGAGAAGTGTAGAGGAACAAAGGGACCTGGGAGTGCAGGTCCACAGATCCCTGAAGGTGGCAGGCTAGATAGATAAGGTGGTTAAGAAGGCATATGGAATACTTGCCTTTATTAGTCGAGGCATAGAATACAAGAGCAGGGAGGTTATGCTTGAACTGTACATAACAATAGTTAGGCCACAGCTAGAGTACTGTGTGCAGTTCTGGTCACCACATTACAGGAAAGATGTGATTGCACTAGAGGGTACAGAGGAGATTTAAGAGGATATTCCCTGGACTGGAAAATATTAGCGATGAGGAAAGATTGGATAGGCTGGGTTTGTTTTCCTTGGAAAAGGGGAGGCTGAGGGGAGACCACATTGAGGTGTATAAAATTATGAGGTGCCTAGATAGTGGCTAGGAAGGACCTATTTCCCTTAGCAGAGGGGTTAACAACCAGGTGGCTTGGATTTAAAGTAGTTGGTAGGAGGTTTAGAGAAGATTTGAGGAGAAATGTCTTCACCCAGGTGGTGGTAGGTGTCTGGAACTCTCTGCCTGCAAAGGTGGTAGAGGCAGAAATCCTCACTACATTTAAAAAGTGTTTGGATGTGCACTTGAAGTGCCGTAACCTATAGGGTTACGGACCAAGAGCTGGAAAATGGGATTGGGCTGGATAGCTGTGTCGGCTGGCACAGACACAATGGGCCGAAATGGCCTCCTTCCATGCTGTAAATATCTATGAATCCAGCTGGATACACACACGGAATAATGATGGATAAATTCAATGCATATGTAATCCCTTGGTTTTTGTCTCAACAATACACAGAAATAAATAGTACAGCTACACGTGTGTATACAGCCAAAAGCATTCATCTCTCACACCTCGAATTCATCACTGGATCACCTGAATGTAGATTTTGTTATTCCTTTGATGTAGGAAAGGTAAACAACACAGACTCTTGGTAATGCAATCAGCAGCAGTAAACGTAACAATGGACATTGGACTTTGTGATGCAAATTATCAGGAAAAAGATACTTTACATACACAAGGGCAGAATTTTTAGAAATTTCAGAAGCTAATCAATCAGATAAGGGATATAGCATCCGTGTTGTTTATAACAAGACAAATTCCATTTGCCCATTTTCAAAATGCCAGACCTGGTCATAAGAAGACTGTTAAGTTCAATTACGATTAGCTTCTTTGCGAACCCTACTGTCTGTAACAATTGTTCCTTGTTACCTCACCTTGCTCACAGGAATGACTCCGTGCAAGATAATATTACAAGAGCGTTGGGACAAGAATTCAGATTAACTTAGGTAAATATTGCAAACATATTGGGTGTAAAATTGTGCAAATCCAAGTATAGTCTTATCACTTGGATCTAGACAATTTTGATCATTTCAAGTATGTGTCAGTTTGCTTTTAACTTCAATATTTAAAAAACCTTTGAATAAAAATTAACAGCAGCTACATAATACCTGTACATCAATCTAGGCAACATTAAAAGAGATAGATTTTACAATTTTCTTGGACAATAAATTCTCCTGTAGTTTCCCCTCAATAGTTAAAATATTATAATGAGAAAAATCTCCTCTGAACTGGAGGCATGCAATATGCATTGGGGAACAGGTATTAATGTTGTCTTCAATCTCAAATGATATGCAAGAACTATTTTTAGCATGTTATAGTTATTTTATTATCTATCATACAAGTCAAATTTAATGCATCATTGTAAAGTAGTGGCATGTAAAATTTTGAAATGCAAATGCCATATCGATGCAGTGTATTTCTTTACCAATTATATACGGAAACTTAATTTACATGCAAACAAAAGCTTATGTAATCATCTGCTACAAGGCAAGTGTTTTACTATAATCATACCAGCAGGATATAGAGACTTAAGTGGTACAGCATGTGAAACCATTGTTATTCAGCAGTTAGATACAATGTTATAATTCACAAAAGGGCTGATGTACGCAAGTTAAAGACACATAAATAATATGCGATGCCTTTATTATATGTAACATTTTGCTCACGTGATAGAATCTATGTGAGGGTGGGCTAGTGACATTGAACAAAAGAATGCTGATGTCAATCAATCATAACACTATATAAATTATATCTGAACTAGCTCCTCTAGGTGAGATTCCCTCTAACAGAAATGTAATAGTTAAACCAAAATTTATGAGTAGCAAATAATTGCTAGTATCTGCATGCTGGTTTCAAGAAAGATGCAAGGAACTCAGCTACTTTGTTGCTGTATCATAAAATGTAATTATCACTTGCTCGTTACCGATTAACTCTTCTTCCCCTGAACTCTATCCCCTCCACTGAACATACCGACTGATGTTAGGGTACAATTTTACTAACACTAGCAGCCCTCAGGTGCCACATCTGCATGCAAGCCTTGACTGAGTGTGTTGGCAGGCTTTTACACCTGTCTGTACTCAACACACACACACTTGAAGTGGGAACCTTACCTTGTAACTGTAGTAGTTAATATAGTAACTGTTGAATTTCTCACTATTTAACTAGAGAAGTGCTGATAGGATTGGACTACACACTAGCCAGCTATCCGACAGAACACTAGTTTTGCTGAGCAGTTTCAGCTGTGACAATTCTAACATAAGGAAAGTGCAGCAAATTTCACATATATAAAGCAACTCAAAAAGTAGCATCAGTTTTTAACTAGAACTTGCGAACATAGAGCAAAACAAGAAAGATTATGAGAAGAAAACTGAGTTGCACTGAATAAATGAAAGACACGCAAAGCCATGAATTAAGAAAAAACAAAAGACTTGCATTTATACAGCGCCTTTCATGATCACCAGACATCTCAAAACTCTTTTGGAGTGTAGTAACTGTTGGAAAGTGTGAGGTCATGCATTTTGGCAGAAAAAAAATCAAAGCTAGTTATTATTTAAATGGAGAAAGATTGCAAAGTGCTGCAGTACAGCGGGACCTGGGAGTACTTGTGCATAAAACACAAAAGGTTAGTGTGCAGGTACAGCAAGTGATCAGGAAGGCCAATGGAATCTTGGCCTTTATTGCAAAGGGGGAATGGAGTATAAAAGCAGGGAAGTCTTGCTACAGCTATATAAGGTACTGGTGAGGACACACCTGGAATACTGCGTGTAGTTTTGGTTTCCATATTTACAAAAGGATATACTTGCTTTGGAGGCAGTTCAGAGAAGATTCACAAGGTTGATTCCAGAGATGAGGGGGTTGATTTATGAGGAAAGGTTGAGTAAGTTGGGCCTCTACTCATTGGAATGAGGTGATCTTATTGAAACATAAGATTATGAGGGGGCTTGACAAGGTGGATGCAGAGAGGATGTTTCCACTGATGGGGGAGACTAAAACTAGAGGGCATAATCTTAGAATAAGGGGCCGCCCATTTAAAATTGAGATGAGGAGAAATTTCCTCTGAGGGTTGTGGATCTGTGGAATTCGCTGCCTCAGAGAGCTGTGGAAGCTGGGACATTGAATAAATTTAAGACAGAAATAGACAGTTTCTAAACAATAAGGGAATAAGGGGTTATGGAGAGCAGACAGGGAAGTGGACCAGAGTCCATGATCAGATCAGCCATGATCGTATTAAGTGGCGGAGCAGGCTCGAGGGGTCGTATGGCCTGTTCCTATTTCTTATGTTCTTATGTAATGTAGGAAATGTGGCAGCCAATTTGCACATGGTAAGCTCCCACAAACAGCAATGTGCTAATGACCAGATAATTTGTTCTTTGTAATGTCTGTAGCTCCACACTGTGGATGTGGACATATTGTGTTACTGCAACTAAATGGAATAAACAGTCAGCTTACAAGAACCAGGAAGTTCCGGAGACTTCTGCAGCTGCATCCATTTTAGAAAGACCAGCGTGTGCTGTGAATATATTACATTTATGGTCACCTGTGTGATAATAAGTGCGATATATTCACAGCGCACACCTCTGTGAATATATCACATTTGGCGACGATGAACGGGACATATCGGATGATTTAAAGCTGAAATTTTGTTGAAGGATTCAGCCAGTCGACAGAGACTTTGTAGGCTTCTGTCTCTTTGGAAAAAGCTCCAAAACCTGAGGTAAAAACGAACACACTAGTTACTGCAGAGCTTAAAATGGCAGCACCCATAGCAGTAATGGGAAACTTCGGTGAATATAAACGCGACCAGGAAAGGTTTAAGGCGTATGTGGATCGGTTAGAAATGTATTTCACTGCAAATAACATAATCGACGTTCCAGAGAATGCAGATCAGAACCGGCTGTGTTGGAACGCAAGAGCGATTTTCTTATCGGAAGCAGATCCTGAATTGTATGAAATCCTGGTAAATCTGCTTGTGCCTGACGAGCCAAAGGACATGATGCTTAGAGATTTTAATGAAGCTGGAGCAGCACTACAACCCCAAACTGTTAGAAATTGCTGAAAGCGATCATTTCGGTATACAAAATCAAAAGACTGATGAAAGTATCAGTGATTACATTGTAGCATTAAAAAATCTATCTATTCACTAATTTCAGAAACTTTCAAAACCGAGCATTGTGGGACCGTTTTGTTTGTGGGGTGAAAAATGATGCGATCAGAAGAAAGTTATTGACGATGGATGACTTGACTTTTGAGATTGCTCGTCAGACAGCGAGGTCGATGGGCATGGCCGATCAATATTCCCAAGAATTTCATAATAATTATGGTCGTCAGTCAACTGAGGTGAATCGCCTGCAGATTCAAAATAAGAGGTGGTGGGGCCCAAAGTCTCAGAAACCGGAAATTCTAAGAGCGTCGAAGTCGTGCTATCGGTGCCTGGGACAACACATTGCTCAAAGTTGTCCATATGTGAAGGCAGAGTGTTGCTTCTGCTGAAAGACTGGGCATCTTGCCGACTGAAGGGTAAACCAGCTTTCAAAGCTGAGTCCAGTGTTCAAAGCTATGAGTAGAAATCCCCAGAGACTACATAGTATGAAAGAACAATAGGAGGAGATATTAGAGTTACAAGTCATCAGGAGCACGGGGTTAACGGACAGCGATTCAAAAGTATCAAAATCCACATAAATGTTGCGGGATTCAAGATACCAATGGAAATCGACACTGGTGCATTAGTGAGTGTAGTACCGGAGTCGCTATATCTCGACAAATTGCATGATTTCCCATTGGAGAAATCCAAGATGGAGCTGCGAGGCTACTTGGGAGAGAAAATTCCTGTGGTAGGTCGTATCACCATACTGGTGAAATACAAGGATCAATTTCAGAACTTGCCTCTAATAGTAGTGAAAGGAGACAAGCCTGCCTTACTAGGAGGAAATTGGTTGAGATCACTGAAGCTGGATTGAAGTGAGATTTTGTGTGTTGAAACGAGATTTGCATCAATGGATGATGTCATCAAGAGTTATCCGAAGGTGTTCTGCGAAACGGGCAGTCCGATCCAAGGTTTCAAGGCGAGTGTCAGGGTACAGAAGGACGCTAGATCAGTTTACTGCATGCCACGTTCCGTACCATATGCACTCGAGAAAGTTGAGCAAGAACTCAAAAGACTAGAGACTGAACATTATTTGTAAGATAGATTGATGTAATTGGGCTACACCCATTGTTGTTGTACCAAAGTCCGATGGCAAGGTAAGATTGCGTGGTGATTATAAAGTAACCATAAACCAGGTTCTAGTGGGTAATGTCCCCAATACATTTCCAAATATAGAAGATTTGTTCACAATACTGACAGGTGGTCAAAACTGGATCTTACGAATGCCTACTTACAGCTTGAACTAGATGAGGAGTCCATCATGCTTGACTATAAATACTCATCTAGGCCTATATCAATTTAATAGGCTACCGTTTGGAGTGTCTTCCGCCCCTGCCATATTCCAAGGGGTGATGAACCAGATTTTGCAAGGTATTGAAGGGGTAGTATGTTATTTGGATGAAATACTAATTTCAGCACCAAATAGGCAAATTCATAATAACCTATTGAATGAAGTCCTCAAACGGCTAGAGAAGCACAGCGTACGAGTGTCTGCTCGTAAGTGTGAGTTATTTCAAAACTCAGTGGAATACTTAGGGTACAGAGTAGACAAAGATGGTTTACATCCAACCATGGGAAAGCTGGATGCAATCAGAAATGCACCCACTCCCAGGAATATCATTGAATTTCAATCATTTTGGGGTCTTTTGAACTATTATGGGAAGTTCTGTCCAAATTTGGCTACAGTATTACATCCACTGAATGAACTATTGAAAAAAACAGGTCCATTGGAAGTGGTCAAAAGAATGTGATACAGCAGTCAGAGTGTAAAAGCAAATTGGTAGAGAGCACCATGTTAGTTCACTGACATATCGAAGGAGATTAAGCTACCATGTGATGCCTCTCCGTATGGAGCTGGGGCAGTAATCTCTCATGTATCAAGTAGTGGGGAGGAGACACCAATTGCTTTTGCTTCCCGCACTCAGAGCCAGTGAGAGTAATTATGCGCAAATCGAAAGGGAAGCTTTGGCATTAATTTTTGCGGTGAAGTTTCACAAATACTTGTAAGTTTACCATCGTTACAGACCATAAGCCCCTAACAGCAATCCTCCATCCAAAGTTCCCAGTTCCAACATTAGTTGCAGCCCGAATACAGAGATGGGCTTTGATTTTGTCAGCATATACATATGATTTTGAATAGCTGATGCAATGTCTAGATTGCCTTCCCCGTCACAAGCTACACCCGATAGGGAAGCAGTGTTCTATTTTTCATACATTGATGAACTGTCAGTCACAGCTGAAGAGATTGGTAGAGCAACCAAATGTAACCCAGTGATGTCAAAGGTGTATGATATTGCAAATGGATGGCCAAACCATGTAACAGACAAAGATATTCATCCATTCTTCATTCGTAGGAATGAATTATCAGTCGATAAAGATCGTATCATGTGGGGTGCAAGAGTAGTTATACCAAATAAAATTCAGGTCCAAATTATTAGGAGACCTCCATGACCAGCACCTGGAAATGTGCTTGGCCAAGAGTTTTGCACACAGTTATTTATGGTGACCAGGTCTTGATAAAGATACAGAGTACATCGTGAGTCAGTGTACGACATGTCAATCGGTAAGCAAGCAACCACCACCAGTACCATTACAGCCATGGAAATGGCCTCTCAGGGCGTGGCAAAGGCTACATATCGATTTTGCTGAGCTAGAAGACAACAATTGTTCATTGTGATTGATAGCCATTCGAAGTGGGTCGAGGTGTTTCCAATGTGGAAAATAACTAGTAAAACATTAGACATTTTGCGAAGTTTATTTTCTTCATTTGGTCTCCCAGAAGAAATTGTGTCTGATAATGGACCACAATTTCGTTCAGAAGAATTTGCACAGCTCACGAGCAAAAATGTGGTGAAACATACCAAGGTTCCACCGTACCACCCTGCTTCGAATGGTGCAGCAGAGCACACTGTACAAATTATAAAACGTGCCCTCAAAACAAATGTTAGATCTAAATCCAAGGAAACGACATTTGTCATTGGATCACAAATTGGCTCATTTTCTAATTACATATCGTAATACTCCTCACACAACTACTGGGAGAACAACAGCAGAGTTGTTTCTCAAACGACAGCCACGAACCAGATTCTCATTGTTAAAACCAAATTTGGCACAGTCCATAGAAGAGACACAATTAAGACAGAAAGAGAATCATGATAGAGGTAGAGTAAAAGAGATGTGTGAAATTAAATCAGAAGGTGAGAGTGAAGAACCATCACCATAAATGGGTAAAGTGGTTCCTAGGAAGAGTGGTGAAGATATGTGGTCCTCGCACATATTTGGTAAAGATGTTTGATAATGGACAGGTTAGGTTTGTTCACATTGACCATATTTTACCTACAGACATGGAAGGAGTTGAAAGTGGGAATGATTCCATTATTTCTGACTCATCAGATAGTTTTGATACACCAGTAGCATATCTTACATCCAGTGTACTGGAAACAAATTCAAGAGAAAATCAGAACTTAAGTCTGAGTCAGGAAACCCAACCGTCTGAAGTTATAGCGAGTTCAAATGAAAATCAAGGAAATTCCATGGAGGAAAACGTTCCTCAGGATCAGCCTCGAATGAGTTTGCATTTGACACCATGTTTGGAAGATTCTGTTCGAGAGCGAAGGTATCCTCTTCGAAACAGAAAACAAGTGGTTAAGCTAAATTTGTAAATATGGCAAAATAAGTCCATATCCTTTGTTATGTATAAATTTGCAAGTTATGTATGATGTTTGTCATAATAACTTCTTCATTAAGGAGGGAGAAATGTAATGTCTGTAGCTCCGAAGTGTGGATGTGGACATATTGTGTTATTGCAACTAAAGGGAACAAACAGGTCAGCTTACAAGAACCAGGAAGTTCCGGAGACTTCTGAAGCTGCATCCATTTTAGAAAGACCTGTGTGTGCTGTGCTCTGTGAATATATCACATTGTTATGTTGATTGAGGGATAAATATTGGCCAGGACAACAGGGATAACTCTTCTGTTCTTCTTTGAAATAGTGTCATGGGATCTTTTACGTTCACCTGAGCGCGGACGGGTCCTCGGTTTCACGTCTCATCCGAAAGATGGCAAAGAGTTCAGACATACAAAATGGCATAGACAGACATTAAAGCACGATCTTCAGCCAAGATTTAGGCTACTGTAAGTAATGATATATAGCTTCTTTCCAAAGCTTTTCAAAAACTCACAAAGCTCAGCTGAGTTTTCGATCCATATTTTCTAAAAAGCAAAATACGGTGAATAGCATTATTTCTGCTGAACATAAGAATACAAGAACTATGAGCTCCAGTAGGCCCTTCGAGTCTGCTCCACATTCAACAAGATCACTGCTGATCTTCTACCTCAACTCCATCTTCCCACAGTATCCCCATATCCCTGGATTCCTTTAGTTCTCAAAAATGTATCATCCTCGGTCTTGAATATACTCACAATTGAACATCCACAGCTCTCTGGGGTAGAGAATTCCAAAGATTCACAACCCTTTGAGTGAAGAAATTTCTCCTCATCTCAGTCCTTAAATGACCTATCCGTTATTCTGAGACTATGACCCCCGGTTCTAGATTCCCCAACCAGAAGAAACATTTTCTCAGCATTAACCCCCCTGTCAAGCCCTATATTAATTTTATGTTTCAATTAGATCACCTCTCATTCTTCTAAACTCTGGGAAATATAGGCCTAATATACTCAATCTCTCCTCATAGGGTTATCCCCTCATCCCAGCAATGTGTTCAGTGAACCTTTGTTGCACTCCCTCCAAGGCAAGGAGGTCTTTCCTTGGGTACGGAGACCAGAACTACACACAGTATTCCAGATGTGGGCTCACAAATGCCCTGTATAATTGTAGTAAGACTTCTTTACTCTTGTACTCGAATCCCTTTGTAACAAAACCTAACATGCCATTTGCTTTCCCAATTGCTTGTTGTACCTGCATGTTAACTCTGTGATTCACATAAAAGGACACCCAGGTGCACCTTAAATGCAAACATTTCCCACCATTCAAAAGATATTCTGCTTTTTTTGTTTCCCCCACCAAAGTGGATAACTTCACACTTCCCACATTGTATTCCATTTGCCATGTTTTTGCCCAGTCAACCTGTCTATATATCTCTGCAGTCTCTCTGCTTCTTCCTCACAGCTTACTTTCCCATCTAACTTTGTATATTCAGCAAACTTGGCTATGTTACACTCAGTCCCTTCATCTAAGTCATTAATATAAATTGTAAATAGCTGAGGCCCAAGCATTGATCCTTGCGGTAACCCCACTAGTTACAGCCTGCCAACCTGAAAAAGTCCTGTTTATTCCTACACTCTTGTTTCCTGTCCATTAACCAATCCTCAATCCATGCTAATATATTATCCCCAATCCCACAAGTCCTAATGTTGTGTAATAACCTCTTGTGTGGCACCTTATCGAATGCTTTTTGAAAATCCAAACACCCTATATCCACTGGTTCCCCCTTATCCATCACGAGATTCAATGCCGCCTCCAGCCGCCTGAGGGAAAGAGTGTTTGAAGATCAGGCCCTCAAATCTACTACCAAGCTCATGGTCTACAGGACTGTAGTAATACCCACCCTCCTGTATGGCTGAGACATAGACCATATACAATAGACACCTCAAATCGCTGGAGAAATATCACCAACAATGTCTCCACAAGTTCCTGCAAATCTCCTGGAAGGACAGACACACCAACATTGGCATCCTCGACCACGCCAACATCCCCAGCATTGAAGCAATGACCACACTCGATCAGCTCCGCTGGACAGGCCACATTGTTCGCATGCTTGACAAGACTCCCAAAGCAAGAGCTCTACTCGGAACTCTCATGGCACACGAGCCAAAGGTGGGCAGAGGATGCATTTCAAGGACACCCTCGAAGTCTCGATAAAGTGCAACACCCCCACCAACACCTGGGAGTCCCTGGCCAAAGACCACCCTAAGTGGAGGAAGTACAACCGGGAGGGCGCTGAGCACCTCGACTCTCATCGCCGAGAGCATGCAGAAACAAAGCGCAAGCAGCGGAAAGAGCGTGCGGCAAACCTATCCCACCCACCCTTACCCTCAATGACTTTGTCTGTCCCACCTGTGACAGGGACTGTGGTTCGCGTATTGGACTGTTCAGTCACCCAAGAACTCATTTTTAGTGTGGAAGCAAGTCTTCTTCAATTCCGAGGGACTGTCTATGATGATGATGACTTAACCATCCTACTAGTTGTTCATTTAATTCTAAATTATGATATTTTAAAAGTGAACCTTTCATCTACTAGTCAGACTTGCTTTTTCATGCCTCTGGCCTACTTTTCTTTTTTTAATCCTTTTAGTTTTTTCAGGTTCATAGTTTAGCCTACCTTAAATTCTTTAGTATACATAATTCTTTTTCGAATTTGGTTTTATGAAAGTGTCAGCTGTGGTTCAGTGGATAGCATACTCGCCTCTGCATCAGAAGGTTGTGGGTTCAAATCCCATTCCAGAAACTTGAGCACATAAATCTAGACTGACCAGTGCAGTGCTGAGGGAGCGCTGCACCGTCGGAGGTGTAGTCTTTTGGATGCGACTTTAAACTGAGGCCCCACCTGGCCTCTCAGGTGGACGTAAAAGATCCCATGGTATTATTTTGAAAAGCAGTAGGGAAGATATCTCCGATGTCCTGACCAATATTTATCCCTCAATCAACATAACAAAAACAGTTTATCTGGTCATTACCACATTACTGTCTGTGGGAGTTGCGGTGCGCATGCTGGCTGTCGCGTTACCCACATTACAACAGTGACTACACTCCAAAAGTACTTCATTGGCTGTAAAGCGCTTTGGGATGTGTGGTGGTCATGAAAGGCGCTATATAAATGTAATCTTTCTTTCATCCTGGATCATGATTACACTTCTGGCAGAGGAATAATCTGGCTGTTTTGTATCTTGTATATCACTTCAAGAATTTTGTATTTATTAAGGTACTTTCCTTTAAAATTCTTCGCAGATGATGATTTTCTGATGCTGCCACTGTGCTAAATCAATTACATTTAATGCTTAGCACTAGATTTAATGGAAGTTTTTAAGCAATTTCTGTATTCCCTTTTCCAGACTTCAATTTCTAGTCTTGGTAAGCAAACATTTTCCCTCAGCATACCTTAATTTTAGCTACACTGGCAAGAATACCGGTGGGAAATATGAAAAAATTAAATTTAGCCTGCATGACACTGCACCAATGAATGTGTGTCGTGGAAGATCTTTCACAAGAACAAAAGATTCATCATTTGAAAGAAATTTAGGAAGATCAACAATGGAGCAATATTCTAATTAGTACAATGATGCACTCAAAGCAGACAAAATGCCAGGTCACTTAGACACATGCAGACGATCACTAAGTTGACCAAAGAAAATTGATACTAAGTTTGTAAAAAGATTGGTAAAGGAAAGAATGAATTAAATTTCAGATAATATAGCACCTTTCACGACATCAGGACGTCCCAAATACTTTACAGCCAATTATGTACTTTTGAAGTATAGTCACGACTGGGAATCATGTGTGCATGTACACATGCGCGCACGCTCACACACACACCTAAACCAGGAGGTACAGAACTGAAGATCTCCCGCTTCTATATTTACTGCTGTGGCATTAGCCA
The DNA here is from genome assembly GCF_044704955.1 of Pristiophorus japonicus. NCBI lineage: Eukaryota > Metazoa > Chordata > Chondrichthyes > Pristiophoridae > Pristiophorus > Pristiophorus japonicus. The sequence continues at coordinate 109,500,324 of NC_091991.1, read as the reverse complement.
ATTAACTGCTACTATAATGGCAAGAGATAAAAATTGTTGGAGATTATGCAGAGGGGAACAATTGCAATCTTCATTTTATTAAACAATGTCTTGGTATGGGATCCGAGTCAGTATTAAATAACCTTTAGTCTTTAGAGGGCCATCAGTATCAGTGTGCTGCTGACCTTTCTCTATACCGAACAAGGAATGAAAGACTGACATGTGCAGTAGAAGAGCATACAAGAACACAACAATTAGGAGCAAGAGTAGGCCATACGGCCCTTTGACATTGCTCTGCCATTCAATAAGGTCATGGCTGATCTTCGACCTCAACTTCACTTTCCTGCCCGATCCCCATATCCCTTGATTCCCGTAGAGTATAATCCTCAGAGCAAAATCTAAAAATGATCCAGATCCCCATAAACTAATCCAAATTGCACAGCTTTTGTTTTTTGTTTTCCAACTGAAAATTGGGTCCAGCAATTCATGTACATCGTACCAGTGATGTTGACACTGCACATACAGCAGCACAATGTGCATGCTGACAACACAAATGTGATGCATGTACATCTTCATACCAATTTTAAAGAGGAAATCATTTTTTCTTTACTAATTCACCACCCAGCAAGAAAAATCTGGGACTTTATCAGTCGAAATTGGTACAAAAAAATGTTTTAATTATCCCTATAGATATGTAAACAAGTTCTAAAACAAGTAAAATTGTGTGTTAGCATCCAAGAGGGAGGGAAGGAGTCAGAGGAAGAAGGGGGAGAGCGTATCAGTGTGAAAGTGAACTACAATGAAGATGAAAGGGTGTGAAACAAACAATTGCTAGAACCAAGATATCAGTCAGAAAGTAGTCCCGTTCCCTACAACACACGAATATTCCAGAAAATATATATTACCACCTGTGGTATAAATACTGTTGCATCATACCAGACAATGCAATTTCAGTGAAATATTAATTGATTATCACTACCATCCTGTCAGATTTACATACATGGGATATTTTTAGTTCTGTTTTCAGTGCAGTGAGAGGTTAAGTTTAAAAACAAATCCACTGTAGAGAATATGTACGGGAAAAAAAGGATTCCTTCATTCCATTCCCCTTGCCATCTGAACACAAGTACATTTGATTAAAAAAAATTAAAAATAAATAATAGAGGGGAATGGAAGAAAGAGCACAGACATCTGCTTACATAAATTCACAATCCAATCTCTTAAATTCATTGCAAGGCAGATCACAGGCTCTAACTAAAGCTATTTCTGTGGCTATCCACTTTCCTCGCAGAAAGCTCTATTTTTCGTGCAGACCCCTATTGTAACTATTACCTCAGCCTTTTCTTCCTACTAGAATGCACAGCACATTTATTGCATTTCTCGTGTACAGAAAATGTCTTGGAGCACCTTATGGGTGAAGGACAGAGATGAGGAGGAATTTCTCCACTCAGAGGGTTTTGAATCTTTGGAATTCTCTGCTCGAAAGGGATGTGGATGCTGAATCGCTGAGTATATTCAAGGCTGAGATAGATAGGGGAAATCAAGGGATATGAAGATAGGGCAGGAAAGTGAGGTTGAGGTCGAAGATCAGCCATGACCTTATTGAATGGCGGAGCAGAATCGAAGGGTCGCATGGACTACACCTGCTCCTAATTCTTATATTATGTTCTAAAAAGGAGGGATCTTAGGAAGCATTGAGAGAAGTAGTAAGCAGAAAGGATTGGGAAACGAGTTCGAGAGTCAGTAGCATAATGGCTGAATTAGCAGATGATGAGTAGAACAAGTTTGTTGTTAAATTAGCAAATGGAGGACAATATATACCATCTGGTGCAGAAGCTCTCTTTCCTGTTTTAAAAAAAAAAAGTAATAAACCAAGATGAATTGCCAAGACCATCATGCAAGATATTATTAACTGAAACACAAAACAGATGAGGTAGATCAGGAAGTAGTGATTACATAATGCCAAGCTTTAGTTTTAAAAGTGCACCCTAGTAAGAAGGAAAGGCTCATGGAGGCAAAAGTTATTGTAGGGAACTGCACAAAAGAATCTTGATTTCAATAGTGAGGATGCAGTAAGGACCAACATGCAGAACAGCACATTTGCAGCTTGAAAGAAACAAGAGGAAAGTTCAGTGGTGCAGTGACAATAGTGTTGAGTAATGTCGGGACGCTAGGGAGGGATTTGAAAGTGAGAATGAAAATCTTAAGAAATCAATTTGTTAGGCAACAGGGAGCCAGGGTATTTGGCAAGGACAGTAATAACTGGAATGTGGGACTTTGAGCCTGATGAAACATGCTTAATATTTCCACCAATGTTTTCGCTAGTATTAGCAAATGGAGGAAAATACCTCCAGATACACTTTTATGTGGAGAAACCTAAAAGTTCCCCACATTATAGAAAAAAATGTTATTTGGAAAAATGTTTTTAAAATATTGCATAAATTGACTTGGTCACAATAAACCCTGGGGATACTTTCATTATTTTCACTTATAAAGCTGACTGATTTATTGGTTGTAAGTTGTTCAGTTATCCCTACTTGTATAATTTATAGCCCACAGCAGGCTATGTTTCCAGGATAGGCTGACCATACAAGTGATAATTACTTTAGTATAAACAGACTTAGGCTAGCCTAAAAACCTTTTATTCAAACACTAACCTTGTTGGTTCAAGGTGAACCTGCTGAAAAGCAAAAGTAAAAGGCATTCAAGCCAAAAGTCCAAATCCTAAAGATTACATTAAATCATAACAGAAGTAATTCAACCATTGCCAATAGATTGTTCCTACAAAAACTGAAAAGAAATTGATGAGGTCTGCAAAAGTATACACAGATGATAATGTATTAACAAGAAATGACAAGTTTGATTACTTTTACTGCACCCATTGTTAACATACAAAAATACCCATACACCGCATCAGTAAAACTACAGGCACACCCATACCATCTATAACTAAATGTTCCTCAAGGCAATCAAGAATTATACCCTGCATTTCTGAACCAGCTAACACTATTCTTAACTACCGAAACCCACCAAACAAAGCAGTCATTCCGACAGATTATGCTGCAAGGTGGAAAAGAATTCAGTTTTCTACGCAAGAATCATATTTTACTATTATGCTTAGCCTCAGCTGCTATGCTTGCTCCCTGCTCTCTCTTTGCCTCAATGATCGCCTTTTTAATACGTTTCTGCAATTTCTTGTATTCATCTCATGGACCCTTTCCCCCTGCAGGATTGGCCTCTTTAATCTTACTCTTAATTTTTTTGCTGATTCATTTAGGGTCATGTTTGTTTAGTTAGAGCTTGTTGGTTTTGGGAAAGTATCCTGTATGCTCAGTATTATACCTTTAAAAGGTGTTCCATTTGTCTTCTACTGAAATATTGTTGAACAAGCTCTCCCAATTTATTTGCCTTATTTAAATCAAATTTAACTCTTTTAATTATGTACCTGGCTCCTGATTTTGTACATTTCTGACCCGTAGATCATGTTAAACTTTATCATTCTGTGGTCACTGTCCCCAAGAGGTGCTATGACTTCCAGTACTTTTTCTGGGTCACTTACAAATACCAGATCATAGAATCAAACAGCACAGAAGGAGGCCATCATGTCCTTATCGGCTGACCAAGAGCTATCCAGCCTAATCCCATCTTCCAGGTTACGACACTTCAAGTGCACATCCAAACACTTGTTAAATGTAGTGAGGGTTTCTGCCTCTACCGCCCTTTCAGGTAGTGAGTTCCAGACCCCCCAACACCCTCAGGGTGAAGAAATTTCCTCTCATATCTCTTCTAAACCTCCCCTCAATTACTTTAAATCTATGTCCCATGGTTGTTGACCCCCTCTGCCGAGGGAAACAGGTTCTTCCTATCCACTCTATCCAGGCCAGTCATAACTGTATACACCACATTAGGTCTCTCCGCAGCCTCCTCTGTTCCAAAGAAAACAGACCCAGCATCTCCAATCTTTCCTCATAGTCAAAATTCTCCAGTCCAGGCAACATTCTTGTAAATCTCCTCTGCACCCTTTCCAGTGCAATCACATCTGTCCTGTAATATGGTGACCAGAACACAGTACTCCAGCTGCTGCCTAACCAGTGTTTTTTTTTTTAAATGTTTTATTCGTTGCCAATCTTTCCAATTCTTTGTCAAATCACAAACGCCAGAGGTCACCTTGCACACATCAAGGATCACTCTGCGTCAATGCTCTTAGCCAAAAGGCCTTGAGCCACTGCACCGTTCCTGGAAGTACTGCAATACCAGGTTCGTGCCATGGAGGTGGATAGGTGAGGCCCCCCACACACCTCCGTGGAGGTGGATGGGTCAAGCCACCCCACCCACCTCCTATTAAACTGATAAGAACAGATACTACACTTGATCTTAGCCAAAAGGCCGAGAACAGTGTTTTTTTTTTGGAAATTCGTAGCCAATCGTTCCAATTCTTTGTCAAATCACAAACGCCAGAGGTCACCTTGCACACGCCAAGGATCACTCTGCGCCAATGCTCTTAGCCAAAAGGCCTAGAGCCACTGCACCGTTCCTGGAAGTACTGCAATACCAGGTTCGTGCCATGGAGGTGGATGGGTCAGGTCCCCCACACACCTCCGTGGAGGTGGATGGGTCAAGCCACCCCACCCACCTCCTATTTCCAAAAAAGCAAGCATATACCTTCCTGATCCAGGGAGAACCACCTTGGGGTTATGGTGGTTACTCCCCTGTCAGGTCAGTTACGCATGACCTTAGCCAAAAGGCCGCGCCAAAAGGCCGAGAACAGTGTTTTATACAGTTCAACCATGCCTCGACTAATAAGGGCAAGTATTCCATATGCCTTCTTAACCACCTTATCTATCTGGCCTGCTACCTTTAGGGATCTATGGACCTGCACTCCAAGGTCTTTGTTTCTCTACACTTTTCAGTGTTGTACCATTTAATGTGTATTCCCTTTCCTTGTTAGACCTCCCCAAATGCATTACCTCACACTTATCCATTTGCCACTGTTCTGCCCACCTGACCAGTACATTAATATCTTCCTGCAATCGGCAGCTTTCTTCAGTATCAACCACACAGCCTATTTTAGTGTCATCTGCAAACTTCTTAATCATAACTCCAACATTCAATCCCAAGTCATTGATATATACCACAAAAAGCAAGGGACCCTACGGAACCCCACTGGATACAGCCTTCCAGCCAAAAAAAAACAAGCATCAACCATTACCCTTTGCTTCCTGCTTCTGTCAATTTTGGATCCAACTTGTCACTTTACTCTGGATCCCATGGGCTTTTATTTATGACCAGTCTGCCATGTGGGACCTTATCAAAAGCTTTGCTAAAATCTATTTACACTACATCATACGCACTGCCTTCATTGACTCTGCTGGTTGCCTCCTCGAAAAATTCAATCAAGTTAGTCAGACATGACCTTTCCTTAACAAATTTGTGCTGACTGTCCTTGATTAATCCATGTCTTTCTAAATTAACATTTACGCTGCCCCTCAGGATTTTCTCCAATAATTTTCCCACCACTGAGGTTAGGCTGACTGGCCTGTAATTACTCAGTCTATCCCTTTCTCCCTTTTTAAACAAAGGTAGAACATTAGCAGTCCTCCAGCCCTCTGGCACCACACCAGTAGCCAGAGAGGATTGGAAAATGATGGTCAGAGCCTCTGCCATTTCCTCTTTTGCTTCTCAACAGCTTGGGATACATTTCATCCAGGCCTGGGGATTTATCCACATTCAAAGCTATTAAGCCCCTCAATACTTCCTCTCACTATGTTTATCTCGTCTAATATTTCACACTCCTCCTCCCTCATTGCAAAGTCTGCATCACCTTTTGTGAAAACAAGTATTCATTAAGAATCATACCCGCATCTTCTACCTCCACACACAAATTTCCTTTATGGTCTCTAATAGACCCCACTCTTTAGTTATCCTCTTGCTCTTATTGTATTTGTAAAACATCTTTGGGTTTTCCCTAATTTTACTTGCCAATGTTCTTTCATGCTCTCTCTTTGCCTTCCTGATCTTTTTTAATTGCACCCCCGCACTTCTTATACTCTGAGAGTCTCTGCAGTATTGAGGTTTTCGGAATCTGTCATAAGGTTCCCTTTTTTTCTTTATCTTACCCTGTATGTCCCTTTACATCTAGGGGGCTCTAGATTCATTAGCCCCAGCCTTTTTTTTCGATAAAGGGAACATACTTGCTCTGTACCCTCAGGATCTCCTCCTTGAATGTCTCCCACTGCTCCGACACTGATTTACCATCAAGTAGCCATTTCCAGTCCACCTTGGCCAAATCCTATCTCAGCAAAATTATCTTTACCCCAATTGAGAACTAATTTTTCCTGGTTCACCTTTGTCCTTTTCCAGAACTACCCTAAATCTAACTGAATTATGATCACTGGCACCAAAATGCTCTCCCACTGATACCGCTGCCACCTGCCCCTCTTCATTCCCCAAAACCAAGTCCAGAACCGTCCTCTCCCTTGTTGGGCTTGTTACATACTGGCTAAAGAAGTTCTCCTGAATCAAGATGAGCATTGCGTCTTGTGGCTTCCTTGATGCATTGTGTCAAAAAAAAACTGTCCAACTCTAAACAACTTGGGTTTTTCCAGTTTATATTTGGTCAATTGAAGTCTCACATTAAAATAACATTCTTCTCATCTCTTTATAGAGCAAATTCTCCTACTTCTTATGCTGGCCTGGTGGTCTACATAGAAATTAGGTGCGAGAGTAGGCCATTCAGCCCTCGAGCCTGCACCCATTCAATAAAATCATGGCTGATCATTCAACCTCAGTACCCCTTTCCTGCTTTCTTTCCATACCCCTTGATCCCTTTAGCCGTAAGGGCCATATCTAACTTCCTTTTGAATATATCTAACAAACTGGCCTTAACAATTTTCTGCGGTAAAGAATTCCACAGTTAACAACTCTGAGTGAAGAAGTTCCTCCTCATCTCGGTCCTAAATGGCTTACCCCTTATCCTTAGACTGTGACCCCTGGTTCTGGACTACCCCAGCATCGGGAACATTCTTCTAACCTGTCCACTCCCGTCAGAATTTTATATGTTTCTATGAGATTCCCCCTCATTCTTCTAAACTCCAGTGAATACAAGCCCAGTCGATCCAGTCTCTCCTCATATGTCAGTCCTGCCATCCCGGGAAAAAGTCTGGTGAACCTTCGCTGCACTCCCTCAATAGCAAGAACGTCCTTCCTCAGATTAGGAGACCAAAACTGAACACAATATTTCAGGTGTGGCCTCACCAAGGCCCTGTACAACTGCAGTAAGACCTCCCTGCTCCTATACTCAAATCCCCTTGCTATGAAGGCCAACATTCCATTTGCCTTCTTCACCGCCTGCTGTACCTGCTTGCCAACTTTCAATGACTGATGTACCATGACACCCAGGTCTCATTGCACCTTCCCTTTTTCTAATCTGTCACCATGCAGATAATATTCTGCCTTCCTGTTTTTGCCAGCAAAGTGGATAACCTCACATTTATCCACATTATACTGCATCTGCCATGCATTTGCCCACTCACCTAACCTGTCCAAGTCACCCTGCAGCCTCTTAGCATCCTCCTCACAGCTCATACCGCCACCCAGCTTAGTGTCATCTACAAACTTGGAGATATTACATTCAATTCCTTCATCTAAAATCATTAATGTATATTGTAAATAGCTGGGGTCCCAGCATTGAACCCTGCGGCACCCCACTGGTCACTGCCTGCCATTCTGAAAAGGACCCATTTATTCCGACTCTGCTTCCTGTCTGCCAATCAGTTCTCTATCCACATCAGTACATTACCCCCAATACCATGTGCTTTGATTTTGCACACTAATCTCTTGTGTGAGACCTTGTCAAAAGCCTTTTAAAAGTCCAAATACACCACATCCACTGGCTCTCCCTTGTCCACTCTACTAGGTTACATCCTCAAAAAATTCTAGAAGATTTGTCAAGCATGATTTCCCCTTCATCAATCCATGCTGACTTGGACCGATCCTGTCTGCTTTCCAAATGCTATTTCATCTTTAATAATTGATTCCAACATTTTCCCCACCACCGATGTCAGGCAAACCGGTCTATAATTCCGTGTTTTCTCTGTCCCTCCTTTTTTTTTTTTAAAGTGGGGTTACATTAGCAACCCTCCACTCCGTAGGAACGAATCCAGAGTCAATAGAATGTTGGAAAATGATCACCAATGCATCCTCTATTTCTAGGGCAACTTCCTTAAGTACTCTGGGATGCAGCCTATCAGGCCCTGGGGATTTATCAGCCTTCAATCCCATCAATGTCCCCAACACAATTTTCTGACTAATAAAGGATTTCCTTCAGTTCCTCCTTCTCGCTAGACCCTCGGACCCCTAGCCTTCCATTAAAATAACTTTCCTCTTCTCACAAATGCTTCCCATCTCTTTATAGAGCAAATTCTCCCACTTCTTATGCTGGCCTGGTGGTCTGTAGCATATCCAGTTTTTGCTTTATTTTTTTAGCATTAGTAATGTCTTCCCATAGTAGTTTGTAACTTTCTATTCCTCACAAGACTAACTTATTTTATCTTCTCTTCTAGTGTCAACTTTGTTTTTAATACACCTGAACGTTATATATTCATTTTCATTCACTGGATCTAGCCATGTTTCTGATACACCCACCACACTTCTAATTCCCTACTACTACAACAGTCTCCAGTTCTGGCATCTTCTTTCCAATACTTCTAGTATTCAAGTATATTCATCTTATTATAAATTTATCGCCGCTCACGTTTCCCTATGTTTGGCTAATCCTCTTTCTCCTCTGAAACTTGAGCACAAAAATCTAGGCTGACACTCCAGTGCTGTGCTGAGGAAGTGTTACACTGTTGAAAATGCCGTCTTTCGAATGAGACGTTAAACCGAGGCCCTGTCTGCTCTCAGTTGGACGTAAAAGATCCCATGACACTATTTCGAAGAAGAACAGGGGAGTTATCCTGGGTGTCCTGGCCAATATTTATCCCTCAATCGACATAACAAAAAACAGATTATCTGGTCATTATCACATTGCTCTTTGTGGGAGCTTGCTGTGTGCAAATTGGCTGCTGTGTTGCGTACATTTCAACAGTGACTATGCTTCAAAAGTATTTCATTGGCTGTAAAGCGCTTTGGGATGTCTGGTAGTCGTGAAAAGCGCTATATAAATGCAAGTCCTTTTTTTTTCTTTACGTGTTGACTGCCTTTTGCCCTGTGTTCTGTCTGGCCTAGGATCTGGTTTCCTACTTGGTTTAAGTGTAGCCCGTTTCTCCTTTACAAGTCATTTTTATTCTGGAAGGATTTCCAGCGATTTTTGAAAGGAGCATGCTGCCAGCCATATCGATTACCTCCTGAATTTTTTCATTGAATTCCCCTCCTTTCTCTAATACCAGAGAGCTTTATTTTGTGTCCTCAACCCTTCAGTTTTGAGCCAAGCCTCATATGTGGCTATTATGTCTCCCAATATCATTACAATATCAAAAAAAGCGAGATATATTCTAATTGTACAATTCTACAAAAGCAGATACACCATTTGTTGCTGCACAAACATTTTCAATTAACATTTATGCATCTTTCATAAAAATGGAACAAAAGATTAAGATCTCTACAGACATTATTGTTGACATGTTTACTTTGAGGCATCACTAAGGGCCCAAGTTTCCACACGATAAAAAACGGGCGCCCGTTTTTCGCGCCTAAAACGGCGCCTAAAAAAAACCCGCGCTATTCTCGAGCGCCTTGCAGCTCCATGTCTGCCTGGCGCGGCGTGCAGGGGGCGGAGCCTACCACTCGCGCCGATTTTGTAAGTGGGAGGGGGCGGGTACCATTTAAATTAGTTTTTTTCCTGCCGGCAACCCTGCGCGTGCGCGTTGGAGCGTTCGCGCACGCGCAGTGTGAAGGAAACATTGGCACTCGGCCATTTTTGTAGTTCTTTGTAGCTGTTTAATTTTTGAACATTTTTTAATAAAAGCACATTGCCATCAGCACATCAGCACTGAGAAGGCTGCAGGAAGCCTCAGAAGTTGAGCAACCATTCCCGACGGCCCCATGCCGTCGGGAATGGCTGCTCAACTTCTGAGGCTTCCTGCAGTCTTCTCACTGTCTCCTTCCCGCCCGCCGTCTGGAACGGCTTCCTCCCCCACCCCCCCGCTGCGTTCGGTCGATCGGGTCCGCACTCCCGCCCGCCCGCCGTCTGGAACGGCTTCCTCCCCCCCCCCCCCGCTGCGTTCGGTCAATCGGACCCGCACTCCCGCCGTCTGGAACGGCTTCCTCCCCCCCTCGCTGCGGTCGGTCAGTCGGTCGGGCCCGCACTCCCTCCCTCCTGCTGTCTGGAACGACTTCCTCCCCCCCCGCTGTGGTAGGGCGGGCGGTCGGTCGGTCAGTCATGCGGGCCCGCACTCCCTCCCTCCCGCCGTCGGGAACAGCTTCCTCCTCCCCCCCCGCCGTCGGGAACGAATGAACGAACGAACTTGTGAGGCTGGCTGAAGCACTTTCACACAGGTAGGAAGATGGTTTATTTAATCTTTTCTTTGCTTATAAATGTTTATTCAGGTTGGATTTATTTGTATAATATTTGTAGAAGTATAAATAAGGATTTAATGTAGAATTTAATGACTTCCCTTTCCCCCCCCACCTCGTTCTGGACGCCTAATTTGTAACCTGCGCCTGATTTTTTAATGTGTAGAACAGGTTTTTTCAGTTCTACAAAAATCTTCACTTGCTCCATTCTAAGTTAGTTTGGAGTACGTTTTCACTGTGGAAACTTTGAAATCAGGCGTCAGTAGCCGGACACGCCCCCTTTTGAAGAAAAAAATTCTGTTCCAAAGTAGAACTGTTCTACCTGACTCGAACTGCAGAAATAAAAGTGGAGAATTGCGATTTCTAAGATAGTCCGTTCTCCATCAGTTGCTCCTAAAAATCAGGCGCAAATCATGTGGAAACTTGGGCCCTAAACCTTTAAGCAGAGATCCTCATTCACAACAAAGCAAAAGTGTCTGATAATTCTTGTTTTCACATGCCTACACTTTTAAAAGTTTTGAAAATGTAGCGTTTGGACAGAATGAACAACAAAACTTTCAAGCACACTATATTTATAAGCCAGCATCCCTTTCAAGTCTAGAGTATCTGCTTGGAGCCTATAAGGAGTGCCTGGAACTAGAGGTTCCTTCTTGTGGTGCCAAGAACCTTCATCACAAAGTGCAGTAAACAGCACACCTTAATGAGCCATCAAATACTCAGTAAATATTTAAATTGTATACTTACCACTAACAGATTTTTCATAATTTTTGCCCAGATTTACAAGATTCCGTAACCCTGGATTAAACTGCTCCATTACAGTCTGAAGAAAAAAAACAAAGAATTTTAGGATTACACAGGATATACGGCACTGAAACAGGCCATTCAGCCAAATAAGACCATTTATGCTCCACTCGAGCCTCCTCCCGTCTTTCCTCATCTAAATCTATCAGCATAACCCTCTATTTCCTTCGCCCTCATATGCTTGCCTAGCCTTCCCTTAAATGCATCTATATTATATTGTTCGCTTCAACCATTCTCTTTGGTAGCAAGTTTCACAGTCTCACCATTCTTTGGGTAAAATATTTTCCTCTGAATTCCCTATTCGATTTCTTGGTGACTCTCTTATATTGATGGCATCTAGTTATGCTCTTCCCCACAAGTGGAAACATTCTCACTTGTATCCACTTTATCAAAACTTTCATAATTTTAAAGACCTCTATTAGATCATCCCTCAGCCTTGTTTTTTTTCTCTTTTCTTTTTTTTCAAAATGTTATGTATATCCTCGCATTTCTGGTAACATCCTTGTAAATCTTCTCTGCACCCTCTCCAGTGCCTCTATATCCATTTTATAATATGGCGACCAGAATTGTACATAGTACTCCAAATGTGGTCTAACCAAGGTTCAATACAGGTTTAGCATAACTTCCCTACTTTTCAATTCTATCCCTCTAGAAATAAACCCTAGTGTTTGGTTTGCTTTTTATGGCCTTGCGAACCTGTGTTGCTACTTTTAGCGATTTGTGTATTTGTACTCCGAGATCCCTTTGTTCCTCTACCCCACCCAGACTCGCATCTTCACAGTAATAAGTGACCTCCCTATTCTTCCTACCAAAATGTAATACCTCACATTTATCTGTGTTGAACTTCATATGCCAATTATATGCCCATTCTGAAAGTTTATTAATGTCCTCCTGCAGTCCTCCTCAGTATTGACTATCCCCCCAATTTGGTGTCATCCGCAAATTTAGAAATTGTGTTTTTGATTCCAAAGTCTAAATCGTTAATATAAATTGTGAACAACAATGGTCCCAGCACTGATCCTTGTGGAATATGACTACCCACCTATCCCTACTCTGTTTTTTGCCTTGAAGCCAGCTAGCTATCCATTCTGCTACTTGTCCCAACTCTATATTCCCTTATGTTGTTCATCAGCCTATTATGGGGTACCTTATTGAGGCCTGTTGAAAATCTAGATAAATTACATCTACTACATTACCCTTGTCTACTCTCTCTGTTACCTCTTCAAAAAATTCAATGAGGTTGGCCAAGCAAGACTTTCCCTTTTAAAATCTATGCTGAGTATTCATTATTATATTTTTGGTTTCTAGATGTTCTATTTTCTCCTTTAGTAGGGATTCCATTATTTTTCCTATCACCGATGGTCTATAATTCCCTGGGCATGTTCTTAAATATAAAGTATTACATTAGCTATCTGTCAGTCCTCTGGCACTGCACCTTGTTCCAATGGACATTTAGCTGTATTACTTTTCCCATTAATATAACAGCGGAGCTCTTTGATATGTTGCGTGATATTATTTGCATAACTGATTATAATGAATTTGAATTTGAAAAAAAATGTCCATCATAAGAGAAGTATTGTGAAATGACAACATATGGAAATTGTAAAGAAGACCGAGCACCTGTACTTCAGCTACAAGCACAGTTGATGCGTTGCAATGTTCTGTTGTGGCAGCCAATGCTGGCTCACTATCTTTGATTACCAAAATAAAATGTTAAACTATTTTTGGTAGTTACAAAATATAACCATTTCATTTCAGAAGGAACATTTATTACAGCAATTTCAGTGTTTGACACATTGCATCAACACAAAAATTAATATTTGGCATCCCAAAATAACCTAGCCAATGCGAAGAAAACAACACGACTACAGTGCTAATAATGAAAGAATACTACCATGCACATTTTATTAAAACACAACTAACTTCTCAATGGATTCTATAGTGGCATTAAGCTGTTTTACTGGCATCCTGGGTGTAATTAATGTACTATTTTGGATTTCCAAAGAACCAATACCCATAGAACTTCTAAGCATCAGTTTCTGCCAAAAGAAATAATTAGCAATTTAATGCTGCAGACTCTGGTTTAAAAAAAAAATCAACCAGGGCAGAGCTCAATTGAGATGGCATCAATCTCCCAGGTTTCATCTACCTATCAATTCCCTTGGGCTTCAATTCATTTCCACAATGTAATTTCTTGAAATTGGTTTCGTTGGAGGAGTAGGGAGAAAATAATCCTCTAAAACAATCTGGTTCTTCCATTAATGCCATCACCCAAGAAACATGATGTACAAATTGTTGTACTATGTTGAGAGAGTTGTTGCCTAGTAAAAGAGCAGATCCTAATCAAACCAAACTTTTAGAATCTCGCAATAAATCCTATGCTTCACTAACGTCATGTGTCAGCTATCTTTCATGGATTAACACTCCTCTTCCCATCACTCCCCAATTATACCACGCCTTTCCCAAGCCACTTACTACATACATAAACAATTGTCAGCAACTCCTGTAGATAGGCTAAGGTATCTACATGATTAATTATAGCACATAATTGTGTTCTGACTGAAAACATTTCTAACCGGTAAGTTACTGCCCCTCCCAATATTCCAGATCTACTCATTAATTTGGCATGCACCAACTGGTACAGAGGTTGTACATCAGAAAACAATTTTTGATAAAATAGGTTTCCACAATGTCCTTTTGATATACTGAACAGCTCCAGTATGTTGTGTCAATAGGCTACAGTGCACTATTTACAAAGCAGGCTGCTGATATCAAATCAGCTGATTGCAAAACTTCACCCCTACCATACATAATAATGGTAATAAGCAGATCTCCGCATCCTTGAAGAGATCATCTTTGCCAAATATACGACCCTTTTACAATTCAAAACAGAATACAGAGACCTGGAATATTGAAAAACAGATCTTCACAAACATCAAATGTACATGGCTTGATTGTGTTGAGTTTTCAGCTCCATCATACTTAGCTTAGTGAAAGCAAAACACCTTAGTGATCTGCTAAGATTGCAGAGGTGAGTTTTAAAACAAGAATTGGATTCTCGTTTAATAGACAATATCAGGAGGTAAATTTATGTACACAAATTTCTAATTAGCTTATCTAAACATTGTACAGTGATCTGTAATGGGCAGGTAAAAAAACAATGTATTTTAAGTCTACTGTGTTGATGTAATAGAGATACTGTATGGCAATGAAGTGAAAGTGTAAGAGTGAATTATACCATTTGATATGCGACTTGTGTTTAGTTAAAGCACATTTTTGAGTGTAAAAGTCTATAAAAGTAAATAAAAGATCCTTTTCTTATAGAAAATATGGATCTAAAATTTCAAAACCTCAGGTGATGGATTCCTAATACTCTCTACAAAGTTGCCTTCGGTAAGCTTTAGAAAAAGTGTTATGCCACATAATAAGCCCCACTTGCTGTTTTTCCACGTTTGCATGACACACCCAGCTTTAAAAGGTGACGGAACAGCTACCTGTATAGGTGCGGTGTCCTGCAGTGCACGAACTGGAGGGCACACCCAGCCCGACACTCACCTTTCACCCTCACCCACCACCTCCCCAAAAAATAGGGAAATGCATTGAACAACCTTGAATGATGAACGAAAAGATGTTTTTAAACACACGGGTTAAGATTAGCTGACCGCCCCCCACCCCCACCCCCTTTCCGTGTGTGTGTGTGTGTGTGTTCACGCCACCTTACATCATTTTGAAACAACTTTTGTCTCCGATCAAACTATTGCCTTTTCTTTCTAACTTGCCGTAACAGCCCCTGCCCCCTGGCCTCTCCCGCACACAGGTGCGCCCCTACCTGCAGCTCACCTGTGCCGCTCGCACACGGCACCGATGGACGGCGGACACACGCCGCTTTTTGTTATAAAAGCAGACAACATTTTTTTTTAAAAAGCAAGGTAATTTTTTTTTAAACTTTGAGGTAATTTCCCCCTCTCCCCTCCTCACCTTGTAGGTGCTCTCCGTGAGCCTGTTGATATCCTCGGCTTTGCGAGACATGGTTTCCCCTGGCAACGACCCCCCCTCAGAAAATTGAAAGAATTAAAAAAGATGTCTATTTTTTCTGTGGAGGCTTGCTATAACGATGAAGTGATTGCCTTTGCCCAGGCCGAGTCGGTGTTGCTGAGGTGAATGTGCGCAGTCGGTGGCCCCGCTCCCGCTCGAGCTCCTGTCAAACTTCTGGCCGGCTCGCTGAGCCCGCTGACGTCACCCCCCCCCCTCGGCACCCCGTGTCCTTCCACTGCGCAGGCGTCGCGCCCCACCCACTGCGCACAGGCGCACTGCTCGCCATCCTTGCAACGGTGCTTGGGAATTGTAGTTGTTCTTCCACTCCCCCATCCTCTCATCTTCGGCACTCTCCCCCTGGCGTCGAGGATGACTTGCCTCCACACTAAAATGAGTTCTCAGGTGACGGATGGGACCCATGCAGGACCTACAGTCTCGGTCACAGGTGGGGCAGACGGTGGTTGGAGGGACGGGGTGGGTGGGGGGCTTGGTTAGCCGTACGCTCCTTCCACTGTTTGCGCTTGGCTTCCGCGTGCTCCCGGCGAAGAGACTCGAGGTGTTCGGCGAAGAGACTCGAGGTGTTCGCTGCCTTCCCGGATACTTCTCCTCCACTTTGAGCGGTCTTGGGCCAGGGATTCCCAAGAGGCGATGGGGATGTTACATTTTTTCAAGGAGGCATTGAGGGTGTCCTTGAAGTGTTTTCTCTGCCCCCCCGGGGCTCGCCTGCCGTGATGGAGCTCGGAGTAGAGCGCTTGTTTCGGGAGTCTAGTATTGGGCATGCGGACAATGTGGCCCGTCCATCGGAGCTGATTGAGCGCGATCAATGCCTCGATGCTGGGGTTGTTGGCCTGAGCGAGAACACTGATGTTGGTACATCTATCCTGCCAATGGATTTGCAGGATCTTGCGGACGCAGCACTGGTGGTACTTCTCCAATGATTTGAGGTGTCTACTGTATGTTGTCCATGTCTCTGAAGTATATAGGAGGACGGGTATCACTACTGCTCTGTAGACCATGAGCTTGGTGCCAGGTTTGAGATCCTGGGTCTTCAAACACTCTCTACCTCAGGCAACACTGGCACACTGATGGCGGTGTTGGATTTCGTCATCGATGTCTGCCCTCGCTGACAGAAGGCTCCCAAGGTATGAAAAGTAGTCCACGCTGTCCAAGGTCTCATCATGGATCTTGATAATCAGGGAGCAGTACAGGTTGAATCTCCCTTATCCGTAACTCTCTTATCTGAAACCACCCCTCGTTCAGAACCATTCCCGGCTGCCGGGTGGTACATGCACACAATGTGGCCGGTCAAAATCTTCGAAAAATATCAATGAAAAGAAAAACGTGCCCATTTACACTTACAGACGCACAATAAATTTACATCAAATCCTCAAAAAATATCAATGTAGAATAAATTTACCCAACTTCCGATCTGACACCTCAGGGCCCAATGGCCCGCCAACACCACACTGATGGAAATTCAAATAAAAATTGTTCAGAAAATGTTTTCAAAGTACTTACCTTTTTAATATTTTGGATCAGCTAACCATTCCATAGATTTTGAGAATATTCTAACTCTAGAACTCTAGAATAGTTTGTTCTCCAATGTGAGCTGAGACTGACTGACTCTCTGACTGACAGTCATTCCAGCCAATTGGCAGGCACACACATGCACTGAAAACACGTGACCTCCCCTTATCCGGAAATATCCCTCATTCGGAACAGGCCAGGTCCCGAGGGTTCCGGATAAGGGAGGTTCAACCTGTACTGTGTGGCAGGGGCAGGTTGGCAAGACAGGCAGGTAAGACCTTTGTCTTACGGATGTTTAATGTAAGGCCCAGTCTTTCATACGCTTCAGTGAAGGTGTGAACGATGGTTTGGAGTTCGGACTCCGAGTGTGCACAAACGCAAACATTGTCTGCATACTGTAGTTCAATGACAGAGCTTGGATCAACCTTGGTTCTGGAGGTGACGGAGATTGAACAAGTTCCCATTCGTCCTGTAAATTAGTTCCACTCCAACGGGGAGCTTGTTAAAGGTGAGATGAAGTATTGCAGCGAGAAAGATTGAGAAGAGCATTGGTGCAATGATACAGTCTTGCTTGACCTCGGTCTGCACTTGTAATGGGTCTGTGGTGGATCTGTAATTTTTGAGCCGAATTTGAGAAGGACACTCCAGTTAACAGAGTCGAAGGTCTTTGTGAGGTCAAAAAAGGTCATGTACAGAGGTTGATGCTTCTCCCTACATTTTTCTTTAATTTATCCATTGTGTCTCTTAGTGGGCGGAATCTGCATTGCGACTCTGGGAGGAGCTCTTCAGTCACTGGGAGGAGATGATTGGGGAGGATCCTTGCGATAATTTTCCCTGTGGCAGACAGCAGAGAAACTCCTGTGTAATTACCGCAATCGGACTTGTCACCTTTCTTAAAGATGGTCACGATTATGGCGTCTCTGAAATCTCCTTCCAGATAAGAGAGATGAGGTTATGGATTCAAGCCAAGAGTACTTCTCCGCCATGTTTCAGTGCTTCGGCGGGGATTCCATCTGCTCCTGAAGCCTTGTTGTTTTCCAGCTGTTGGATGGCCTTTTCAACCTCATGTCGGGCTGGGATTGTGCCGAGATAGTGGCGGGTAGCCTGCTGTGAGATGGAGTGAAGGACACTCACGTCAAAGACAGAGTCTTGGTTAAGGAGATCTTCCAAGTGCTCCTTCCAGCGGGCACTGACTGTCTCTCTGTCCTTGATGAGCACTCTCCATTCTCAGCTCTCAGTGGGATAGTACCTTGAGTGCTTGGGCCCTAGGTGGTCTTGACTGCGCTGAAGAATCCACGCATGTCATGATTGTCGGTTGGTTGCTGGATCTCCTGCACTCTTTCCACCCACCATCTGTTCTTTAGGTCACAACTTTTTTGTTGGACCTTGGCCTTCAGTTATCCATAGACCTGTTTTCTTTCTCTCGAGTTGTGATGTTGTTTCCAATTCAAGAAAGCCTTGCGGTTACCATTTATTAGCTCCTGGATCTCCTGGTCATTCTCATCAAACCAGTCTTGATGTTTTCTGGTAATGTAACCAAGAGTCTCTTCACAGGTGCTAATTATGGTGGACTTGAGGGCAGACCAGACACTATGGACACTCTGCGGCTCCAGTTCATTGGAGGTCGTCAGATTGGTTGTGAGGCGTTGACTGAATAGAGCTTTCTTTGCAGGATCTTTGAGTGCTTCAGCCTTGATTTTTCTGTGACAGCGTTTCTGTTGTCACCACCATTTTGAGGATACATTGATGGAAATGACAGAGCAGATTAAGCAGTGGTCAGTCCAGCAGTCTTTAGCTCCTTTCATGGCACTGATGATGCGGACGTCCTTGCGATCCCTCGCTCGGACAGATGCCAGTGCCTGGAACGAAGGTGTTGCCATGAGAGCAGAATACGCGTGGCCATTAGTGAAGACCTATCTTCTCATCAACAACAACAACAACTTGTATTTATATAGTGCCTTTAACATAGTAAAACGTCCCTAAGGCACTTCACAGGAGTATTATAAGACATATATTATGAGGCTTTTTTTTGTTGGCCATCAATTTAGAAAATAACTTACATTTCTATAGCACCTTTCCAAACTTCAGGATGTCCTAAAGTGCTTCACAGCCAATGAAGGACCAAGAGCTGGAAAGTGGGATTAGGCTGGATAGCTCTTTTACAGCCTGCTGAATGGCCTCCTTCTGTGCCGTAAATATCTATGATTCTGTGATTCTATGAAGTGTAGTCACTGTTGTAATGTAGGAAACACAGCAGCCAATTTACGCACAGCAAGCTCCCACAGACAGCAATGTGATAATGACCAAATATGAGGATGATTAACTCATCAATCACAATCAATTAAACCGTGAGTGTTCCCTTTTTAAAGAGGCACAAACAATAATTTCTAAATTATAATAAAACTAACGGACAAAATTTATCAAATTATAATTTTGGATCCTTTATCCCCCAAAAACTAATTTACATCTATGTAACGCCTTTTATGATATTTCCCACATTACAACAGCGACTACACTCTAAAATTATTTTATTGGCTGTAAAGCACTTTGAAACGTCCGGTGGTTGTGAAAGGTGCTACATAAATGCAAGTCTTTTCTTTCTTTCAAAGAGGTAGGTTTTACGCAGCATCTTAAAGGAGGAAAGAAAGGTAGAGAGACTTAGGGAGGGAATTCCAGAGCTTGGGGCAGAGGCAATTGTGGAGTGATTAAAATCAGGGATGCGCAGAAGCCAGAATTGGAGGAGCGCAGAGAACTTGGAGGGTGTGGAGCTGGAGGAGGTTACAGTGATATGAAGGGGCAAGGCCATGGAGAGATTTGAAAACAAGGATGAGAACTTTAAAATTGAGACATTGCTGGACCGGGAGCCAATGTAGGTTAAAGAGGGAGATTGACAGGGTAGATGCTGAAAGATTGTTTCTCCTGGCTGGATATTCTAGAACTAGGGGGCATAGTCTCAGCTTAAAGGGTCGGCCATTTAAGACCAAGATGAGGAGGAATTTCTTCACTCAGAGGTATATGAATCTTTGGAATTCTCTACCCCAAAGTCGTTGAGTATATTCAAGGCTGCGGGGAATCAGAAGATATGGGGATCGAGTGGGAAAGTGGAGTTGAGATCGAATATCAGCCATGATATTAATGAATATGGAGCATGCTCGAAGGGCTGTCTGGCCTATTCTTGCTCCTAATTCTTATGTTCTTATGTTTTTATGAGCATAGGGGTGATGTGTGAACAGGAATTGATGCGATTTAGGATACAGCCAGCAGAGTTTTGGATGTGTTCAAGTTAATGGAGGGTGAAAGATGGGAGGCCGGCTAGGAGAGTATTGGAATATTCAAGTCTAGAGGTAACAGAGGCATGGATGAGGGTTTCATCAATAGATGAATTGAGGCTGGGGTGGAGACAGACAATGTTATGGAGATGGATGTCGGTGGTCTTGGAGATGGAGCAAATATTTGATGAGAAACTCCTCTCAGGGTCAAATAGGACACCAAGTTTCCTATTGGTCTAGTTCAGACTCAGACAGTGACCAGGGAGAGGGATGGAGCTGGTGGCTAGGAACGCAGTTTGTGGCGGGGACTGAAGACAATGGCTTCAGTCTTCCCAATATTTAATTGGAGGACATTTCTGATCATCCAGTACTGGATGTTGAACAAGCAACATGACAAATCAGACAGTGGAGGGGTTGAGAGAGGTGGCGGTGAGATGGAGCTGGGTGTCGTCAGTGTACAAGTGGAAACGGACATTGTGTTTTCGGACGATGTAATAAAATGTCCCTAAGTGTGTTATCAAACAAAATTTGGCACCGAGCCACATAAAGAGATATTAGAACAGGCCTGGTCAAAGAGGTAGGTCTTAAACAGCGTTAAAGGAGAAGAGAGAAGCGGAGAGGTTTAGTGAGGGAATTCCAGAGCTTAGGGCCCAGACAGCTGAAGGTACGGCCGCCATTGGTGGAGCAAAGGAAATCAGGGATACGAAAGAGGCCAGAATTGGAGGAGTACAGAGATCTCGAAGGATTATAGGGCTGGAGGAGATTACCGAGATAGAGAAGGGCAAGGCCATAGAAGGATTTGAAAATAAGTGCAGATTCTTTTCTGACAAAGGGCCCACACCCAAAATACCAGCTTGTCTGTTCTCTCCACACGGGCTGACTGAGCTGCTGAGTGTTTGCAGCATTTTCTCTTTCTGTTTCATAGTTCCAGCATTTGGAGTTTATGCATTTTGCTGGCAGTTTTATTGCCCCTCCTGATTCCTCGTTGCAGCACCTCTGTAATATAAAAAACAATTTCACTTTATACATCTTCATCAGAGAATCATTTTGAGGGGGAAATTCACTCCTGGGACTAACTGGATTGCTCTTCGAAACAGCCAGTGCAGACTCGATGGGCTCAATAGCCTCCTTCTGTTCCTTTAATGTTGACATTTTAAACAGCCACGCCAAATATAAATGTCAGCACATTGG
This sequence comes from Pristiophorus japonicus, assembly GCF_044704955.1. Taxonomy (NCBI): domain Eukaryota; kingdom Metazoa; phylum Chordata; class Chondrichthyes; family Pristiophoridae; genus Pristiophorus; species Pristiophorus japonicus. Next base: position 109,479,007 of record NC_091991.1, on the reverse strand, counting down.
AATGGATGGAATGATACATAGAAAATAAACAACATATGGTGTGACCTCAAGTTTTATGGCAGAGTTCCACATGAACGTTCACTCGTCTTCTCTCTTTATAGAGGGTGACGTGTTTTCAGCGATGTCCGTTTTTGGTTCTGAACCACGTAAACAGTGCAGTTGGGGGGGTGGGGGTTCCCCATCCATGCTGCCATAACTTCAGTGGAAATCCCAGATAGACACATAAAAGGCGGGGTTCCTCTAATCTTCTGCTGAACAAACCCCACCCCCCGCCCCTCCCAACCCCCTGCCCACCACAGGGGAATTCCTGACGTCTTTGTTTTATGCATTTGGCAGTACTGTACATTATCCTCACTTCCCCCTGTAACAATACACACAGCAGTTGATGATCGCTTAAGTATTCCACATAGAATGATACACGCAGGAGGAGGCCATTCGGCCCATCGTGCCTGTGTCAGCTCTTTGAAAGAGCTCTCCAATTAGTCCCACTCCCCTGCTCTTTTCCTACAGTCCTACAAGTATTTTCCTCTTCAAGTATTTATCCAACTCCCTTTTGAAAGCTACTCTTGAATCTGGTTCCATCACCCTTTCAGGACTCCAGATCACAACAACTCGCTGTGTAAAAAGAAATTCTCCTCATCTCACCTCTGGTTGTAAATGTAAAATATTATACATCAAATAACAGCACTAAAAACAGATGATCCAGTCATTATTACATTGCTGTGTGTCGGAGCTTGCTGAGCGCAAATTAGCTGTTAAGTTTCCTATATTACAACAGTGACTACACTTTAAAAGTACTTCATTGGCTGTAAAGACCTTTGGGATGTCCAGAGGTCATGAAAGGCACTATATCAATGCAAGTCTTTCTTTAAGTTATAACTTAACCACCCAAGGGTGTATCAAGGCAAAAAGCCCATAGTGCTGAACATGGCTAAGACTGAAAAAGGGCAAGAGGTGATGCTAATCAGGAAGTGTTGATTCGGCGATGCCAGGTTTGACTTTTGAAGAAAACAGGGGGATTACAGCTCATTGTATCTTCAAAGTACTGGCCCATGTGGTACAAGTACCTGAACAAACCAGAAAATCCACATCAAGTTGGATCAACAATACAGGTATAGGTGTCACACGTCACATATCTATGTGACTCTCAGGACACCAGTAACAGCAGACTGAACCTTTTCTCGGCAGAGTAATTGAAGCTTCTCTCTACATAATGTGCCCCGACCTTATCTAGATGTGATTGCAGTTGAATTTGCTTTAACTGCAACCATGGCAGATGTGGCCATCACCACTGAAACATTCAACCGACATACCAGCGCATTTTCTTAAGTGTAGGCTTTTCTGTTAATTCCTTATTCAGGCAATGTATATATTGTTAAGTATGGAAGAACTCCACAAGACTGAGTACTGTGAACTAAAACTGATGTGACCTTAGTCTCTTTAATACAACTCCAGAGTGCTTAAGCAGCATGGCAGACAACCGTTTATACTCCCTTGCACGAGGTGTACAGGTGACCCTTGGGCCTCCAACAGTTGTGCCCTCTGGTGGCAAGTCTTACACAGTTACAATGTTTACATACATAACATATATGATAAATATATATAAGACAGACCTTGTGTCTGGTGCATTTCCATCGCATTTCAGACATCACACAGTTGCAGATTCAAAATAATCTTAAAGAGGGAATAATTAAGCCAATAATTTCATGCTGGGTTCTTGTCACCAATTTCATAGCAATTCCAACCAACCCACAACTTGAAATTTACAAGCAATTTACTGAGCTGCAATTTCTCCCAACAATTTGCAGGTATCTACAATGGCCTGGATTCCCACAGAGACGAACGGAGCAGCGGCCTTTACTGGGACAGGGGTGGTGAGCAGCGCCATATCACACTCCCGCTTCCTGACTCAGGTAGCCGGTGAGCAACAGCACAAGAGATCCGCTAAGTGAAAGAAATTGCATTTATATATCATCATAGGCAGTCCCTCGGAATCGAGGAAGACTTGCTTCCACTCTTAACATGAGTTCTTAGGTGGCTGAACAGTCCAATACGGGAATTACAGTCCCTGTCACAGGTGGGACAGATAGTCATTGAGGGAAATGGGTGGGTGGGACTGGTTTGACACAGCCCGCGCTTGATTTCTGCATGCTCTCAGCGATGAGACTCGAGCTCAGTGCCCTCCCGGATGCACTTCCTCCACTTAGGGCCTTTATATAGTGCCTTTATAGTGCCTTTCACGACCTCAGGTTGTCCCAACACACTTTACAGCCAATGAACTACTTTTTAAAGTGTAGTCACTGTTGTAATGTAGGAAACGCGGCAGCCAATTAGCGCATTGCAAATTCCCACAAACAGCAATATGATGATGACCAGATAATCTGTTTTAGTGATGTTGATTGAGGGATAAATATTGGCCAGGACACCAGGGATAACTCTCCTGCTCTTCTTCGAAATAGTGCCATGGGATCTTTTACACCCACCTGAGAGAGCAGATGGGGCTTTGGTTTAACATCTCATTTGAAAGACGGCACCTCTGACAGTGCAGCACTCTCTCAGCACTGCACTGGGGGTGTCAGCCTACATTATGGGCTTGAGTCTCTGGAAGTATCCCGTATGTATAAAACGTCATCAGCTATACTGGGTGGCCTTATACATTCAATCAAAACAAAAAGTATTCATTCGCAGGCCTATCTTACGGTGATAGATACACAATTCCAAAATGCTAATAGAATAGTTACTAACTTAAAGAGTATAGCAGAGAGTGATTGTAATTAAACCGATCAGATTACCCATTCACATCCCCAACTTGTTGAGCTCGATGTTGAGACCAGAAGGCTGTAAAGTGCCTAATCGAAAGCTGAGGTGCTATTCCTCGAGCTTGCGTTGAGCTTCATTGGAACAGTGTAGGAGGCCGAGGACGGAGAGGTCAGAGTGCGAGTGGAGCGGGGTATTAAAGTGACAGGCGACCGGAAGCTCGGGATCACGCTTACAGACTTGCAGACATGACTACTGACTTGTTGAGTTATGTATCATGATCTCAGCGATGAGAATAGAAAGAGAGGAAAATCTCAATAACTGTGACGCTTTGTTTAGTATTTATCAACAAAAGGAATGCAGTTATGCAGCTAACGCAGTTAGAATAAGAGGCCGCCCATTTAAAACTGAGATGAGGAGGAATTTCTTCTCTCAGAGGGTTATAAATCTGTGGAATTCGCTGCCTCAGAGAGCTGTGGAAGCTGGGACATTGAATAAATTTAAGACAGAGATAGACGATAAGGGGATAAAGGGTTATGGGGAGCGTGTGGGGAAGTGGAGCTGAGTCCATGATCGGATCAGCCATGATCGTATTAAATGGCGGAGCAGGCTCGAGGGGCAGTCTGGCCTACTCCTGCTCCTGTTTCTTATTTATGTTCTTATATGCACATTTTTAGCTTCAAACACTTACTTGTTTAATTTATGATGTGGCTCACTAATGATTTAGTGCCATGATATATCACATAGGATTAACAGTTCTTTTTTATCCCACAGGTTTACAGCACTAGGTTTACAGACTGCCAATCAGAAAAATATTTCCTCTTCCATAATCCACACACGATCCTTGTTTTTATCATGAAGAAATCTGTTTGTACCATAATATATTTCTTGGTCAAAGTCCCTCAACTTACAGTAACTCAGGCAAATTAAAGGCTTATATAGTAATCAGGAAGTCAATACAGAGACCTGAACAGAGGCTGTCATCGCCACATTAAGGATTAATCCGCAGCCACACCCTAAGTTTCCTAAATCCAGTTTAGAGCTGAGTTCCCTAATATGGCTCGTAGGAAGTCGACAGTGTCATCTGTGGCTCAGTGCTCTCGCACTCTCGCATCTGAGTCAGAGGGTTGTGGTTGAAAGTCCTACTCCATAGACTTGAGCACATAAATCTAGGCTGATACTTCAGTGCAGTGCTGAGGGAGTGCTGCACTGTCGGAGGTGCCGTCTTGCGGATGAGACGTTAAACCGAGGCCCCATTTGCTCTCTCAGGTGGATGTAAAAGATCCCATGGCACTATTTTGCAGAAGAGCAGGGGAGTTATCCCTGGGGTCCTGGCTAATATTTATCCCTCAACCAACATAACAAAAACAAATTGTCTGGTCATTATCACATTGCTGTGTGGGAAATCGGCTGATGACGCGTCATCAAATGATGTCACCAGACCCGCTTCCTCTAATCGTAACGAGACCTGAACGCTGGTGTTGTAGGTCATTCTTTCCTACTGAGCAACTGAACCACCTGCTCAATTTTGCTGAGCCATTAATGTTTTAATTACAGATTTTTTCAAACTGCAAATGGTGGACATCCGAATAATGCAAATTGGCTGCTGCATTTCCCACATTACAACAGTGATTACACTCCAAGAGTACTTCATTGCCTGTAAAGCGCTTTGAGACGTCCTGAAGACGTTAAAGGTGCTATAGAAATACAAGTTGTTTGTTATTTATATTTTACCTTTATTTTGAATATTGTGAGGGAGGAGTGTATAAGAACTACATGGCAAATGGCAGTTATGAAACTTAGGCCAGGATTTTATGAACCTCGGCAGGTCTGGGGCGGGGCGGGCGATGACAGTGCCGAGTCCTGACGCTGCTGCTGGCTCCATCCCGCTCTGGAAAATGAATTTACGTTGATTGGATTGCCAAGCGCGATTCTTGGCCAATTAGAGGAAGCGGGTCTGGTGACGTCATTTGATGACGCGTCATCAGCCGGTTTCCTTAAAGGGACCATGACCAACTTTAGTTTAACATTTTGCCGCGTTTCCCACATTACAACAGTGATTACACTCCAAAGGGACCTTATTGGCTGTAACGCGCTTTGGGAGGTCCGGTGGTCGTGAACAGCGCTATAGAAATGCAAATCTTTCTTTTCTTTTGCAAACACTGACAAGCACTGCACAGAGGTGCAGGGCTGCACATAGGCTCTCCCATGACTCCCTCCATATGATTATGCCTCCCATCACATCCCCATCACTCTGCCTTCCCTACCATACTCCTGCACAACCTTACACCAAATTACCTTGGACCGCTACCCATCCCTCTCTATATTATCACATCCCCATCTCACTAGCCACCCCTCATACTCACCCTCATCCTAGTGCAATCATACCAACTAACAACACACAAGGGTAGGCACTTGGGTGTTTTCTGCAATGTTCATGTAAAGTTTCTGTTAATGTGCTGTCAAACATTGAAACCTTTATTTTCAACACTTTGCGTTCTTGGACAGATTTTGTGTGCACCTTTGGAAGTTGCTTAGTGAGGTGCAGTGAATGGTGAGACATAACGGTATACCCCGCAATGGTGGTGAGTGTGAAAGGAATGGCCTGAGCTATATGGTGTTGGTGTGGGGTGGTGCCAACCTGGTGTACCATGTGGCAGCCATGGTGTACAGCATCAAGTGAAGTAAATCTGGTCATAGTGAGGCCATCCTTAGCCTCCTGGGCAGCAATGTGGTCAGGTGCTGATGCCCTGTGTCCTGTGCAGTATCAGGTGATTGTGGAGAAGGTTGGTGGTGTTGGTGGTGCTGCTGGTGTGCCTGGCGCTGCTGATGTTGGGGCTGATCGTGGTGAGATTCTGAGGATCGTGGTGAGAGAATATAAAGGGCACTGATGTTGATAGAATAGATGGCAGGTGAAGTAGAGATGACAGAAGCGATCTGTCAATGGTGAGAGATGTCAGACTGGATGGAGACTTGCAGTGTGGTGAATCTGTTGTGGAAATGTAGAAAGGGAGAGTTTGTGGCTGAGAGAAGATATCAATGTAAGGTGGGAACTTTTATTGTACATTTGAAGCTGTGAACTAATCAGCTGATTCATTGGCCACTGAACTCCCGCCTCAGTTTGACAGAAGAGGACCCCGAGCAGTGAGGACCCCATGGATGAGCTGTCAAATGCAGAAGGTGTGCTGAAATTCATTCTTAAGTGGCTCTAAACAAGGCCATAATGACCTGAATTGGGTTCCCCGCCACTGCCTGTCAGTGCAGAACTCCCTCAGCGCTGACAGACACGATATTGGGAAAGGCGTGTGGTGGTGGGTTCACAGCAGGGTCCCGACCTGCTGCGGAAAAAACAATTTCCAACACGATCGCACCCGCTGATAACCCATTAAATCCAGCTCAAATCATTTCATATTTTTATCAAAACTCAAAATATTTAATTCCTGTTTTTATTAAATGTGGAGCGAACAACCGATATAAGTACTGGAATAATCACTTCACTAGTTGTGTATATTATACTAATTCAAAAAATTACTTTCTCAATAATCCTACTTTGGTGGAAGGTTTGGCAAGTTGGTTGTGATGTGAATGGGTCCGGCTAATTTGATCTGAGTTATATTCAGAAATCTGGTCAAGGGGGCACGTACTTGTCTCGAAACACGTTTCTAATTCTCTTATTTTCTTCTCTCTTTGCTGCTTGACCATTTCAGTTGCCGATGGAGACTCGTCTTTTGTCCATAAAACCTGTGGATCTTGTTGTGGGCAGATTAACCGATAGGCGCGACCGGCGGATGAGCATCTCTGCCGATTGCACGGATTTGTAGACTTGCCTCTATCAAGTAGGTATCGGTTATACTCAATATCGAGCAGGTATCGGTTATACTCAATATCGAGCAGGTATCGGTTATACTCAATATCGAGCAGGTATCGGTTATACTCAATATCAAGTAGGTATCGGTTATACTCAATATCAAGTAGGTATCGGTTACACTCAATATCGAGCAGGTATCGGTTATACTCAACATTGAGCAGGTATCACTTATACTCAATATCGAGCAGGTATCACTTATACTCAATATCGAGCAGGTATCGGTTATACTCAATATCAAGTAGGTATCGGTTATACTCAATATCAAGTAGGTATCGGTTATACTCAATATCAAGTAGGTATCGGTTATACTCAATATCAAGTAGGTATCGGTTATACTCAATATCAAGTAGGTATCGGTTATACTCAATATCGAGCAGGTATCGGTTATACTCAATATCGAGCAGGTATCGGTTATACTCAATATCAAGTAGGTATCGGTTATACTCAATATCAAGTAGGTATCGGTTATACTCAATATCGAGCAGGTATCGGTTATACTCAATATCGAGCAGGTATCGGTTATACTCAATATCAAGTAGGTATCGGTTATACTCAACATTGAGCAGGTATCACTTATACTCAATATCGAGCAGGTATCGGTTATACTCAATATCGAGCAGGTATCGGTTATACTCAATATCGAGCAGGTATCACTTATACTCAATATCGAGCAGGTATCACTTATACTCAATATCGAGCAGGTATCACTTATACTCAATATCGAGCAGGTATCGGTTATACTCAATATCGAGCAGGTATCGGTTATACTCAATATCAAGTAGGTATCGGTTATACTCAATATCGAGCAGGTATCGGTTATACTCAACATTGAGCAGGTATCGGTTATACTCAACATTGAGCAGGTATCGGTTATACTCAACATTGAGCAGGTATCGGTTATACTCAACATTGAGCAGGTATCGGTTATACTCAATATCGAGCAGGTATCGGTTATACTCAATATCGAGCAGGTATCGGTTATACTCAATATCGAGCAGGTACCGGTTATACCCAATATCGAGCAGGTATCACTTATACTCAATATCGATCAGGTATCGGTTATACTCAATATCGAGCAGGTATCGGTTATACTCAACATTGAGCAGGTATCGGTTATACTCAACATTGAGCAGGTATCGGTTATACTCAATATCGAGCAGGTATCACTTATACTCAATATCGAGTAGGTATCGGTTATACTCAACATTGAGCAGGTATCGGTTATACTCAATATCGAGCAGGTATCGGTTATACTCAATATCGAGCAGGTATCGGTTATACCCAATATCGAGCAGGTATCACTTATACTCAATATCGATCAGGTATCGGTTATACTCAACATCGAGCAGGTATCGGTTATACTCAATATCGAGCAGGTATCGGTTATACCCAATATCGAGCAGGTATCACTTATACTCAATATCGATCAGGTATCGGTTATACTCAACATCGAGCAGGTATCGGTTATACTCAATATCGAGCAGGTATCACTTATACTCAATATCAAGTAGGTATCGGTTATACTCAACATTGAGCAGGTATCGGTTATACTCACTATCGAGCAGGTATCGGTTATACCCAATATCGAGCAGGTATCACTTATACTCAATATCGATCAGGTATCGGTTATACTCAATATCGAGCAGGTATCACTTATACTCAATATCGAGCAGGTATCGGTTATACTCAATATCGAGCAGGTATCGGTTATACTCAACATTGAGCAGGTATCGGTTATACTCAATATCAAGTAGGTATCGGTTATACTCAATATCGAGCAGGTATCGGTTATACTCAACATTGAGCAGGTATCGGTTATACTCAACATTGAGCAGGTATCACTTATACTCAATATCAAGCAGGTATCGGTTATACTCAATATCGAGCAGGTATCACTTATACTCAATATCGAGCAGGTATCGGTTATACTCAATATCGAGCAGGTATCGGTTATACTCAACATTGAGCAGGTATCAGTTATACTCAATATCGAGCAGGTATCACTTATACTCAATATCGAGCAGGTATCGGTTATACTCAATATCGAGCAGGTATCACTTATACTCAATATCGAGCAGGTATCACTTATACTCAATATCGAGCAGGTATCGGTTATACTCAACATTGAGCAGGTATCACTTATACTCAATATCGAGCAGTTATCGGTTATACTCAATATCGAGCAGTTATCGGTTATACTCAATATCGAGCAAGTATCGGTTATACTCAATATCGAGCAGGTATCGGTTATACTCAATATCGAGCAGGTATCGGTTATACTCAATATTGAGCAGGTATCACTTATACTCAATATCGAGCAGGTATCGGTTATACTCAATATCGAGCAGGTATCACTTATACTCAATATCGAGCAGGTATCGGTTATACTCAATATCGAGCAGGTATCGGTTATACTCAACATTGAGCAGGTATCGGTTATACTCAATATCGAGCAGGTATCACTTATACTCAATATCAAGTAGGTATCGGTTATACTCAACATTGAGCAGGTATCACTTATACTCAATATCGAGCAGGTATCGGTTATACTCAATATCGAGCAGGTATCGGTTATACTCAATATCGAGCAGGTATCGGTTATACTCAATATCGAGCAGGTATCGGTTATACTCAATATCGAGCAGGTATCGGTTATACTCAATATCGAGCAGGTATCGGTTATACTCAATATCGAGCAGGTATCGGTTATACTCAATATCGAGCAGGTATCGGTTATACTCAATATCGAGCAGGTATCGGTTATACTCAATATCGAGCAGGTATCGGTTATACTCAATATCGAGCAGGTATCGGTTATACTCAATATCGAGCAGTTATCGGTTATACTCAATATCGAGCAGGTATCGGTTATACTCAATATCGAGCAGGTATCGGTTATACTCAATATCGAGCAGGTATCGGTTATACTCAATATCGAGCAGGTATCGGTTATACTCAATATCGAGCAGGTATCGGTTATACTCAATATCGAGCAGGTATCGGTTATACTCAATATCGAGCAGGTATCGGTTATACTCAATATCGAGCAGTTATCGGTTATACTCAATATCGAGCAGGTATCGGTTATACTCAATATCGAGCAGGTATCGGTTATACTCAACATTGAGCAGGTATTGGTTATACTCAATATTGAGCAGGTATCAGTTATACTCAGTATCGAGCAGGTATCGGTTATACTCAATTCACTTTCTTCTATATGTTGTTTTCTCTTTCAAAATGCTGTAACTCCTCTCTAAGTGTAACATATATTTAAAAAAAATGATAGCTACACCAGCTTTGTTCTAATTGTAGGGGATTGATTACAGTTTTATAGATGATAAATACATTACTTCTAATTTGCATTAAATTAAAAATATACATTTTACACATTACTGCCAGACAGGGAAAATACTGCCCGATAATCTGTAAGATGGCTTCCTCCGATGTCACTGTGTTAAATTCTGGATCTGCTGTGCTATTAGTTCTGTAAATGCCTCTGATGTCACTACAGTTTAATTGCATTGTTTTTGGCCAGCAAACTGGGTGCAACCAATGGGCGGGCGGAATGAATCGCAAACCTTGCTGCCATCTAGTGGCTAATGTATTTTCTCAAAGCACTCCGTGTCCTATTTCGTTAAACAACTTGCATTTTACAGCATCTTTCACAAAGTCACAAAGCGCTTTAAAGCCACTGAAGTACTTTTGAAGTGTTGTCACAGTTATAATGGAGGGAACACAGCAATGTGAGGGCTCAATATTTGGAGTATGTGTCTTAACCCTTTTGTCATGCTTCTGCACCAGTTTGAGTGCAGAGTCAAGTGGCACCGTAAAGTGGTCCGTGAGGACAGAGACACAGGAGACGGGGAGAGAGAGAGTCTGGGGAGGGGGAGGGGGGGGAGAGAGACAGCCTGGGGGAGGGGGGAGGGGAAAGAGACAGCCTGGGGGAGGGGTGGGGAGAGAGAGACAGCCTGGGGGAGGGGGGGAGAGACAACCTGGGGGTGTGGGGGGGAGAGACAGTCTGGGGGAGGGGAGGGGGGGGAGAGACAGTCTGGGGGAGGGGGGGAGAGAGACAGTCTGGGGGAGGGGGGGGAGAGAGACAGCCTGGGGGAGGGGGGGGGGAGAGACAGCCTGGGGGAGGGGAAAGACAGCCTGGGGGAGGGGTGGGGGGAGAGAGACAGTCTGGGGGAGGGGGGGGGAGAGACAGCCTGGGGGAGGGGGGGGGGAGAGAGACAGCCTGGGGTAGGGGAGGGGGGGGGGGAGAGACAGCCTGGGGGAGGGGGAAGAGAGAGACAGCCTGGGGTAGGGGGGGAGAGAGAGAGACAGCCTGGGGGAGGGGGAAGAGAGAGACAGCCTGGGGGAGGGTGGAGAGAGACAGCCTGGGGGAGGGGGGAGAGAGAGAGAGCTGGGGATGGGGGGGAGAGAGACAGCCTGGGGGAGGGGGGAGAGAGACAGTCTGGGGGAGGGGGGGGGGGAGAGACAGCCTGGGGGAGGGGGGGGGGAGAGAGACAGCTTGGGGGAGGGGGAAGAGAGAGAGACAGCCTGGGGGAGGGGGAAGAGAGAGACAGCCTGGGGTAGGGGGGGAGAGAGAGACAGCCTGGGGGAGGGGGAAGAGAGAGACAGCCTGGGGGAGGGTGGAGAGAGACAGCCTGGGGGAGGGGGGAGAGAGAGAGAGCTGGGGATGGGGGGAGAGAGACAGCCTGGGGGAGGGGGGAGAGAGGCAGCCTGGGGGAGAGGAGGGGGAGAGACAGTCGGGGGGAGGGGAGGGAGAGAGAGAGAGCCGGGGATGGGGGGGTGGTAGAGAGAGAGCCGGGGGTGGGGGGGGGCAGTCGGGGGGAGAGAGAGCCTGGGAGGGGGCAAGAGAGAGCCTTGGGGGGGGAAGAGAGAGCCTGGGGGGGGGGGGGAAGAGAGAGCCTGGGGGGTGGGGGGAGGGAAGAGAGAGCCTGGGGGGGGCACGGGGGGGGGGGGAGAGAGAGAGCCTGGGAGGGGGGGGAAGAGAGAGCCTGGGGGGTGGGGGGAGGGAAGAGAGAGCCTGGGCCGGGGCGGGGGGGGGGGGGGGTGCCGTTTGGGGAAGAGAGAGCCTTGGGTGTGGTGGGAGCCTGGGGGCGGGGGGAGGGGGAGAAGAGAGAGAGCTTGGGGGGCTGGGGAGAGAATGCCCGGGAGGGAGGGATGGGGTGGGGGGGGAAACGAGAGAGCCTGGGGTGGGGGGGAACACGGTAAGAGAGAGAGCCTGGGGGAAGAGAGAGAGCCTGCGGGGGTGGGGGTGGGGGGTGGAGGGAGAGAGCGCCTGGGAGGGGCGTGCGGGGGGTAGAGAGAGAACCTGGGGGGGTAGAGGAGAGCGAGGGCGGGGGGGAGAGGACAGAGAGGGGGTAGGCGGAGGAAGGGAGAGAGAGAGTGGGGAGGTGAGAGAGAAAGCGATTGCCGGGCTGTGCGGGGGGTAAGGAGGAAGAGAGAGAGAGGGAGAGAGAGAAAGAGAGAGCCTGGGGGTGTGGGCGGGGGGAGTAAGAGAGAGACTGGAGTGGGTGGCGGGGGGAGGAGAGACTTGGGGGTGTTGTGGGGTAGTGGTTGCAAGGGTGGGGAGACAGAGAGTACTTGGGTGGGGCGGGGGGATGTGGGGGGAGAGAGAGAGCCAGGGCGGGGGGTGGGGAGAGCTAGCCGTGGTGGGTGTATGGGTGGGGAGGTGGGGGGGATTGGTGTGGGAGGGGGATTGGTGTGGAGGGGGGGAGGTTGGGGTGGGGCTGGGAGGGCGAATGAGAGAAGTGATGGGAGGGTGAGAGAAAGAGAGAGCCCGGGTGTGTTGGGGGGGGGGGGCAGGGGAGAGAGAGAGAGAGAGAGAGAAAGAGGGAGGTGGGTGGGGTGGGGGGAAGGGAGAGAGAGAGAGCGAGAGAGAGACGAGAGCGCGTGCCAGGGGGAATGGGGGAGGGGGGGAGGGAGAGAGAGAAAGAGAAAGAGAGCTCGGGGGGGTGGGGGCGGGCTGTGGGGGAAGAAAGAAGGAAGAAAAAAAGAGAGAGAGCCTGGGGGGGCGGTGGGGGGGAGGAGGGCGGGGGGGAAGATAGATAGATAGAGAGCGAGCCTGGGGTGGTTGGGGGAGAGAGAGAGAGAGAGAGAGAGAGAGAGAGAGCCTTGAGTGGGAGGGAGGGGAAGAGAGAGCCAAGGTTGGATGGAGGAGAGGGAGAGAGAGAGAGAGAGAGTCTGAGGGGTGGGGGGGCGGGTGGTGGAGGGGAAGAGTGAGCCTAGAGGGATGTTGGGCAGGAGGGGGGTGGAGAGAGAGAGTGCCTGGGGGGAGAAAGATCGAGCCTGGGGCGGGGGCGGGGGGAGAGAGAGCCAGGGGGAGGGGAAGAGAGAGATTGAGAGAGCCTGGGATGGGGGAAGAGAGAGCCTGGGGGGCGGTGGGGGGGTTGTGGGGGAAAGCCAGAGTGAGTTGTCAAGGGGGGGAGGGAAGAGAGAGAGAGAGAGAGGGCGCATTGCGGGGGGGAGAGAGAGGGAGCGAGAGGGACAAGAGACTGTGGGTGGGGCGAGGGAAGAGAGGGAGAACCTGGGGATGGGGCGGGGGAAGAGAGGGAGAACCTGGGGGTGGGGCGGGGGAAAAGAGGGAGAACCTGGGGGTGGGGCGGGGGAAGAGAGGGAGAACCTGGGGGTGGGGCGGGGGAAGAGAGGGAGAACCTGGGGGTGGGGTGAGGAAAAGAGTGAGAGTGAGAGAGAGAAAACCTGGGGGGGTGGGGGCGCGGGGGGTGTTGGGGGTGGGGTGGGTGGAGAGAGAGGGAACTCGGGGAAGACAGATCACGTTCTTGGAAGCTCAGTGCGTGTGTTACAAGTGATATCGTTGGGAAGGATGAAATCCAGAAGTCACTATACTGTCACTATTTACTTCATACCCAATAAACCTGTTAACAATCTGTCATGTATCTCACATTACTGTATATAACTGTATCTTACCATGCTATACATGACTGTAACTGGATATGACCTGTAACAATAAGCATACCTTACCACCAGGGGTGCACTTGCAGGAGACACTCCATACCTGTCCCTCTGAGGTATATAAAGGGAGGTCTCAGGCAAGTGCAGCACTGGAGAGCTGGAATTTAAGGTGCAGGTCCTGAGTGACCTTGACTTCAGCATGTGTCTCGTGTAAGTCAGTACATTAGAGTCAGGACTTAACAGTGGCGACGAGTTACGGGATCACAGAATCCACAGAATGGCTACCAACAGCTCAGATGAGAAATACAATGCTGGAGACAATTGGGATGACTTTATAGAAAGGCTCCAGCAAAGCTTTGTGACCAAAGACTGGTTGGGCGACGATAAGGCAGACAAGAGAAGAGCCCATCTCTTGACCAGCTGTGGCTCGAAAACATACGCTTTAATGAAAAACCTGCTGGCACCCGAGAAACCAGCAAGCAAGTCGTTTGAGGAGTTGAGCACACTGGTGAGAGACCACCTGAAGCCAGCGAGCAGCCTACACATGGCCAGACACAGGTTCTACAACTACAGACGCTGTGTGGGCCAAAGCATACCCGACTTCGTGGCGGAACTTCGGAGGCTGGCTAGTTCATGTGAGTTCCCCGATGAACTAAGGAGAGAAGTACTGAGAGACTTTTTTATTGAAGAAATAGGCCACGCAGGCATATTCCGAAAGCTTATAGAGACTAAGAAATTGACTCTAGAGGCAACAGCACTGGTTGCACAGACGTTCTTGTCAGGCGAAGAAGAAACGAGGCTGATCTATACTTCGGGTACGACAACCAACAAGGCATCGGAACAAGGGGTTCACATTGTGAAACAAACCGCTACCCCCACACACAGACAAAGGCAGGAGAGCAGGCCTTCAACAGGAGACAGTGGCGCCAGAAGCCATCAAAATCAAGGGCCACATGAACGGCCGATCACACCTCATCAACCCACAATGCGAGCAATCAACAACAGATTGAGAGAAGCTCAAGGGAGATCAGCCAGACGCAGCTCATCCTTCGGAAACAATGGAAACGGTCTGTGTTGGAGATGTGGGGGAAGGCACTCAACCAGGTTGTGTTGATTTCAGCATGCCGTTTGCAGAAACTGCAACTACACAGGGCATCTGGCTCGCATGTGCAGAAAAACAACAGCTCGGCTGGCATATGAATCGGAAGGGTTGGAAAGCAGACCAGAAGACGGTTGGAACAGTGCACGGGACGCCGAGGTACAGCGGGTTAACACGATCAATGTCCACTGTTCTTACACCAAGACGCCTCCAATTATGATGAGGGTTCTACTCAACGGGATACCCGTCAACATGGAACTGGATACGGGGGCAAGTCAATCCCTCGGGGTCACAGTCTGAGGATAAGGGGTAAGCCATTTAGGACCGAGATGAGGAGAAACTTCTTCACCCAGAGAGTGGTGAACCTGTGGAATTCTCTACCACAGAAAGTAGTTGAGGCCAATTCACTAAATATATTCAAAAGGGAGTTAGATGAAGTCCTTACTACTCGGGGGATCAAGGGTTATGGCGAGAAAGCAGGAAGGGGGTACTGAAGTTTCATGTTCAGCCATGAACTCATTGAATGGCGGTGCAGGCTAGAAGGGCTGAATGGCCTGCTCCTGCACCTATTTTCTATGTTTCTATGTTTCTATGTTTCATGAGCTTTCAACAATTTGAACAGCTGTGGCCGCACAAAAGCAACAGACCAAAACTCACAAAGATCGACACCAAACTAAGGACCTATATTAAAGAAATTGTCCCAGTCCTTGGCAGCGCCGGGCTCTCAGTCACACACAAAGGAATGGTGCACTGACTTTCCCTGTGGATTGTCCCCGGGGATCTCCCAGCCCTGTTGGGGAGAAGCTGGCTAGCAGAACTTAATTGGAAATGGGATGATGTTCACGCCATGTCGTCAGAGGAACGGACCTCCTGCTCAACAGTTCTAAGCCGTTTTGAACATCTCTTTCAGCCAGGTGGGGGCACCTTCAAAGGGGCTAAAGTTAGAATCTACATCACACAGAATGCCAGACCGGTCCATCAAAAGGCTAGAGCTGTGCCTTATGTGATGAGGGGAAAGATTGAAAACAAACTGGACCGGCTTCTGCGGGAAGGCATAATTTCTCCCGTGGAATTCAGCGACTGGGCAAGCCCCATCGTCCTCGTCATGAAGCCTGATGGATCCGTGTGAATCTGTGGGGATTACAAGTCTACCATAAACAGAGTCTCCCTACAGGACCAATACTTGCTGCCCAGAGCGGAGGACCTATTTGCCACGTTGGCTGGAGGAAAACTTTTCTCGAAACTTGATCTCACATCCGCGTATATGATGCAAGAACTGACCGAAGAGTCTAAGCTACTCACCACCACCAACACACATCGAGGCCTTTTTGTGTACAATTGATGCCCATTCGGGATCAGGTCGGCAGCTGCTATATTCCAGCGCAACATGGAGAGTCTGCTCAAGTCCATCCCGGGGACGGTTGTGTTTCAAGATGACATACTCATCACGGGCAGGGACACCGACTCTAATCTCCGCAATCTTGAGGAAGTACTAAGTCGATTGGATTGGGTAGGCCTAAGAGTTAAGAAATACAAGTGTCTGTTTCTCGCGCCTGAGGTTGAATTTTTGGGCAGAAGGATTGCCGCTGATGGAATCCGCCCAACCGAATCCAAAACCGAAGCGATTCGCCTGGCACCCAGGCCCCGGAATGTCTCGGAACTGCGCGCCTTTCTCGGGCTACTCAATTACTTTGGGAGCTTTATGCAGAACTTGAGCATGCTGTTGGAGCCTCTCCACGTGCTACTCAGAAAGGGGTGCGATTGGTTTGGGGAGGATGCCCAAGAACGCGCCATCAATAAGGCACGCAACCTTCTATGTTCCAAGAGTGTTTTAGCCTTTTTTGACCCAAGTAAAAAGTTAGTCCTTACGTGTGATGCGTCAGCGTACGGGGTCGGGTGCGTTTTACAGCAGGTCAATGATGCGGGTAAATTGCAGCCCGTTGCTTATGCCTCCAGGTCACTTTCGCGGGCGGAGCGCGGGTACGGTATGGTTGAGAAGGAGACACTCGCATGCATGTACGGTGTCGAAAAGATGCACCAATACCTTTTCGGGGCCAAGTTTGCGTGAGAAACCGACCACAAACCCCTCACGTCTCTACTATCCAAGTGCAAGACAATCAACGGCAACGCCTCAGCGCGCATTCAGCAGTGGGCACTCATGCTGGCGGCTTACGACTACACGATAAGGCACAGACCAGGCACAGACAACTGTGCCGACGCGCTTAGCAGGCTACCCCTGGTGACCACAGAAGGGTTCGACGAGCAGGACTGTGAGACGGTCATGGCAATCAATGCCTTTGAATCCACAGGTTCGCCCATGACGACTCGCCAAATCAGAGCCTGGACGACCGGCGACCCCACGTTATCTCTAGTTAAAAGATACGTTTTAACCAGTGACTGGGCAGAGGCTCGCGATGCCTGCCCCGAGGAGGTCAAACCCTTCCATAGGTGCATGCATGAACTCTCACTACAGGCAGACTGGCTGATGTGGGGCAGCCGAGTAGTTATGCCCTTACGAGGCAGGGAGGCGTTTGTCCGGGAGCTCCATCGCGAGCACCCGGGGATCGTCCTTATGAAGGCCACAGCCAGATCTCATGTCTGGTGGCCTGGCATTGATGCGGACTTGGAGCTCTGCGTCCGTCGGTGCACCATTTGTGCCCAACTCAGTAATGCCCCCAGGGAGGCCCCCCTAAGCCCCTGGCCCTGGCCCACCAAACCGTGGTCGCAGGTGCATGTCGACTATGCGGGCCCATTTATGGCAAAATGTTCCTTGTAGTCGTTGATGCATTTTCAAAATGGATCGAGTGCACCATTTTAAACTCGAGCACCACCTCCACCACTGTGGAGAGCCTTAGAACCATGTTTGCAACGTACGGCATTCCTGACATATTGGTCAGTGATAATGGTCCGTGCTTCACCAGCGCAGAATTTCACGATTTTATTGTTGACCACGGTATAAATCACGTTAAGACGGCACCTTTCAAGCTGGCCTCCAATGGCCAGGCGGAGCGAGCAGTGCGGATCATTAAACAAGGCATGCTCAGAATCCAAGGTCCTACGCTGCAGAGCTGCTTGTCGCGACTGCTGCTGGCATACAGATCTCGTCCGCATTCGTTGACTGGGGTTCCCCCCGCGCAACTATTGACGAAACGAACCTTAAAGACCAGGCTCTCATTAATCCTCCCAGACGTGCATGAAATTGTTGAGGCTAAGCGTCAAAAGCTAACTGAGTACCATGACCGAAATTCGAAGGGGAGGTGGAATGAGATAGGGGACAAAGTGTTTGTGCTAAACTATGGCCGGGGTCCCAAATGGCTTGCAGGGACAGTAACAGACAAAGAGGGAAACAGGCTACTGGTTGTACAAATGGACAATGGCCAAATCTGCCGGAGGCTATTGACCAAGTAAAAAGTAGATTCACTGATAACACTGAAGAACCAGAGGCAGCCTACAATGTGAAATTCACACCACATCTGCTGGACAGACAGGTGGAACAACCTGAGGAAAGGGCAGTCTGAACAGACAGCCCAGGCGAGATACCAGCAATCACACCAAACAAAAAACAGGCACAAGGCAAACAACTGAACAACAACTAAGACGCTCCACGCGAGAGCGCAGACCACCTGAGAGACTGAATCTATAAAGGCAATAAGATCTTGGGGGAGGGTGATGTCATGTATCTCACATTACTGTATATAACTGTATCTTACCATGCTATACATGACTGTAACTGGATATGACCTGTAACAATAAGCATACCTTACCACCCAGGGGTGCACTTGCAGGAGACACTCCATACCTGTCCCACTGAGGTATATAAAGGGAGGTCTCAGGCAAGTGCAGCACTTGAAAGCTGGAATTAAAGGTGCAGGTCCTGAGTGACCTTGACTTCAGCATGTGTCTCGTGTAAGTCAGTATATTAGAGTCAGGACTTAACACAATCCGCACACAGTGCCCCATCTATGGCGGGGGTGGGGGTAAGGTCATGCACTTGCGCTTGGCTAAGTGACTTCAGCTGAGGGAGGCAGCACTTGCGCTGAGGTAATGGACTTTGGCTGGAACTTGGTGGCTTTTGGGGAAATCTATTGTCTGTGGCTTCTGAAGTCAAAATCGATCGAATTACAAACTGGAAATTCAGTCAGAAATTGGGCTGGGTGGTTCCAGTTACACATTCCAGAGAAACTTCAGGGTGTGGCTTATCTAACAAGGGGACCAATCAGCAATAGGTTATGTGATAATGGAGAGCCAATCAGAGAAACGGCTGCCATTCGGTCAGTACAAATAAACACATCCATAAATATTGGCCAGGAAACCGCGGATAACTCCCCTGCTCTTCTTCGAAATAGTGCCAAGGGATCTTTTACATCCACCTGAGAGAGTAGACGGGGCCTCGGTTTAACATCTTATCCAAAAGACGGCATCTCCGACAGTGCAGCAATCCCTCAGCACTGCATGGGGAGTGTCAGTCTAGATTTTGGGCTGAAGTCCCTGCAGTGAGACCTGAACCCACAACCTTCTGACCTGGACATGAAAGTGCTACCCATGTTTTCACACTTAAAAAAAAAGTATAATTTATTGAACATTAAAAACATTTACAACATCGTGAATATTGCATTGTGTCATACAAATCCTTTCCCTCACTGCACAGTCGTTCCTCCAACACATATTGTAAAGTCCTTATACAATACCACAAATCCACACGAGGCACATTCTATGGACAAGGTCACTTCATGACCTGAACCTTTATTCACAGGACCAAGAAGTGATGACTCTGCGTGGGACCTCTCTTTTTATATACCTGGATGACCAGGTGAGGAGTGTCTCCCACAAGTTCACCCCCTGTGGTCAAGGTGTGCATTTAGAAACATAGAAACATAGAAACATAGAAAATAGGTGCAGGAGTAGGCCATTCGGCCCTTCGAGCCTGCACCGCCATTCAATGAGTTCATGGCTGAACATGCAACTTCAGTACCCCATTCCTGCTCTCTCGCCATACCCCTTGATCCCCCTAGTAGTAAGGACTACATCCAACTCCTTTTTGAATATATTTAGTGAATTCGCCTCAACAATTTTCTGTGGTAGAGAATTCCACAGGTTCACCACTCTCTGGGTGAAGAAGTTTCTCGTCATCTCGGTCCTAAATGGCTTACCCCTTATCCTGTGACCCCTGGTTCTGGACTTCCCCAACATTGGGAACATTCTTCCTGCATCTAACCTGTCTAAACCCGTCAGAATTTTAAATGTTTCTATGAGATCCCCTCTCATTCTTCTGAACTCCAGTGAATACAAGCCCAGTTGATCCAGTCTTTCTTGATAGGTCAGTCCCGCCATCCCGGGAATCAGTCTGGTGAACCTTCACTGCACTCCCTCAATAGCAGGAACGTCCTTCCTCAAGTTAGGAGACCAAAACTGTACACAATACTCCAGGTGTGGCCTCACCAAGGCCCTGTACAACTGTAGCAACACCTCCCTGCCCCTGTACTCAAATCCCCTCGCTATGAAGGCCAACATGCCATTTGCTTTCTTAACCGCCTGCTGTACCTGCATGCCAACCTTCAATGACTGATGCACCATGACACCCAGGTCTTGTTGCACCTCCCCTTTTCCTAATCTGTCACCATTCAGATAATAGTCTGTCTCTCTGTTTTTACCACCAAAGTGGATAACCTCACATTTATCCACATTATACTTCATCTGCCATGCATTTGCCCACTCACCTAACCTATCCAAGTCACTCTGCAGCCTCATAGCATCGTCCTCGCAGATCACACTGCCACCCAACTTAGTGTCATTCGCAAATTTGGAGATACTACATTTAATCCCCTCGTCTAAATCATTAATGTACAATGTAAACAGCTGGGGCCCCAGCACAGAACCTTGCGGTACCCCACTAGTCACTGCCTGCCATTCTGAAAAGTACCCATTTACTCCTACTCTTTGCTTCCTGTCTGACAGCCAGTTCTCAATCCATGTCAGCCTACTACCCCCAATCCCATGTGTTTTAACTTTGCACATTAATCTCTTGTGTGGGGCCTTGTCGAAAGCCTTCTGAAAGTCCAAATATACCACATCAACTGGTTCTCCCTTGACGACTCTACTGGAAACATCCTCAAAAAATTCCAGAAGATTTGTCAAGCATGATTTCCCTTTCACAAATCCATGCTGACTTGGACCTATCATGTCACCTCTTTCCAAATGCGCTGCTATGACATCCTTAATAATTGATTCCATCATTTTACCCACTACCGATGTCAGGCTGACCGGTCTATAATTCCCTTTTTCTCTCTCCCTCCTTTTTTAAAAGTGGGGTTACATTGGCTACCCTCCAGTCGATAGGAACTGATCCAGAGTCAATGGAATGTTGGAAAATGACTGTCAATGCATCCGCTATTTCCAAGGCCACCTCCTTAAGTACTCTGGGATGCAGTCCATCAGGCCCTGGGGATTTATCGGCCTTCAATCCCATCAATTTCCCCAACACAATTTCCCGACTAATAAGGATTTCTCTCAGTTCCTCCTTCTTACTAGACCCTCTGACCCCTTTTATATGCGGAAGGTTGTTTGTGTCCTCCTTAGTGAATGCCGAACCAAAGTACTTGTTCAAATTGGTCTGCCATTTCTTTGTTCCCCGTTATGACTTCCCCTGATTCTGACTGCAGGGGACCTACGTTTGTCTTTACTAACCTTTTTCTCTTTACATATCTATGGAAACTTTTGCAGTCCGTCTTAATGTTCCCTGCAAGCTTCCTCTCGTACTCTATTTTCCCTGCCCTAATCAAACCCTTTGTCTTCCTCTGCTGAGTTCTAAATTTCTCCCAATCCCCAGGTTCACTGCTATTTCTGGCCAATTTGTATGCCACTTCCTTGGCTTTAATACTATCCCTGATTTCCCTTGATAGCCACGGTTGAGCCACCTTCCCTTTTTTATTTTTACGCCAGACAGGGATGTACAATTGTTGTAGTTCATCCATGCGGTCTCTAAATGTCTGCCATTGCCCATCCACCCTTAAGTATCATTCATCAATCTATCCTAGCCAATTCACGCCTCACACCTTCAAAGTTACCCTTCTTTAAGTTCTGGACCATGGTCTCTGAATTAACTGAATCATTCTCCATCCTAATGTAGAATTCCACCATATTATGGTCACTCTTTCCCAAGGGGACTCGCACAATGAGATTGCTAATTAATCCTCTCTCATTACACAACACCCAGTCTAAGATGGCCTCCCCCCTAATTGGTTCCTCGACATATTGGTCTAGAAAACCATCCCTTATGCACTCCAGGAAATCCTCCTCCACCGTATTGCTTCCAGTTTGGTTAGCCCAATCTATATGCATATTAAAGTCACCCATGATAACTGCTGCACCTTTATTGCATGCACCCCTAATTTCCTGTTTGATGCCCTCCCCAACATCACTACTATTGTTTGGAGGTCTGTACACAACTCCCACTAACATTTTTTGCCCTTTGGTGTTCTGCAGCTCTACCTATATAGATTCCACATCATCCAAGCTAATGTCCTTCCTAACTATTGCATTAATCTCCTCTTTGACCAGCAATGCTACCCCACCTCCTTTTCCTTTTATTCTATCCTTCCTGAATGTTGAATACCCATGGATGTTGAGTTCCCAACCCTGATCATCCTGGAGCCACGACTCTGTAATCCCAATCACATCATATCTGTTAACATCTATTTGCACAGTTAATTCATCCACCTTATTACGGATACTCCTTGCATTAAGACACAAAGTCTTCAGGCTTGTTTTTTTAACACCCTTTGTCCTTTTAGAATTATGATGTAGTGTGGCCCTTTTTGTTTCTTGCCTTTGTTTACTCGGCCTTCCAGTAATGCTTTTTACCTTTCTACCATCTGCTTCTGACTCCATATTACTTCACCCTATCTCGCTGCATCGGTTCCCATCCCCCTGCCATATTAGTTTAAACACTCCCGAACTGCATTAGCAAATGTTACCCCTACGTACATTACAGTATTGCAGTGTTGTTACATAAAGGTTACATACATGACATCACCTCCCCCTCAACATCTTATTGGGATCATAAATTAAGTCTCTCGGGTGGTCTGCGCTCTCTCGTGGAGCGCCGCGGTTGGGGCTCTGGTTGTTGAGCCTTGGTATGCGTGTCTGTCACCTGTGATGATTCCAGCCTATCCGGGCTGACTGCAGGGACTGTGCATGCTGCTGAATGTTCTTGTTGCTCATTCACTGGAGACCATCTCATGATCTTCCTCAGGTTCCTCAGTGTCCACGCTGAACCTTTTTTTTACTTGGTCCAGATGCTTGCGGCACATCTGCCCATTGTTAAGTTTAACCACTATGACCCTATTCCCCTCTTTGTCTATTACAGTACCCTCAAGCCATTTGGGCCCCAAAGCGTGATTGAGGACAAATACGGGGTCATCAATTTCTATACATCTCCCCCTTGAATTTCGGTCATGGTACTCATTTTGGGACTGGCGCTTGCCCTCAACAATGTCGGACAGGACTGGATGAATGAGGGACAGCCAAGTTTTGAGTGTTCGTTTCATGAGTAGCTCTGCGGGTGGGACCCCCGTGAGCGAGTGCGGTCAGGACCGATAGGCCAGCAGGAGGCGCGATAGGTGGCATTGAAGGAAGGGTCCTTGAATCCGGAGCATGCCCTGTTTTATGATTTGTACCGCACGTTCCGCCTGGCCATTGGAGGTCGGCTTGAATGGTGCTGTCCTGACATGGTTAATGCCATTACCCGACATGAACTCCTGGAATTCATAGCTTGTGAAACATGGGCCATTATCGCTAACAAGGGTGTCCGGCAAGCCGTGGGTCGCAAAGACCGCGCGCAGACCCTCCACGGTGGTGGATGCTGTGCACGAATTCAAAATGATGCACTCGATCCATTTCGAGTATGCATCAACCACAATGAGAAACATTTTTCCTTTAACAGGCCCGCGTAGTCTAGGTGAATACGTGACCATGGCCTGGTGGGCTAGGGCCACGGGCTGAGCGGGGCCTCTCTGGGAGCATTACCTAGCTAGGCACACGTCGTGCACCTGCGAACACAGTGTGCCAGGTCTGAAATCAATTCCCGGCCGCCACACATGTGAGCGGGCAATGGCCTTCATCAGCACGATGCCTGGGTGCTTGCTGTGGAGTTCTCTGATGAATGCTTCCCTGCCCCTCTGGGGCATGACTACCCGGCTGCCCCATAGTAGGCAGTCGGCTTGGGTGGAAAATTCATCCATTCGTCTGTGCAACAGTCTGACCGCCTCAGGGCATGCTCCATCTGTGGGCGCCCAGTTCCCAGTCAGGACACATTCCTTGATAGGAGGGGATCTCTGTTGGTCCAGATTTTGATCTGGCGGGCTGTGATGGGGGAGCCTGCGCTGTCAAAGGCATCGACAGCCATGACCATCTCAGCGCTTTGCTCCGCTGCCCCCTCAGTGGTGGCCAGTGGAAGCCTACTGACCGCGTCAGCGCAGTTTTCAGTGCAGGGCCAGTGCCGGATGGAGTAGTCATATGCAGCGAGCGTGAGAGCCCATCGCTGTATGCGAGCTGATGCATTGGCATTGACAGCCTTGCTGTCTGACAGCAGGGATGTTAATGGCTTGTCATCCGTTTCTAATTTGAACCTCTTGCCAAAAGGGTACTGATGCATCTTTTTCACCCCACAGACACATGCGAGTACTTCCTTCTCAACCATCCTATAACCTCATTCAGCTTGAGAGAGTGACCTGGAGGCATAAGCCACAGGTTGTAGTTGGCCCTCAGCGTTACCCTGCTGCAACACGCACCCAACCCCATAGGACGATGCATCACATGTCAGAACCAATTTCTTACGGGGGTCGTACAGGGTCAACAACTTATTTGAACAAAGTAGGTTCCGCGCCCGATTGAAAGCCCATTCCTGACAGTCCCCCCAAAACCAATCACAATCCTTACGCAGGAGCACATCTAGCGGCTCCAACAATGTGCTTAATTTCGGCAGAAAGTTCCCGAAATAGTTCAAAAGTCCCAGAAATGAATGCAACTCCGATGTGTTGCAGGGCCTGGGCGCTTGTCGAATCGCCTCCGTTTTGGATTCGGTAGACCGAATCCCGTCTGCAGCAACCCTCCTACCCAAAAACTCGACCTCGGGAGCCAAAAACATACACTTAGACTTCTTGAGTCGCAGGCCTACCCGGTCCAGTTGGCATAGCACCTCCTCCAGGTTGTGGAGGTGTTCTTCGGTGTCACGACCGGTGATGAGGATGTCGTCCTGAAATGGATTTGAGCACGCTTTCCATGTTTCTTTGAAAAATCGCGGCCGCTGACCGAATGCCAAATGGGCACCTGTTGGCAACAAACAGTCCCTTGTGCGTGGTGATGGTGGTCAGTAGTTTAGACTCGTCGGCCAGTTCTTGGGTCATGTAGGCTGAAGTGAGGTCCAACTTGGTGAACAGATTGCCGCCTGCCAGCGTGGCAAAAAGATCCTCCGCTCTCGGGAGCGGGTATTGGTCTTGTAGGGAAACCCGGTTGATAGTGGCCTTGTAGCCGCCACAGATCCTGACCGAGCCTTCCGCTTTTAGGACAGGAATGATGGGGCTCGCCCAGTTGCTGAATTCAACGGGCGAGATAATGCCCTCTCTCAGCAACCGGTCCAACTCGCTCTCAATTTTCTCCCGCATCACATACGGCACAGCTCTAGCTTTGTGGTGCACTGGTTTGGCGTCCGGGGTGATGCGTATCACTACTTTGGTACCTTTGAACGTCCCGACTGAAATAGTGACTCAAATTGCTGTAGGACCTGTGAGCATGAACTTCGCTCCACAGATGACATGGTGTGCACATCCCCCCATTTCCAGTTCATCTCAGCTAGCCAGCTGCTCCCCAACAGTGTGGGAGCATTGCCCGGGACAATCCAGAGCGGCAGCCGGTTCACCGATCCATTGTGTGTGACTGCCAACATTGCACTGCCTAGCACTGGAGTGATTTCTTTGGTGTACGTCCGTAATTGCGTCTCAATGCGTTCTAGTTTGGGTCTGCTGGCTTTGAGTGGCCACAGCTTTTTGAATTGTTGAACACTCATGAGTGACTGGCTGGCCCCCGTGTCCAGCTCCATGCGTACAGGGATGCCGTTTAATAGGACTTTCATCATCATGGGTGGTGTTTTGGTATATGAGCTGTGAATGTTTGCCACATGAACCCACTGAACTTCAGCGTCCATTGATTTGCCCCAAGCGTCATTCTGCCTCGAGGACCCCTCATCTGGTTCATCCACCTCATATATTAGCCTGGTTACAGGCTTTCTGCACATTCTGGCTAGATGGCCACTGAGGTTACAATTTCTGCTGACGAACTGTTGAAACCTGCAAGTCCTGGCAGAATGTCTGCCCCCACACCTCCAGAATGAACTGAGATTCCCATTGTTGTGAACAAAAGAGCTGTTACAAGGCATTCCTCGCTGATTGTCCCTTTGACTGCTCTTGAGCACCCTGTTAGTGGGTGTCAATGGCCCCATCCCGGGCTGCATTGTCCACTGGGGGGGGGCATAAATATCCGCTCAGCCTGACATTGTCTCTGTTGGAGACTTACTCTTGGGTCTATTGCTGCCTGGGGTGTGTCGAACTGCCCTTGCCTGCTTGCGGGGCTCTGTGTCGCGTTTATGATATTGACTCCCTGATCCATCGCCACATTGGAGGCAGAATTGCGTGCATATATTATCTTGGTTTCCTCCTCCCCCGCCATGAAGGTTTGAGCCATCAACGCCGCCGCTTCCAAGGTCAAGTCCTTGGTCTCAATTAGCTTTCTGAAAATCCCAGCATGACCGATGCCCTCAATAAAGAAATCCCTTAGCATCTCCCCCCTGCAGGCATCTGTGAACTTACAGAGGCTGGCCAAACGCCGGAGGTCCGCAACAAAATCCGGTATGCTCTGTCCTTCCCGACATCGGTGGGTATAGAATCTGTGTCGGGCCATGTGTACGCTGCTCGCCGATTTGAGGTGCTCACCGATTAGTTTGCTGAGCTCTTCAAAGGTTTTGTCCGCCGGCTTCTCGGGTGTTGGCAGGTCTTTCATGAGCGCGTAAGTCTTAGGTCCACAGCTGGTCAACAGATGAGCCCTTCGCTTGTCAGCCGCTGCGTCTCCCAGCCAGTCCTTCGTGACAAAACCCTGCTGGAGCCTCTCAATGAAATCATCCCAGTCCTCACCAACACAGTACCATTCATCTGTGTTGTCGGTGGCCATTCTCGTGGGTTGTTGATTCCCGTTTCTCGTCGCCAATGTAAAGTCCTTACACAATACCACAAATCCACACGAGGCACATTCTATGGACAAGGTCACTCCATGACCTGAACCTTTATTCACAGGACCAAGAAGTGATGACCCTGCGTGGGACCTCCCTTTATATACCTGGATGACCAGGTGAGGAGTGTCTCCCACAAGTTCACCCCCTGTGGTCAAGGTGTGCATTGCTTACGTATATACAGTATTGCAGTGTTGTTACATAAAGGTTACATACATGACACATATTAACATCAAAACTTAAAGTTTAATTTGTCTCCTGTAACATATATTAATCTTTTGTACATTAAAAATTGATCATAATCAAACCTTCCGATCTCTTTCTGGGATATCTCATCCCAAAAGGTTTTATTGCAGACACAACAGGTCAGTGCCTTTAAAACACTGCAACAACTGCTGCAATTCCTTCTCCCCCCTCAGTCCGTTCACATTAATTGAGACCAATGTAATCATGGCTCCTAATAAAGGAAGTGTGCCTGATAATCCCCCCATCGTTTAATCTCCGGCCCTTCCCTCCTCTCATGTTCATTCCCGGGCAGCTGTTGCTTTCTCCTGCAGCCTCCGGCTCTTTTTCACCTCCTGTTTGAACCTCCCCTGCAGTTTCAGCCTCTTCCTTACATTAGGTTTAGTCGAGGAGCTGCCCCTTCTCCCTCCTTCTGCCCCTCACTAACCTTTCCCTTTCCCCACGATGCCCCTCCCACCCCCCATTTCCATGTCCCCATCCCCCTCTGACTCCTCACTCTCGAGCTCTTCTGTAATCTCCCATCCCTGTTCCCCATCAGATACAGAATCTCCCTTAGAGAGTCTTCCTGCTAACATGGTTTCTCCAACAGTGCCACTCCCTTCGGCCTCACCTCCACCGCTGACCCTTGCTCCCCGTTTCTTCTCTCTCTGGGACAATGGTGCGTCTTCACCTATCTTGCTCCCTATCAGCGTCTTTGTCTCCCCGCTCCCATCCTGCTGCCCCTTTAAGGCTCCTACCTCTTGCACCCTCTCCTTGTCTTTCACCCTCTTGCTCTTCAAGATGTCCGACTCCCCGTCTTTCTTTGGACTTACCCCGCACCCCGCTCCTGCCTCCACTCCCCCCATAGACACTGAATATTTAAGGAGAACCAACTCTGCCACTGCCCCGTGCTGCCCTCCGCTGTCTTTGTCCTTTTCCAGCATACTGGAGCACATTGTCCTCAACATAAACCGACAGGTTTAAGAATGAGACCACCACCTCTTCAGAATAGAGCAGAGATACATCCAAGGACTTATCACCAACCTTCAGGCTCAGTAAAAGTCTTCCCACCTCCTCTCGGCCACTGACCATCACCTCGAACCAACATTCGGCTTTGGTCGGCAGGCAAAGCAGCTTCCCTCACCACAGTCCTCATGTCCCGCCCGGATAATATCCCAAACTCTCATCTCCTTATCCTCGCACTGAACCACCACTGTGTTTTCTTTTCCAAATCTCCTGGGGTCCCGGCCCAAATCTTCGGGTCTTTTATTCTCCCTTCCAACATTTTCTCCCCTGATTAAATTCACCCTGGAAACGTTGTCCTCTGAGGGGCCCGGATCTGGCTGATGTGTATAGGCCCAAAAACAACCCAAAAACCCACAGGCAACTTTTTACAAACTCGCTCCAACTCCCAGCATTAACCAAGCACCCAGCAGCACCTGCTCACTGTGAGCCCCTCCCAGCGAGAGTGGGTGACCCACTGAGCCACGGCTGACCCTGCAGATTGGTGGTTGGTGGGATCAATGCTCATTGATACCACACGCACCTATAACTGTCTCCCTCACAAAGAGGACATCATGAATAAGAACAGCGTGTCTGTCCAAACTCATAATCTAAAGTAAATAAACGGGAATTTTTAAATAGAGAAGGTTACAATCAAGACTGCCATCTCCCGCCACTTGCGGAATGCTTCTTCCGAATCAGCGAACACTTAGGACTAGAAATTCTCCAGCTTCCCGGTCGGGCGCATTCTTTTGAAAAGTAGCGCCAGGGGCTAATGATTCTCTCCTGCCGGGAAATTCCGCTTTAGCGCTCCAAGCGGGAAGTGGAGCACTAAATCAAATGCGAACCACTTCTCTTGGGGCGCTAAAGTTCAAGCGCAGGGTGGTAGTGGCAGAGTGCTGATCAATGTGGAGCGCATTCCTAACAGCAGCATAGGCTGCTTCCCTCGGTTAAAGGGAAGGGCCTATGATGCTGCACAACCAACTTGTCAGCAGTTCTGCGTTGCAAGGTGACCTGCGCGACTGCCATTGCAGTCCCAAACACTCTCACAATGTGTTTGCACATCGCGCAGCAATGAAACAGCAAAAACTTTGAACAGGCACCAGAGTGGTACAAATAATAAAGTTTGGCCTACCTGAAGACAATTCCCTTTAATTAGCGCTCCCCAAGCGGCCAGCCGAGGTGACAACGCCTCCTCTTCCTGCCGTTGTTGACACCTGGCGATACAGCAGGGGGCCGGGGGCAATTTCACATCCGTGGCATTATCGGGGTGCTGCGCACTTTATGACATCACGATCTGCAAGGCGCTAGAGGCCCAGGCGGTAAGAGTTAACGCCAACACTAAACCGGCACTGAAGTTCGCAGGTGTCACTGCCCGGTCACTAACCCCTTACCCCATTAGTGGCCCCCTCCACAGGTGCTAAGGGGAGGCGCTAAACAGTGGAATTTCTCCCCCTTAGTGCTTGTACACAACCGGGGCTGGAAACCTAACCACGCAACCACCCTCTGTGCATCCCATGCATTGTAGACATGTGGGAGCTGATTCAGTGTCAAAGTTTTCTAAAACGTCACTTGTCCAAGTTTCCCCTCGTGTTTTCTTGGTTGATGCAGCAAGCACACAACCCCAAATCTTTTAGCAATCTTTGCTTCGTAGAACAGGGAAGGTCGATGTTTGATAAGGATGGCTGAGCACTGAGTTATACCGTCCCAACTGGAGCTGGGGGCGGGACCTGTATTTGGCCTCATCATTCCCAGGGCTAAGAAGGGAAATAAATCAGATAGGATTTCAGTAGCTATAGATGGTGTGAAAGTGTGTGTGTGAGTGTGTGTGGGTAATGTGAGTGTGTGAATGGGTGTGTATGTATGTGTGAGTGTGTGCGTGAGGCTGTGTACCCAATTATGTGTATGTGTGTAAATGTGAGTGTGTGTGAGTGTGGATGAGTGAGTCCATGTGTGAGTGTATGAGTGAGTGTGTATATGTATGTAAGGAGGGAGGAGGACAGTAGGAATATGTGTGTGTTTGTGTGTGTGTGTGTGTGTGCACTAAGCCCATGCAGCGGAGCATGAATCGTCTTGGTTCCCCTTTCCATTGGACCAAAACCTTGCTCTGTCAAGCCTGGCCTGCAAAGGTCACCCCATGTTAAAAGAAATCACGCACAGGCATCTTCCACCCTTTAAAATGAAGTTCAGGACCTGGAACGTCAGGACCCTCATGGATAACCCCAACAGGGACAGACCGGAACGGCGTACTGCTGTTGTTGCCCGGGAACTCAGACGTTTTGTCATAGACATTGCCGTCCTAAGCTAGACTCAGCGGGCAGGGGAAGGCCAGCTCAAGGAACAAGGTGGTGGCTACACCTTCTTCTGGAAAGGTAAACCAGAGCAAGAATGCCACCTCCATGGGGTAGGCTTTGACATTTAAAATGAGCTAGTTGGGCATCTCAGAGACTCCCCTTGTGGGATAAACGAACGCCCCATGACCCTTTGGCTCACCCTAGCCCGGAACCAGTGGAAAACCAACTCCAACGGTACGCTCCTCCTGACAAAATGCTTAAAACATGATCTTGTCATAACCAAGAGCTTGTTCCGTCAGAGAGACAAGTACAAGGCCTCCTGGCAACACCCTTGCTCCAAGCACTGGCATCTGCTAGACTACGTCATCGTCCGAACGAGGGATTGCAAGGACATCAGCGTGTACGCCCCAACACTGGAAGCTACAGGCGCAACCAAAGAGGAATTCTATTCCAGCCTCGAACAATCCCTGTCCCGAGTCCCAATGTGCGACAAGCTGATCCTCCTCAGTGACTTTAATTGCAGAGTCGGAAAGGACACAGACCTCTGGGGAGGCATGATCGGCAGAGAGAGGGTAGGGAAAACCATCTCCAACGGTACCCTCCACCTGACAAAATGTTTAAAACATGATCTTGTCATAACCAAGAGCTTGTTCCGTCAGAGAGACAAGTATAAGACCTCCTGGCAACACCCTCGCTTCAAGCACTGGCATCTGCTGGAGTACAGCATCGTCCGAGCGAGGAACTGCAAGGACATCCGCATCACCCGCGTCATGACAGGAGCTGACGGCTGCTGGATGAACCACTGCCTAATCCATTCTGTCATTTCCATCAATGTAGCCCCAAAACAGCGGCAGCAACAGAAACGCTGCCACAGGAAAATCAACGCTGGAGCATTCAAAGACCTTGCTAAGAAAGCCCTATTCAGCCAGTGCCTCACAACCAACCTGATGACTTCCAGTGAACCGGAGATGCAGAGTGTCCACGGTTCCTGCTCTGCCCTCAAGGCCCCCATAATTAGCACGCTTGGTCACTCGACCAGGAAACACCAAGACTGGTTCGATGAGAATGACCAGGAGATCTAGGAGCGAATATGTCACAAACGCAAGGCATTCAACTGGAAATAGCAACACAACTCGAGAGCAAGAAAGCAGCTCTACAGACATCTGAAGGCTGAGATCCAACATAAAACTCGTGATCTAAAGAACAGATGGGAAAATGTTGGAGTCCATTATTAAAGAAGTAGTAACAGGACATTTGGAAAAGCAAAATTCGGTCAGGCAGAGTCAGCATGGTTTTATGAAGGGGAAGTCATGTTTGACAAAATTGCTGGAATTCTTTGAGGATGTAACGAACAGGGTGGATAAAGGGGAACAAGTGGATGTGGTGTATTTGGACTTCCAGAAGGCTTTTGACAAGATGCCACATAAAAGGTTACTGCACAAAATAAAAGCTCACTGGCTTGGGGGTAATATATTAGCATCGATAGAGGATTGATTGGCTAACTAATTGGAGAACAGAGAGTTGGGATAAATGGTTCATTTTTGGTTGGAAACCAGTAACTAGTGGGGTGCTGCAGGGATCAGTGCTGGGACCTCAACTATTTACAATCTATATTAACAACTTGGAAGAGATGACTGAGTGTAACGTAGGCAAGTTTGCTGATGATACAAAGATGGAAGGAAAAGCAATGTGTGAGGAGGACACACAAAATCTGCAAAAGGACATAGGCAGGCTAAGTGAGTGGGCAAAAATTTGGCAGATGGAGTATAATGTTGGAAAGTGTTAGATCATGCACTTTGGCAAAAAAAAAAATCAAAGAGTAAGTTATTATTTAAATGGAAAAAGATTGCAAAATGCTGCAGTACAGCGGGACCTGGGGGTACTTGTGCATGAAATACAAATGGATAGTATGCAAGTGATCAGGAAGGCCAATGGAATCTTGGCTTTTATTGAAAAGGGGATGGAGTATAAAAGCAGGGAAGTCTTGCTACAGTTATACAGGGGTATTGGTGAGGCCACACCTGGAATACTGCGTGCAGTTTTGGTTTCCATATTTACGAAAGGATACACTTGCTTTGGAGGCAGTTCAGAAAAGGTTTACTAGGTTGATTCTGGAGATGAGGGGGTTGACTTATGAGGAAAGGTTGAGTAGGTTGGGCCTCTACTCATTGGAATTCAGAAGAATGAGAGGTGATCTTATCGAAACGTATAAGATTATGAAGGGGCTTGACAAGGTGGATGCAGAGAGGATGTTTCCACTGACAGGGGAGACTAGAACTAGAGGGCATAATCTTAGAATAAGAGGCCGCCCATTTAAAACTGAGATGAGGAGAAATTTCTTCTCTCAGAGGGTTGTAAATCTGTGGAATTCGCTGCCTCAGAGAGCTGTGGAAGCTGGGACATTGAATAACTTTAAGACAGAAATAAACAGTTTCTTAAATGATAAGGGGATAAGGGGTTATGGGGAGCGGGCAGGGAAGTGAACCTGAGTCCATGATCGGATCAGCCATGATCGTATTAAATGGCGGAGCAGGCTCGAGGGGCGTATGGCCTACTCCTGCTCCTATTTCTTATGTTTTTATGTTTTTAAATGGTGGGTGGAAAAAGCGCAGGAGATCCAGCAACTAGCCGACAACCGCAGTCAAGACCAGCTACAGCCCAAGCACCCAAGGTCCCACCCCACTGAGAACCAAGAATGGAGATGTACTCATCAAGGACAGAGAGGCAGTCAGTGCCCACTCGAAGGAACACTTTGAAGATCTCCTTAACCGAGACGCTGTCTTCGATGTGAGTGTCCTCGACTCCATCCCACAGCGTGCTACCTGCCACCACCTCAGCACAACCCCAGCCAGGTATGAGGTTGAAACGGCCATCTGACAACTGAAGAACAACAAGGCCTCAGGAGCAGATGGAATCCTCGCCGAAGCATGGGGAGAACAACTCATTTCCCTTATTTGGAAGGAGGAGTGCATGCCAGGGGATCTCAGAGACGCCGTAATCATGACCATCTTCAAGAAAGGTAACAAGTCCAATTGCAGTAATTACAGAAGAGTTTCCCATCTGTCGGCCACAGGAAAGGTCATCACAAGAATCCACCTCAATCGCTTTCTCCCAGTGGCTGAAGAACTCCTCCCAGAGTCACAATGCAGATCCCACCCACTACGGGGCACAAAGGACATGATCTTCACCGGGCGTCAACTTCAAGAAAAATGCAGGGAACAGCACCAACCCCTGAACATGGCCTTCTTTGACCTCACAAAGGTCTTCGACACTGTCAACTGTGAGGGATTATGTAGTGCCTTCCTCAAATTTGGCTGCCCTCAAAAGTTTGTCATCATTCTCCGCCTGCTCCACGATGACATGCAAGCCGTGATCCTGACCAATGGATCTACCACAGACCCAATACACGTGCGGACCGGGGTCAAACAAGGCTGTGTCATCGCACCAATGCTCTTCTCGATCTTCCATGCTGCAATGCTCCATCTTATCGTCAGCAAGCTTCCGGCTGGAGTGGAGCTAATCTACAGAACAAATGGGAAATTGTTCAACCTCCGTCGCCTCCAGTCCAGATCCAAGGTCGTCCCATCCTCTGTCATTGAATTACAGTATGCAGACGACACTTGCGTTTGTGCACACTCGGAGGACGAACTCCAAACCATCGTCAACACCTTCACCAAGGCATATCAGAGTATGGGCCTTACATTAAACATCTGTAAGACAAAGGTCCTCTACCAACCTGCCCCCACCACACAGTACTGCCCCACGATTATCAAGAACCATGACGAGGCCTTGGAC
Source organism: Pristiophorus japonicus (assembly GCF_044704955.1). Lineage (NCBI taxonomy): Eukaryota > Metazoa > Chordata > Chondrichthyes > Pristiophoridae > Pristiophorus > Pristiophorus japonicus. Next base: position 109,444,775 of record NC_091991.1, on the reverse strand, counting down.
AAGGTGGACCATTTCCCATACCTTGGGAGCCACTGTAAACAAGGTCAGACATCAATTACGAAGTCCAATACCACCTTCAGTGTGCCAGTGCAGCCTTCGGCCACCTGAGGAAGAGAGTGTTTAAAGACCAGGACCTCAAACCCGGCACCAAGCTCATGGTCTACAGAGCAGTAGTGATACCCACCCTCCTATATGCTTCAGGGACGTGGACTATGTACAGTAGGCACATCAAAGCACTGGAGAAATACCGTCAACGCTGCCTCCACAAGAACCTGCAAATCCTTGGCAGGATAGACGCACCAATGTCAGTGTTCTCGCTCAGGCCAATATCCCCAGTATCGAAGCATTGACCACACTCGATCAGCTCCGATGGGCGTGCCACATCATCCACATGCCCGTCACTAGACTCAGAGCTCTGACATGGCAAACGAGTCGCAGGTGGGCTGAGGAAACGCTTTGAGGACACCTTCAAAGCCTCCTTGAAAAAGTGCAACATCCCCATCGACACCTCACAATCCCTGCCCAGGACCGCTCAAAGTGGAGGAGAAGCATTGAGGAAGGCACCGAACACTTCGAGTCTCTTCGCCGGGAGCACGCAGTAGCCAAGCGGAAGGAGCATACGACAACCCAAGCACCCCACCCACCCGTCCCTCCAACCACTGCCTGCCCCACTTGTGACCGAGACTGTAGGTCCTGCATTGGTCTCTTCAGTCACCTAGGAACTCATATTAGTGTGGAAGCAAGTCACCCTTGACTCCAAGGGACTGCCTAAGAAGATGTATGCATGTGTGTGTGTGTGTGTGTGTGTGTGTGCGCGCGCTTTGGACGCCTGAGGAAGAGAGTGTTCGAAGACCAAGACCTCAAATCTGGCACCAAGCTTATGATCTACAGGGCTGTAGTGATACCCGCCCTCCTGTATGGCTCAGAGGCGTGGACTATATACAGTAAACACCTCAAAACGCTGGAGAAATACCACCAACGCTGCCTCTGCAAGATCCTACAAATCCACTGGAAGGATAGACGCACCAATGTCAGTATTCTCGATCAAGCCAACATCCCCAGCATCGAAGCACTGACCACACTCGACCAGCTCCGTTGGGTGGGCCACATCGTCCACATGCCCGACACGAAACTCCCAAAGCAAGCGCTCTACTCGGAACTCCTTCATGGCAAACGAGCCCCAGGTGGGCAGAGGAAACATTCCAAGGACACCCTCAAAGCCTCCCTGATAAAGTGCAACATCCCCACCGACACCTGGGAGTCCCTGGCTAAAGACCGCCGTAAGTGGAGGAAGTGTATCCGGGAGGGTGCTGAGCACCTCGAATCTTGTCGCCGAGAGCATGCAGAAACCAAGCGCAGGCAGCGGAAGGAGCGTGCGGCAAACCAGTCCCACCCTCCCCTTCCCTCAGCGACTGTCTGTCCCACCTGTGACAGAGACTGTAATTCCCGTATTCGACTGTTCAGTCACCTGAGAACTCACTTTGAGTGGAAGCAAGTCTTCCTCGATTTCGAGAGACTGCCTATGATGATGATGATGATGGTGTGAGATTGTGTGAGGGTGTGTGCACGTGAGTGTGAATGTGTGTACGATTGTGTGTGTGACTGAGTGAGTGAGTGCGTGTGAGTGTGTGTCTGAGTGTGTGTCTGAATGAATGTGTGCGTGTGTGTGTATGTGAGAGTATGTGTGTATGTGAGTGTGTGTGTGTATATGTGTGTGTGACATTGTGTGTGTGCGTGTGCAAGTGAGGGTGTGTGTGCGACTGTTTGCGCGACTGTGTGTTTGTGAGTTTGTGTGTGTGTGTGTGGGGGGGGTGAGGGTGTGGTGTGTGAGTGTAATTGAGTGAGTGTGTGTGGATATGTGTAGACATGTGATATGTGTAGGCACGTACGTGTGTGTGTGAGTGTGTAGGTATGAGTACGAGTGAGTGTGTGTGTGTGTGTTTGAGATTGTATGTGTGAGTGTATGTGTGTGAATGTGTGTGTAGGTGTGTGTGTGCGCGTCTTAGTGTGTGTGTGTGTGTGAGATTGTGCGAGAGTGTGTGAGGTTGTGTGTGCGTAAGTGTGAATTTGTGTACGAGTGTGTGCAATTGTGTGTGAATGTGACTGTGTGTGTGTGAGCATGAAACACAAAAGGATAGTATGCAGGTACAGCAAAGGGGATGGAGAATAAAAGCAGGGAAGTCTTCCTACAGCTATATAAGGTATTGGTGAGGCCATACCTGGAATACTGTGTGTAGTTTTGGTTTCCATATTTACGAAAGGATATACTTGCTTTGGAAGCAGTTCAGAAAAGGTTCACTAGGTTTATTCCCGGGGATGAGTGGGTTGACTTATGAGGAAAGGTTGAGTAGGTTGGGCCTCTACTCTTTGGAATTCAGAAGAATGAGAAGTGATCTTATCAAAACGTATAAGATTATGAGGGGGCTTGACAAGGTGGATGCAGAGAGGATGTTTCCACTGATGGGGCAGACTAGAACTAGAGGGCATGATGTTAGAATAAGGGGTCGCCCATTTAAAACTGAGAAGAGGAGAAATTTCTTCTTTCAGAGGGCTGTAAATCTGTGGAATTTGCTGCCTCAGAGAGCTGTGGAAGCTGGGTCATTGAATAAATTTAAGACAGAAATAGACAGTTTCTTAAACGATAAAGGGTTATGGGGAGCAGGCGGGGAAGTGGAGAAGAGTCCATGATCAGATCAGCCATGATCTTATTGAATGGCGGAGCAGGCTTGAGGGTCGTATGGCCTACTCCTGCTCCTATTTCTTATGTTCTTATGTACACATTGTGTATCACCCGTCTCCGCCCCCGCCTCAGCTCATCTGCTGCTTGACTACTCTAACCTCCATTGGAGCGTGGGCAGATACAGCAGGAGCGGCGAGAGACTGTGGAGGGATGTGATCGGGGCCCAGGAGAGGTGTGAGTTCGGGGCCAGGAGCCCAAGGGCAACACGGACCAGCCCACACTGCGATATGTGCGCGCACTAGGTCCGTGCAGCAGAGCTGGCCTCCAGTCGTCTTGGTTAATCCTTGCCACTGGACCAAGACCTAGCTCTGTCGAGCCCGTGTGGTGGCTGGTGTACAACGGCCACCCCACGTTAAAAAAATCCACGCACAGGCATCTTCCACCCTTCAGGATGTAGTTCAGGTCCTTCATTGAAACACCTGTGAACTCATTCTTTTTTTTGGCATCGAAGCAAGTCATCCTCGTTTCGAGGGACCGCCTATGATGATCATGATGAGTGTGAGTGTGTGTGTGTGAGTGTGTGTGTGAGAGTGTGTGTGTGAGTGTGTGTGTGTAGTTGAGTGAGTGTGTGTGTGAGTGTGTGTGTGTGTGTAGTTGAGTGTGTGTGGATATGTGTAGGCATGTGTGAGTGTGTGAGAGAGTGTGTGTATGAGTGTGAGAGTGTGAGAGAGTGTGTGTGTGTGTGGGAGAGTGTGAGAGTGTGTGTGTGTGAGTGTGTGTGTGTGAGTGTGTGTGTATGTGAGAGTGTGAGAGTGTGAGAGTGTGTGAGAGTGTGTGTGTGAGAGTGTGAGCGTGTGTGTGTGTGAGAGAACGAGAGAACACGAGCGGCAGGTCGGGGCCATAAAAGGAGCAGCGTGGAGGCCTTGGGAGACTACTGAGGGAACAGCGCGAGCTGGTGCAGGAGGACGACGGCAGCGAAGAGTGACATCATCAAGGTCCAGGTCAGTGATTGGAGCATGGGCAAATACAGCAGGAGCAGCGAGAGACTGTAGGGGGACATGATCGGGGCCCAGGAGAGGCGTGAGTTCGGGGCAGGGGTAGCACGGGCCAGCCCACACTGCGATATGTGCGCGCACTAGGTCCATGCAGCAGAGCTGGTCTCCAGTCGTCTTGGTTAATCCTTGCCACTGGACCAAGACCTAGCTCTGTCAAGCACGTGTGGTGGCTGGTGTGCAACAGCCACCCCACATTAAAAAATCCACACACAGGTATCTTCCACCCTTCAACATGTAGTTCGGGATCATGTAGTTAGGTCCTTCATTGAAACACTTGTGAACTCATCCCTTTTTGGTGTGGAAGCAAGTCATCCTCGATACGAGGGACCGCCTATGATGGTTTGTGTGTGTGAGTCTGTGAGTGTGGGTGAGTCTGTGTGTGTGTGTGTGTGAGTCTGTATATGTGAGTCTGTGTGTGTGTGTGAGTCTGTGAGTGTGTGTGTGTGTGTGTGAGTCTGTGAGTGTGTGTGTGTGTGTGAGTCTGTGAGTGTGTGTGTGAGTCGTGAGTGTGTGTGTGAGTCTGTGTGTGAGTCTGTGTGTGTGTGAGTCTGTGTGTGAGTCTGTGAGTGTGTGTAAATCTCTGTGTGTGTGTGAGTCTGTGAGTGTGTGTAAGTCTGTGTGTGTGTGTGAGTCGGTGTGTGTGTGTGTCTGTGTGAGTCTGTGTGTGAGTCTGTGAGTGTGTGTGAGTGTGTGTGAGTCTGTGTGTGTGTGTGAGTCTGTGTGTGTGGGTGTGTGTGTGGGTGTGGGTGTTTTCCCGCCCGTCTCAGGCTGTGATTATGGTGGGTCCCCGGAGACTTACAGGCACCAAATGTTTATCCTCTTGACATGAACATCCTCTGATCGCTATTTTATTAGTGGCATGTGCTTGTTAATTTTAATGGATTGACACCACTGCTAAAATAGTGGACTGTAGATTGGCATACGTGCATTGACAGTTTTAACGCTTTAAATGAAGTTACTAATTTCATGCTAATTGTGGTTGCGCCACCAGAGGGCAGCTGAATGCCATCATATATTACTGCACAGTAACTGAACACGAAAACATAAGAATTAGAATCTGGAGCAGGTCATATGGCCCCTCGAGCCTGCTCCGCCAATCAATAAGATCATGGCTGATCTTTGGCCTCAACTCCACTTTCCTCCACTGCCTCCATATCGCTTGATTCCCCTAGACTCCAAAAATCTGTTTATCTCAGCCTTGAATATATTCAGGGACTCAGAATCCACAGCTCTCTGGGGCAGAGAATTCCAAAGATTCACAACCCTCTGAGTGAAGAAATTCCTCCTCATCTCAGTCTTAAATGGCCGACCCCTTATCCTGAGACTGTGGCCCCTAGTTTTAGAATCTCCAGCCAGGGGAAACATCCTCTCAGCATCTACCCTGTCAATCCCCCTCGGAATCTTGTATGTTTCAATGAGACCATCTCTCATTCTTCTAAACTCCAGAGAGTATCGGCCCAGTTTACTCAATCTCTACTTATCCCAGGAATCAATCTAGTGAACCTTTGTTGCACCACCTCTGAGGCAAGTATATGCTTCCTCAGATAAGGAGACCAAGGTGTGGTCTGTACAAGGCCCTGTACAATTGTAGCAAGGCTTCGTTACTCTTGTACTCCAATCCTCTAGTAATAAAGGCCAACTTGCCATTTGTCTTCCTGATTGCTTGCTGTAGCTGCATGCTGAGGGTGTTAAATTGCTCCTTTGTGTGGCCCCGCTCGTGCCGCCGGGGGGCCCTGATGGTGCGCAATGGTGTTTTTGCCCGGGGGTGGGGGGCACTTCTGCCTCCCGCAAAATTGCCCTGGAGGTTTGGGGGAGTGCTGTCCCAGCAGCGCCATATCCTGCAGTTAGCACCCCGTGCCGGTGCCCAACCACTGCTGACATCATCGCCATGTGCGCCGACCCCTTACGCCCCGACCCCTTAATGCCCTACGGGAGGAAATTGCCCCACAGGTCGCGAAGCTGGTGGACATCTGCCACTGGGGCGCCCCTTAAAGGGGAGGCCTTTAGCGCCCCAGGTCGCCATCTATATCAACAATGGCAGCACTCGCGTCGACCGGGCCACCATCGTGCAGCCCAGCACACCGTTTTGGATGCCTGGCCACTGGCCCGGTCGATCGCGTCGCTGATGGCCAAGTGGCAGCCAGCAAAGGGCCTGCAGAGTGCGCAGCGGCCTTCCCCTTTAATGGAAGGGGAGGGGTGTTGTGGCACATCAGCGTAGATCACGTGGAACATCTGCGTACCCACAACGACCGCCCGCTCCCGACCCGCCCGTTCCCGACCCGCCCACAACGACCGCCCGCTCCCGACCGTTCCCGACCCGCCCACAACGACCGCCCGCTCTCGACCCGCCCGCTCCCGACCCGCCCACAACGACTGCCCGCTCCTGACCCGCCCGTTCCCGACCCGCCCACAACGACCGCCCGCTCCCGACCCGCCCGTTCCCGACCCGCCCACAACGACCGCCCGCTCCCGACTGCCCGCTCCCGACCAGGCCATTCCCAACCCGCCCGCTCCCGACCCGCCCGCTACCGACCCACCCACAGTAACTGCCTGCTCCCGACCCACCCACAGCGATCGCCCACTCCTGATCCGCCCACAGTAACTAGGTACAGAATATTCCCGCCTCTGTGTTTCCTGTACTAGGATGCCTAAATTTCTCTGAATACCAACATTTATTAGTTTCTCACCATTTAAAAATATTCTGTTTTTCGATTCTTCCTACCAAATTGAATAACCGCACATTTCCCCACTTTATCTCCATCTGCCACCTTACTGCCAACTCAACCTGACTTTATCCCCTCGCAGGCTCTTTGTGTCCTTCTCACAGCTTACTTTCCCGCCCATCGTCCGCAAACTTGGAACTATTACACTCAGCCCCTTCATCTAAGTCATTAATATAGATTGTAAATAGCTGAGGCCCCAGCACTGATCATTGTGGCACCCCCTAGTTACAGCTTGCCAACCGGAAAATTACCCTTTTAGCCCTACTCTCCGTTTTCTGTCAGTTAACCAATCCTCTATCCATGCTAATATATTACCCCCAACCCAATGAGCCCTTATCTTGTGTAATAACCTTTTATGTAATACCTTATTGAATGCCTTTTAACAATCTAAATTCAAATATACTAAATCCACTGGTTCCCCTTTATCTACCCTGCTAGTTACATCCTCATAAGTTTGTCAAACACGATTTCCCTTTCATAAAACTATGTTGACTTTGTCTAATCATATTATAAGTGCCCTGTTACCACTTCCGTATTAATGGATTCCAGCATTTTTCCGACGACTGATGTCAGGCTAACTGTTCTGTAGTTCCCTGTTTTCTCTCTCCCTCCTTTCTTGCTGCATTTGCTACCTTCCAATCCGCTGGGACCATTCTAGAATGTAGGGAATTTTGGAAGATCACAACCGATGCATCCACTATCTCTGCAGCCACTGGTCTGTTTAGAATAACTCCACAAGACTGATGTGACCTTAGTCCTTTAATAAAACTCCAGAGTGCCAAAGCAGCATGCATGAGGTGTGCAGGTGACCTTTGGGCCTCCAACAGGTGCGCCCTCTGGTGGAAGTCTTACACAGTTATAATGTTTACATACATAACATCACTCCGCCCCCCCCAGTCTTTGATACAAGTTATTTACACGTTGAGGCAGTCCCGGGCCCTTTGCTCCCTGGTTGAACACCTGAGTTCAAACCCTGGCATGGATGAGTTGGTCAGACCATTGCTGCACTGCAATGTGGCTGGTCTGACTGGACTGTTGGGCATGGTGGGTTCATCCTCTTGATTGACGGCGAGGTCGCTTGCTGGTTGGGTGTGTGTTGGTGGATCGATGATGGTGATGTCCTCTTCAAGTCGTTCCTGGTTGGTCAGTGAATCGCAATTTGGTCTGATCCAAATGCTTTCTGCACGTTTGTCCATTACATAGTTTGACAATAAACACTCTCCTCCCCTCCTTGGCCAGACAGTGCCAGCAACCCATTTGGGATCATGACCGTAATTAAGGACAAACATCAATGTCACGCAATACAGCCGCGCGATTGTGGTACATGTTTTGCCGGTGACGCCGGGTTTCCCCATGATCATTAAGATCCGGGTGGACTAAGAAGAGCCTGGTTTTGAGTGCTCTCTTCATTAACAATTCCACCGGGGGAGCCCCGGTAAGCGAGTGGGATCACGTCCGGTAACTGAGCAGAACCCGAGATAAACGAGTCTGCAGGGAACCGTCCGTCATGCGTTTCAAGCTCTGCTTGATAGTTTGGACTGCCCATTCCGCTTGACCATTGGATGCGGGCTTAAACGGGGCAGACCTAACTTGCTTAATGCCATTGTGGGTCATAAACTCGGTGAATTCCGAGCTGCTGAAACACGGTCCATTGTCACCGACAAGGACGTCGGACAAGCCGCGGGTGGCGAACATAGCCCGGAGGCTTTCAATGGTGGCAGTGGACGTGCAGGATGACATGATTACACATTCAATCCATTTAGAGTAAGCGTCCACGACTACTAAGAACACATTTCCTAGGAGGGGGCCAGCGAAATCTACGTGGATCCTGGACCACGGTTTGGAGGGCCATGACCACAGACTCAGTGGAGCCTCCCTTGGTGCATTGCTCAACTGTGAGCAAGTGTTACATTGGTGTATGCATGACTCCAAATCCGAGTCAATGCCAGGCCACCAAACGTGTGACCTGGCGATAGCCTTCATCATGACTATGCCTGGGTGGGTATTGTGAAGGTCGCGTATAAACGTTTCCCTGCCTTTTTTTGGCAAAACCACGTGATTACCCCATAAGAGACAATCTGACTGGATGGACATTTCATTTTTACGTCGGTGAAATGGCTTAGTTTCATCTTGCATTTCCCCGGGAACAACTGACCAGCTCCCATTGAGGGCGCAACCTTTTACTTGTGATAGCACAGGGTCCAGACTAGTCCAGGTCCTGATCTGGTGAGCCATGACGGGTGATTCCTCGCTCTCAAAAACATCCATGACCAGAAGCAAGTCTGCGGGTTGCGCCATTTTCACCCCGGTGGTGGGCAATGGTAGGCGACTGAGGGCATCAGCACAGTTCTCCGTGCCTGGTATGTGGCGGATAACATACTCATAAGCGGACAATGTTAGTGCCCATCTTTGGATGCGGGACGAAGCATTGGTGTTTATACCTTTGCTTCCTGAAAACAGCGAAATGAGCGGTTTGCGGTCGGTTTCAAGCTCGAACCGGAGTCCAAATAGGTATTGGTGCATTTTCTTAACCCCGTATACGCATGCTAATGATTCTTTCTCGACCATTGGCTCTTTCAGCCTTAGATAGAGTTCTAGATGCATATGCAACCGGTTGCAGTTTGCCTGATATATTGGTTTGCTGTAACACACACCCGACCCCGTACGAAGATGCATCACAAGCTAGCACTAAACGTTTACATGCGTCATACAATACAAGTAACTTGTTAGAACATAGCAGGTTTCTGGCCTTCTCAAAGGCTGTATCTTGAGATTTACCCGAGACCCAGTCATCACCCTTACATAGCAACATGTGCAATGGTTCCAGCATAGTGCTCAACCCGGGTAGAAAGTTACCAAAATAGTTGAAGAGTCCCAGGAACGAACACAGCTCCGTCACATTCTGTGGTCTGGGTGCATTCGTGATGGCCTCCATCTTTGAGTCCGTGGGTCTGATGCCATCTGCCGCAATCTTTCTCCCCAAAAATTTGACATCTGGCGCCAGGAAAACACACTTGGAGAGTTTCAGCCTGAGCCCTCTCTGTCTAGGCGACTTAAAACCTCTTCCAGGTTGTGCAGGTGTTCGATGGTGTCACGACCGGTGATCAGGATGTCGTCTTGAAACACAACGGTGCGCAGAACCGATTTCAGCAGACTCTCCATGTTCCTCTGGAAAATGGCAGCAGCCGAGCGAATCCCAAAAGGTATTTGTGATATATAAACAGTCCTTTGTGCGTGTTGATGCACGTCAGTCTTTTCGAAGATTCAGCCAGCTCCTGTGTCATGTAAGCAGAGGTTAGGTCCAATTTGGTGAATGACTTCCCCCCCTCTGCTAACATTGCGAACAGGTCATCTGCCTTGGGTAGCGGGTACTGGTCCTGTAACGAGACTCGGTTGATCGTTACCTTGTAGTCTCCACAGATTCTGACCATGCCATCGCTTTTCAGCACCGGAACAATTGGGCTGGCGATATGATTCCCTCTCGTTTAAGTCTGTCCAGTTCGATCTCAACTTTCTCCCTCATCATATATGGAACCGCCCGAGCCTTGTGATGAACAGGCCAAGCATCAGGGACTGGATGGATCTGCACCTTGGCGCCTGTGAAGTTGTCGATGCCTGGTTCAAACAGCAACGGAAACTTGCTCAGCACTTGAGTGCACGAGGCGTCATCCACCAAAGATAGCGCTTTGATGTCATCCAAGTTCCATCGAATCTTTCCCAGCCAGCTTCTGTCGAACAGCATTGGGCCATCGCCTGGTACAATCCACAGTGATAAATCATGCACAGCTCCATTGTACGATACCTTCACTGCCGCATTGCCAATGACTGGTATGAGATCTTTGGTGTAAATGTGCAGCTTTGTATAAATCGGGCTCAGTTTGGGCCTTTGTGCCTTGTTGCCCCACAGTTTTTCAAAAGCCTTCTGGCTCATAATTTACTGACTTGCCCCCGTGTCCAACTCCATGGAAACTGGAATTCCATTTAATTTGACTTTTAGCATTATGGGAGGGCTCTTGATGGTGAAGGTATGTACCCCATACACTTCTTCCTCGGCCTCGGGTTGAGTTGCCTCTCTTACTCATTCTGCATGATCCTTTTCGGATCAACCATTTTCTGCCGACTCTGCCACGTGGTGAGTCGCAGCACGTTTGCACATTCGCTGGAGGTGCTCCATTGTTTTGCAGCCTTTGAACATATAGTGCTTGAATCAACATTGATAGGCTCTATGATTACCCCCGTAGCGCCAACATGGTGTTAATGGATTCGCATTCACGCCCCATGGCGGACTCTGAGTCATCCTAGGTCTTGCAGCTGCAGACGTGTAGGCTCTGCCATGTACAGTTCTGCCTGCTAACAGCGTTATTTTACGCACAGTACTTGCCGGTGAGCTTCGATGCAGAGAAGATATCAGTTTAGTATTATCGTTCGTGTACATGAAAGCCTGGGCTATCATGATGGCCTTTTTCAGGTCTGGGGATTTGGCAGACAGCAGCTTGCGAAGAATGACCTTGTGGCCGATTCCAAGCACAAAAAATCCCACAGCATTTCCCCCAAATATCCAGAAAAATTGCAAGGTCCCGCAAGGCGTCTTAGGTCGGTGACATAACTCGCCACGTCCTGGCCCTCGGAGCGATGGTGCGTATAGAAGCGATACCTGGCCATTAAGATGTTCTCCTTTGGCTTGAGGTGTTCCTGAACCAGCATACACAACTCTGCATATGTCTTTTCCGTTGGTTTCATTGATTCTAGCAGATGCTTGATGAGGCCGTATGTTGTAGACCCACAAACGGTGAGGGGAGTCGCTCTGCGCTTGATCGCTTTATCGTCCACATCCAGCTCGTTGGCCACGCAGTACTGTCGAGACGTTCAATGAAGGCTTCCCAATCATCACCCTCAACAAATTGCTCAAGAATACCAACGGCAGCCATAACCGCATGAAAGTTCGTGATCTGTTACTCGTCGCCAATTGTTATGTTTAGAATAACTCCACAAGATTGATTACTGTAAGCTTAAACTAACGTGACCATAGTCTCTTTAATAAAACTCCAGAGTGCCAAAGCAGCATGGCAGACAATCTTTTATACTCGCTTGTATGAGATGTGCAGGTGACCCTTGGGCCTCCAACAGGTGTGCCCTCTGGTGGCAAGTCTTACACAGCCATAATGTTTACAAATATAACAGCCACCTCTTTTCGAACCCTAGGATGTAGGCCAGGTTGTGTCTCACCATTCCTTCATCGTTGCTGGGTCAAAATCCTAGAACTCCCTCCCTAACAGCACTGTGGGAGCACCTTCACCACACGGTTCAAGAAGACAGCTCACCACCACCTTCGTGAGGGCAATTAGGGATGGGCAATGAATGCTGGTATTGCCAGCGACTCCCACATCTCATGGATGAATTTTAAAAAAGAGAGAAAGAGAGATAGACAGAGAAAGAAATAAGAGAGAACGAGAGAGAGAGAGATGGATTGAACGAAAGAAATAGAGAGAGGGAGAGGAAAGCGAGAGGGAGCGAGAGAGAGAGAGAGAGAGAGAGAGAGTGTGGGGTGCCGCAGGGCTCAGTGCTGTGATCCCAGCTATTTAAAATTAATGATTTGGATGAGGGAATTGAGTGTAATATCTCCAAGTTTGCAGATGACACTAAGCTGGGTGGCGGTGTGAGCTGTGAGGAGGACACTAAAAGGCTGCAGGATGACTTGGACAGGTTAGGTGAGTGGGCAAACGAGTGGCAGATGCAGTATAATGTGGATAAATGTGAGGTTATCCACTTGGGTGGCAAAAACACGAAGGCAGAATATTATCTGAATAGCGGCAGATTAGAAAAAGGGGAGGTGCAATGAGACCTGGGTATCATGGTACATCAGTCATTGAAAGTTGGCATGCAGGTACAACAGGTGGTGAAGAAGGTAAATGGTATGTTGGCCTTCATAGCTAGGGAATTTGAGTATAGGAGCAGGGAGGTCTTATTGCAGTTGCATAGGGCCTTAGTGAGGCCTCACCTGGAATATTGTGTTCAGTTTTGGTCTCCTAATCTGAGGAAGGACGTTCTTGCTATTGAGGGAGTGCAGCGAATGTTCACCAGATTGATTCCTGGGATGGCAGGTCTGACATATGAGGAGAGACTGGATCGACTGGGCCTGTATTCACTGGAGTTTAGAAGGATGAGAAAGAATCTCATAGAAATATATAAAATTCTGACGGGACTGGACAGGTTAGATGCAGGGAGAATGTTCCCAATGTTGGGGAAGTCCAGAACCAGGGGACACAGTCTAAGTATAAGGGGTCAGCCATTTAGGACTGAGATGAGAAGAAACTTCTTCACTCAACATTCCATAGACTCTGGATCAGTTCGTATGGAGTGGAGGGTAGCCAATGTAACCCCACTTTTTAAAAAAGGACGGAGAGAGAAAACGTAATTATAGACCGGTCAGCCTGACATCGGTAGTGGGTAAAATGATGGAATCAATTATTAAGGATGTCATAGCAGCGCATTTGGAAAGAGGTGACATGATAGGTCCAAGTCAGCATGGATTTGTGAAAGGGAAATCATGCTTGACAAATCTTCTGGAATTTTTTGAGTGGACAAGGGAGAACCAGTTGATGTGTATTTGGACTTTCAGAAGGCTTTCGACAAGGTCCCACACAAGAGATTTATGTGCAAAGTTAAAGCACATGGGATTGGGGGTAGTGTGCTGACGTGGATTGAAAACTGGTTGTCAGATAGGAAGCAAAGAGTAGGAGTAAATGGGGACTTTTCAGAATGGCAGGCAGTGACTAGTGGGGTACCGCAAGGTTCTGTGCTGGGGCCCCAGCTGTTTACACTGTACATTAATGATTTAGACGAGGGGATTAAATGTAGCATCTCCAAATTTGCGGATGACACTAAGTTGGGTGGCAGTGTGAGCTGCGAGGAGGATGCTATGAGGCTGCAGAGTGACTTGGATAGGTTAGTTGAGTGGGCAAATGCATGGCAGATGAAGTATAATGTGGATAAATGTGAGGTTATCCACTTTGGTGGTAAAAACAGAGAGACAGACTATTATCTGAATGGTGCCAGATTAGGAAAAGGGGAGGTGCAACGAGACCTGGGTGTCATGGTACATCAGTCATTGAAGGTTGGCATGCAGGTACAGCAGGCGGTTAAGAAAGCAAATGGCATGTTGGCCTTCATAGCGAGGGGATTTGAGCACAGGGGCAGGGAGGTGTTACTACAGTTGTACAGGGCCTTGGTGAGGCTGCACCTGGAGTATTGTGTACAGTTTTGGTCTCCTAACTTGAGGAAGGACATTCTTGCTATTGAGGGAGTGCAGCGAAGGTTCACCAGTCTGATTCCCGGGATGGCGGGACTGACATATCAAGAAAGACTGGATCAACTGGGCTTGTATTCACTGGAGTTCAGAAGAAACATTTAAAATTCTGATGGGTTTAGACAGGTTAGATGCAGGAAGAATGTTCCCAATGTTGGGGAAGTCCAGAACCAGGGGTCACAGTCTAAGGATAAGGGGTAAGCCATTTAGGACCGAGATGAGGAGAAACTTCTTCACCCAGAGAGTGGTGAACCTGTGGAATTCTCTACCACAGAAAGTTGTTGAGGCCAATTCACTAAATATATTCAAAAAGGAGTTAGATGTAGTCCTTACTACTAGGGGGATCAAGGGGTATGGCGAGAAAGCAGGAATGGGGTACTGAAGTTGCATGTTCAGCCATGAACTCATTGAATGGCGGTGCAGGCTCGAAGGGCCGAATGGCCTACTCCTGCACCTATTTTCTATGTTTCTATGTTTTAAGAGAGTTGTTAACCTGTGGAATTCTCTACCGCAGAGAGTTGTTGATGCCAGTTAATTGGATATATTCAAGAGGGAGTTAGATATGGCCCTTACGGCTAAAGGGATCAAGGGGTATGAAGAGAAAGCAGGAAAGGGTTACTGAGGTGAATGATCAGCCATGATCTTATTGAATAGTGGTGCAGGCTCGAAGGGCCGAATAGCCTACTCCTGCACCTATTTTCTATGTTTCTATGTTTCTATGAGAGGGAGAGAGAGAGAGAGAGAGAGAGTTTGGAAGGGAGAGGAAGACAGAGAGAGAGAGAGAGAGAGAGAGGGCGAGAGGAAGAGAGAGAGGAGGAGAAAGAGTGAGAGAGTGATAATCTCATATCCAGGGCCGAGATTGCCCTAACTTCTCATCATGACCTTTTCGGATGGTTTGATAATTGCTATGCCACAGTGCCGTAATTGCTCCACTGCCGGGCTGCAGTCCTAGGCTCCAAGCAACTGTGAGGATTTTAACCCTGTAACTCAGGGATCACAGAGAACGTCAGTTCTCCTTAGAAACCTTTGATAGTGGATTTTTCTTCCCTCGTGAAATCAGCCAAATGGTGATAGAATGTGAAATAGATTAATTGGACTCGATAAAATATTCACAATGATTCTCAAGTAATGAAATTGGATAATGATGCCATTCATCCAAGTGTTCTCCAATGTATTTACAATGTCATTAGCTCGTGGTTTCTGTGGCACAGTGGAATAGTAAGCTATTCATTCTCAGGATGTGGGAGTCGCTGGCAAGGCCGGCATTTATTGTCCGTCCCTAATTGCCCTTCAGAAGGTGGTGGTGAGCCGCCTTCTTGAACCACTGCAGTCGGTGTGGTGAAGGTACTCCCACAGTGCTGTTTGGGAGGGAGTTCCAGGATTTCGACCCAGCTACAATTAAGGTATGGCAACATACAACCCTGGTCTACATCCTAGGGTTCTAAAAGAGGTGGCTGCAGAGATTGTGGATGCATTGGTTGTAATCTTCCAAAATTCCCAAGATGCAGGAACGGTTCCAGCAGATTGGAAGGTAGCAAATGCAATCCCGCTATTCAAGAAAGAAGGGAGACAGAAAATTGGCAACTCCAGGGCAGTTAGCCACTGCAGTTCATGTGGTGAAGGTGCTCCCACAGTGCTGTAAGGTATATAGTTCCAGGATTGTGACCCAGCGACGATGAAGGAATGGCGATATATTTCCAACTCAGGATGTTGTGTAACTTGGAGGGGAACGTGGAGATGGTGGTGTTCCCATGCACCTGCTGCCCTTGTCCTTCTAGGTGGTAGAGGTTGCGGGTTAAGGAGGAGCTGTCGAAGAAGTCTTGGTGAGTTGCTGCAGTGCATCTTGTAGATGGCACACACCACAGCCATGGTGCGCTGAGAATGTTCTGGTTTCCAACAGTTAAGCAGAGTGGCTGGTGAAACGATAGCAACAATTCTTCGCTCAATCATTGTTCTTCCTCCTACCTTTCCCCCTGTATCACTCATGGCACTTTCGACATTGTACCATTTCTGTCGCTTCATGGGACCTGTGTCGACCGCCTGCTCCGACTTCACCATCAGAGGATGCTTCACCGAAGACAACGGTGCCGCCAAATACAGAGGGAAAGGCATCGAAAGAGGGAGAGAGAGCACCACATGGAGAGACTAATGGAGAAGGCCACAGGGAGAGGCACAGAGAGAGGGAAAGGGACAGGCACAGACAGCCACATCCAGCAGTACAGGGAGAAGCACATCAAGATGCTGCCAGAGGAAGAAGGTGCCACAGGGGTGGCAACCGGAGGCCTTGCTCTCCCAGGGTATTCCGGCAGCAGTTCTCCTACATCGGTTTCACTGAGGAGCAGTGTGTGTGAAGGCTGCGTTTCAGAAGGACATGGTCACAGAGCTCTGCCACCTCCTGCAACCAGACCTCGAGCCTCAGACCAGGGTGAGGACGGCTCTCTCAGTGGCAGTCAAGGTCACCATCGCGCTCAATTTCTATGTCAATGGATCTTTCCAGGGAGCAACAGGAGACATCTCCAACATCTCCTAGTTTGTCATCCATTGCTCCATCCGTGAAGTCACAGATGCTCTGTACACAAGGAACAGGGACTACATCTCCTTCCCCATGAGCAGAGAGAAGCAGCTCGAGTGGCCAGGATAGCAGGCTTCCCCATGGTGCAGGGCGCCATTGACTGCACCCATGTCGCTTTGAGGGTACTGCATCAAAATCCACAGATCTTCCGTTACTGCAAGGGCTCCCACTCACTGAATGTCCAATTGGTGTGTGACCACAGATGCAGAATAATGATCGTCAATGCCCACTATCCTGACAGCAGCCACGATGCCACCATCCTGTGCCAGCTCTGTTCCAGCTTGCGGCTGGCTGCTTGGGGACAAGGGCTATCCACTATCCACCTGCCTCATGACTCCCCTCCACAACCCCAACACTCCTGCCCAGCACTTGTACAATGCGAGCCATTTCGCCACCAGGAACATCATTGAGCAGACCATCAGAGTGCTGAAACAACAGTTCCGCTGTCTTGACCGCTCGGGAGGAGCCCTGCAGTACTCGGTTGAGTGGGTATCCCTATTCATCGCCATCATCTGCTGCATGCTGCACAACCTGGCCATCATGATGGCAGAGCCATTGCCACCAGGCATAGCTGCACCACCTCAGGAGGACAAGGAGGAGGACGAGGAGGAGGAGGCGGAGGAGCAACAGCAGGAGGAGGAGGAGGAGCAGAAGCAGCAACAGCCGCGACAGAGGAGGTAGCGAGTCCATCGCGATCCTGCAAGGGAGGTCCGCAATAGTCTCGTCAGAGCTTGTTTCCACTGATTTCCATCCCACTTCCCTGTTTCAGTGGCTGTCCCCATCACCACATCAATTTGCCCTTTCATCCCAAATCCCCAGCACTGAAATGAGAGACAACAGCAAACAGTCCAATCACCATTTATGAAACAACAATAAAATCTATAACTGTATTTAATTATCACCCTTGTGCATTTCCTTATAGCACCTATTCTACTCCTCCTCCACAGTGCCTCCCCTGCAGCTCGGCTGGTGGAAAGCTGCTGAGTGTCAGGGTCGGAGACTACAGATGGTCTTGCAGGGTGCCCTCGACCAGCTCTGGGCCTGGAAGGCCCGACTGCAGACTGCACCATCTCAGTCTGGGCTGGCTGGGTGACAGGCAGCGACAAGGGCAATGGCGGAGTGACAGTATTGGGATCAGGAATGCTGTCATCCTGAGAGAATGCAGCAGGTTCCTGCTCCACTGAGCCACTGCCACTCCCCCGGGGCAGCACCTCAGCATCCCCACCAGTCTGCTGGAGCACAGATTGCTGGGCTGCTGCGGCACTGTGAGATCCCCGGTCAACTGTGGTAGACCCAGCGGCGATGGCAGCAGCCAGGGCTTGCGTGGCATGCAGCTGGGACTGCATGACATGACCAAGACGTTGCTTGGCATCAAGCTGAGAAGGCATGAGAGCAGTCTGAGCATCCATGCGCGTGACCATTGACTATTGCAGCAGCAAGACGTGTGTTGCTTCCACCTGTGCTGCAATAGAAGCTGCCACATCGCCCATGACACGCACCATGAGGTTTGGATCTGCACGGTCTGACTGGGAGTCCACCATTGTCTGCACACTGGCAATGATGGGCTCCATGGTGTGCGCAGAGCTGTCTACAATGTGGGAGGCGGACTCCTCCACACACCTTACCACTTCCGACAGGCTCTCGGGCACCCTTGGCTTTGCACCTGTCATGTCGGAGTGCATGGCCATCACCCTTTGTGTGAATGCCTCCCCATCGAGGTACTCAGTTGAGTTCTGTGCAGCAAACTCACCTTCCAGGGAGATGGCTCCCGAAGTGCCCTTTTCCCTTAACTCTGCTGCAGCCCACTAGGCCCTGGTGCATCACCCAGTGCAGACCCCTCTACTAGCCTAACCACTAAGGAACGTGTGGTGCCTGCGGGTGAGAGAAGCAATGATGCAGTGCTTGGCTCCCCCTCCTCCTCCTCCCCCTCCTCATCCTCATCCCCCTGTTCTTCCTCGTGACTGGATTGGGCGGAAGTGATAGGCCTTCTGCTTTAATGGGGAAGTGGGATGAGAAGAGGGGATAAAGGTACTGTTGTTGCCCCCAGCGAGCTCGATGTCTCCGGTGGCCCCAGTGCCCACCATCTGGGCCCCACCTATCGGACCTCTCTGTACCACCAAGAACCTCCTGGATCTCTCTACTGCACCTGGAACTCGCTCCCTCTCCGGATTCTTTTCCTCCCAGGTCTGAACTCTGTCCTCCCTCTCCCGATCGGGCAGTGTCCTTCAGAGTCCCTTCGGCCAGCTCGGAGCCGGCCTCAGCGCCGACCCCGGAGTCCTCTCGGCTGGCGGCCCAATCTGCGGAGGCGAAAGCAGCTAGAGGAGCTGCGGAGGAGCTACTGCCGGTGACGTGCCTGAAACGACATCCCCTTTAAGAACTGGAATGAACAGCAGGCTGATTATTATTGAATGAAAGTCAGCTGAAATTGGGTGCAGCCCCTCCTGAGGGCATTAGTGCCTCCATTATGGCCTCGCTGCATTTCTGAGGGAAAAGTGCCCAATTTCCCACAATTTTTGCAGCCCATCTTGCCAGACGCTGAATGATCAAACAGATAAAGCTTAGTGCCACAAACGCGGCACTAGCCAATTTTGCCCCCTTGGTCTCTCCAAAGCAGGAATGCTGTGGAAAAGGTGAATTCAGGTTATTTCGCTCCAATTTATTTGTCATAAAACAAACATCAGTACTCACTGAGGCTGAGAGACCTGCAGGGGTCCTTCATTTTGATAGGGATTTCCAAATATTTGTCTATATCATCAAATCATATATTGAATATAGTGTTAGCCACCTAGAATGACTGAACAATGAATGTGCAGAGTACAGGAAGGATATATTGGCCTTGGAGGGGGTGCAGTGCCGATTCACCAGAATGGTACTGGGACTTAAAGGGTTAAATTATAAGGACAGGTTGTGGAAACTTGACTTGTATTCCCTTGGGTTTAGAAGGCTGAGCAGTGATCTAATCAAGGGCCTAGAAATTGGCTCCCTTAGCGCCTCCCGATATCGTCTCTGGGGGCGCTAACGGGACGCTAACCACTTACTGACTGGGCACGGTGAAAAGATCAACTTCTGCTATATTTGGCAGGAGATTTGTGGTGGCAGCGGCGTTGCACCCAGATCTCGTTCTCCCGGAAAGGGTGACCTCATCGCCGTGCGCATCGCCCCGGTAGCACCCCAGACCTGAACTTGGGTTCTGCTGCCTGCAGCATCGCCGGCCGAAAACACCGGCAGCTGCAGGAGGCGTCCATCTGGAGGCCGGGCGCTTCGGGGGTGAAAGTTAATGGCGAGCTGACCGAGGTAAGTAAAAAAAATGCTGAAATGCTCTTTCTATTTTTTTTTCGATGCTTTTTGCCCGCGATCGATCAGCCTGGCACTCTGCTGCAGGGCATCGGGCTGATCAGAGAGGATCACCGCTGCCGTCGGGGAGAAGGTAAAGTTTTATTTTACAGAGCCTGCAGTGATGGCCTTTGCCTTTAAGGGAGGGAAGGGGCCTTCCAACGTGGCAGTGCTGCACGGTCCAGTGTGCAGCACTGCTCAACTTACCGCCCCGCCTGCTGCCTCTTGCACTCCAGGAGGGAGTGGGAAGCCTGATTTAGGGCTTCCTTCCTGGAGCACGAACCCCCCAATTTTTTCAAAGTTAAAGAGCATTAGCACCTGGCGTTAATTTTTTCAACTTTTAAACGTTAGTGATCCAAATGGGGCATTCCCAAATTTCTCCCCCAAGATGCTTAAAATGTGAAAAAGATTTGATATGGTTGCCACAGAGAGAATTGTAGGGACTCTAATATGGATTTCCAAGTATTGGACCTGTGAGAGACCATCAGCAGCAGGTTGGGGCCATAAAAGGAGCGGCGAGCAGCGACCACGATCAGCGTGGTGGCATACAGCGCAAGCTGGTACAGGAGGGCGACGGCAGCGAAGAGGGACGTCATCAAGATGCAGGTCAGTGGGCAGATACAGCAGGAGCGGCGAGGTTGGGGTGAAGGAGCAGCTAGAGAATGTAGAAGGACGTGATCGGGACCCGGGAGAGTCGTGAGTTTGGGCCCAGAAGAGGCGCGGGCCCAGGGGCAGCACGGGCCCAGCCCACACTGCGATATGTGCGCGCACTAGGTCCATGCAGCAGAGCTGGTCTCCATTCATCTTGGTTAATCCTTGCCACTGGACCAAGACCTAGCTCTGTCAAGCCCGTGTGGTGGCTGGTGTGCAACGGCCACCACACGTTAAAAAAATCCACGCACAGGCATCTTCCACGCTTCAGGATGTAGTTTGGGATCTGTAATATTAGGTCCTTCATTGAAACACCTGGGAGCTCATCTCTTTTTGGCGTGGAAGCAAGTCATCCTCGTTTCGAGGGACTGCCTATGATAATAATGATGATGATGATGATACCATTAAATCATGTATTGGAATATATTGAACAGTAGTAGCCACCTAGAATTACAGAGAAACTATTTCCTCTGGCAGGGAAATCCAGAACATCTGAGTCAGAAGGTTGTGGGTTCAACTCCCACTCCAGAGACTTGAGCACAAAATCCAGGCTGACACTCCCAGTGTAGTGCTGAGGGAGTGCTGCACTGTCGGAGGGGCCATCTTTCGGATGAGACGTTAAACCAAGGCATGGGATGTCCTGAGGTTGTGAAAGGCGCAATAGAAATGCAAGCTCTATCTTTTTACGTATTTATATTCTTCCTTTTCAATCCTGCTTTAGGCAATAAACTCCTTCGCTGGGCGTTTGGAAATGCACTCTCCAAAACACCATGACAAGAAATAAGTGCGGGAAACAGACACCGGGATCGACTCAAACGTCAGGACGGCTGACTGGCAGTGAGGAGGACTGAGCCGTTTTGAGACCATTTGAGTCAAACTGTCATACTTCGGGCGGCAAATGGGCGTCACGGTGTAGCCCGGCCAAATATCGGGTGTCCAGTCGGCCGGCAGCAAGGTAAGTCCGAGGGGGGTTGATGGTGGGGCTGGGGGGCTTGGTGGTGGGTGGAGTGGGAAGGGAAGGGTATTAGACGCATGGAGGGAAATCATCCCATTGATGGTTTTGGAGTTTGAAAGTAAAGATTGAAATTAAAAATAAAAAGCAAAAATAAATAAGGCTATTCCTCTGGTGTTGTTTTTTAAAGAAATGGTATGAGAAACCACCACATCATTACAAGAGAACAAGAGAAGGACAAGTATGATGTGACCTGTACACTAAAGTCTCACATGAGTGTCAAGGTGAGAAATGTTTCTGGAATTGCAGAATTGGTGACGTAAAAGCTAATTTCAACTCGAGCAAAGCTTATTACATTTTGACACTTCCCGCAGATTGGGTAAATTGATTCTGGCTGGGATGTTGGGAGATCACAGTGCCTGCAAGGTTTCTAATATGTGGGACATGAGTGTCACAGGAAGTGAGATATACAGATGTGTCAGCTTTGGTGATTGTCATTTGCATTAAGGACCGTGCAGTGCATTTTCTCATACACTGGCGTGATACCATAGCATAGGACATTGTAAGTAGCTGTCATGGCTTTAACAACATTAAAACAAAACATCTTCACAAAGCAAGCTTTTGGAAAAACACAGTCATTAATTTTGAAGCTTAGGTAGAAAATCTTTGAATTCAGGCAAGTGGTTCCTTTCATACAGTTATCTGCTTAAACTGCCACTCACTGAGGGACAAAGTATGGTCTCGGCTGGGAGTGGGAAACGGGCTGGTAGCGAATTAACAACCCCTTCGATACCACGCCCGATTTTCTTTTCATAGAATCATTTAGTGCAGAAGGAGGCCATTTGGCCCATTGCTCCTGTGCTAGCTCTTTGAAAGAGCTGTCCAATTTAGTGTCACTCCCCAGCTTCTTCACCCTAGCCCTGCAAATTAGTCCTTATTAAGTGCATGATCCAATTCCCTGGGAAGCTGCAGAACATTAAGGATGATAGAAACACAATTGGCTGTGGTGTTAAAGGGACTGTTGATTCGCTAACAACACGTTTCCCATTACAGGTAGAACATCCGAAATCCAGAGTTCTAAAAACCGGAATTGTCCAAAAGCCAGACATTGTGCAGATTGCAAGAGTCGTGTCTGGAATCCGGAAATATTTCCCGAAAACTGGACTTTTAAGTTGTACATACCTTGTTCCAAACATGAATCCAAGAATACACAAACCGGCACGTCCCAGCCTCGAGGTTGCTGGATTTGGGCCGTCGGGTTTAATGCTCCGAAATCCGTAAATTCACGAAAGTTGGCCCAGGGGTTGCTGGATGCGGGAGGTAGGATTTTCATATCCAAAATCCAGAAATACATGAAAACCGTAATGGCCTCGGACCTGAGGTTTCGGGTTTCAGGACGTTGTACCTGTACTGTGGTAGACCAGATTTCATCCCCAAGGGGTTAGATTTTTATCTTTGTGCAATAGTGTAAAATGGGTGACAGCGAATTGGCAGTCCACTTTGCATTTCTTGCCATTTTCATCTGTCACTGGTCTAGCGCTGTCCAAGGTCCACGAAGTCAAACGTGTCTGCAGCACTGACTGAGCAGTGGTAGATCCAGTTCTAGACCGAGCGACAGCTCCAGCAGGAGTGAGCAGTTTAGTGATAATCGATCCGTGAAGATCACAAACGCAGTTTATCGTCTAGGTTCTTGAACACAATATTCCAGGCTGACACTTCCAGTGTAGTACATGCACCTGTGTGAGAACACCAGCAGCAGATTGGGGCCATAAAAGGAGCGGAGGTGCGGCGCCTGGGAGCAGCATGGAGGCCACTTCAGAGAGTAGCGCGAGCTGCGACGGCAGCGAAGAGTGGCGTCATCAAGGTCCAGGTCGGTGATTGGAGAGTGGGCAGATACAGCAGGAGCGGCAAGAGACTGTGGAGGGATATGATCGGGGCCCAGGAGAGGCACAAGTTCGGGGCCAGGGGCCCAGGGGCAGCACTGACCAGCCCACACTGCGATATGTGTGCACACTAGGTCTGTGCAGCAGCGCAA
Source organism: Pristiophorus japonicus (assembly GCF_044704955.1). Taxonomy (NCBI): domain Eukaryota; kingdom Metazoa; phylum Chordata; class Chondrichthyes; family Pristiophoridae; genus Pristiophorus; species Pristiophorus japonicus. Next base: position 109,421,468 of record NC_091991.1, on the reverse strand, counting down.
GTCTCCAGTCGTCTTGGTTAACCCTTGCCACTGGACCAAGACCTAGCTCTGTTTTAACCAATAAGGGAATTAAGGTTACGGGGAGCGGGCGGGTAAGTGGAGCTGAGTCCACGGCCAGATCAGCCAAGATCTTGTTGAATGGCGGAGCAGGCTCGAGGGGCTAGATGGCCTACTCCTGTTCCTAATTCTTATGTTCTTATGTTCTTATGTTCTGTCAAGCCCGTGTGGTGGCTGGTGTGCAACGGCTACACACATTAAAAAAATCCACGCACAGGCATCTCCCACCCTTCAGGATGTAGTTCAGGACCTGGAATATTAGGTCCTTCATTGGAACACCTGTGAACTTAATCCTTTTTTGTGTGGAAGCAAGTCATCCTTGTTTCAAGGGACTGCCTATGATGATGATGATGATGGAGTACTGAGGGACTGCTGCACTGTTGCAGGTTTCATCTTTCGGATGAGGCGTTAAACTGAGGCCCTGCCTATTCTCTCGGGTAGATGTAAAAGATCCCATGGGTTCTCCCCGGTGTCCTGGCCAATATTTATCCCTCAATCAACATTACTAAAACAGATTATCACATTGCTGTTTGTGGGAGTTTGCTGTGCGCAAATTAGCTGCCGTGTATCCTACATTACAATAGTGACTACACTCCAAAAAGTACTAAATTGGCTGTAAAATGCTTTGTGACATCTTGAGGTTGTGAAAGGTGTTATAGAAATGTCTTTCTTTCTTTAAGACCCCCGTTGTTATTTTAATGTCAACGGTAACCCGTTTAATATTATGGCAATTCTCCAATCTAGACCATGTCTTGAGTGTCTTAGCCAATATATGGAGCCCAGCTTGTGTTGGGCAGGAGAAAGTGGGAGTTGATGGGTACTTACATGAAGTAAAGCGTTTGTGGTCAGAAAAGAAAAAAATGGGCGCAGATCGAATGAGGTAACAGAGTTCATGTCCACATTTTTGAAAAAGATAAGCGGGATGAGGGACTTGTATGTGGAGAGACTGGAGAAGCTGGGATTGTTCTCCTTAGAGCAGAGAAGGTTAATGGGAGATTTGATAGCGGTGTTCCAAATCTGGTTTTGATAGAGTAAATAGGGAGAATCTGTTTCCAGTGGCAGAAGGGTCGGTAACCAGCGGACACAGATTTTAGGTGATTGGCAGAAGAACCAGAGGGGAGGTGAGGAAACATTTTTTTATGCAAAAAGTAATGATCTGGAACACGCTGCCTGAAAGGGCAGTGGGAGCAGATTCAATAGTGACTTTCAAAAGGGAATTGGATAAATACTTGAAGGGAGAACACTTTCAGGGCTGTAAGGAAAGAGCAGGGGGAGTGGAACTAGTTGGACAGCTCTTTCAAAGAGCTGGCACGGACATGATGGGCCGAATGGCCTCCTTCTGTGCTGTATGATTCTATGATTCTATGAAATAGAGATCGAACATTTCTTTTTAAAAACAAGTGAAAAGTAAAGAGCACAAATGAATGAAAGGAAAAGGGAAGATGCCAATGAGAGTGGATGCAGTGAGAGTATGAGAGGCAGGAGAGCACGGCAGTTTGTATTACTTGATGCTGGCCCTATGACCTCCCTCAGATGTCACCCCTTCCTACAGTCCTGCTGCTAAATTGATATTCTACATCATTCTGTTCCAGCCTACAGTAGCACTCCTGTTCAACAGACTATGGAAATCAATTTAATCTCAGCTGATCATTGTATGTCTTCCTGAAGTGGGTGAGGAAGTCTAATCCTGGGAAAGCTGGTTTAATGTATGATCCAACGGTAGTACCCTGTACATCTATTTGTAAAGCCTCTTGGGGCATTTACTTTATGTCCAAGGCACTATATAAATACAAGTTGTTGTTACTGTTGTTAGTGGCACAGTGGGTAGCGTTCTCACCTCTAAGTCAGAAGGTCATACGTTCAAAGTCCCACTTCAGGGACTTGAGCACAAATTCTAGGCTGACCCTTCAGTGCAGTATTGAAGTACAGTGACTACACTTCAAAAAGTACTTGATTGCTTGTGAAGGGCGTTGGAATGTCCTGAGGTAATGAAAAGTGCTATAGAAATGCAAGTCTTTTCTGTTAATATATTTACCCAGTTTAATCCAGAATTGTTAAATCTGTCTTTATTTGTTTGCAAATGATTGGGAGACGCATGATATCATTTGATTATCTGGAGTCCTCAGCCCAATCAAACCAATTTCGGAAGATGTTCAGTTACTTGATATACCAATAAAGCTTGTCAAAATTCGAGGTGTCTGTAGAAAAATTGAAGCAGGTAGAGATTATAGTATAAAATAAGTACTTTTTTGGGGCGAGAAACAGAAAATCCCTTTAATAACACCTGCAAACTTAATTTGAGGGCGTTAAATGATCTCCAATATGGCAGACAAGAAGCACATGCTCATTACAAGCTGGTAGTGCATCACAGGCCGCCGGGTCTTAGTTTAACGTCCCATCCAAAAGACGCACCTCTAACAGTGCAGCACTCCCTCAGTACTGCCCCTCCGACAGTGCAGCACTCCCTCAGCACTGCTCCTCCAACAGTGCAGTGCTCCCTCAGTACTGCCCCTCCAACAGTGCAGCGCTTCCTCAGTACTGCCCCTCCAACAGTGCAGTGCTCCCTCAGCACTGCCCCTCCAGCAGCACAGCGCTCCCTCAGTAATGCCCCCTGACAGTGCAGCGCTCCCTCAAGGACTGCCCCTCCAACAGTGCAGCACTCCCTCAGTACTGCCCCTCCAACAGTGCGGCGCTCCCTCAGTACTGCCCCTCCAACAAGGCAGCGCTCCCTCAGTACTGCCCCTCCAACAGTGCAGTGCTTCCTCAGCGCTGCCCCTCCAACAGTGCAGCACTGCCTCAGTACTGCCCCTCCGACAGTGCAGCACTCCCTCAGCACTGCACTGGAGTGTCAGCCTAGATTTTGTGCTCAAATCTCTGGAGCGGGATTTGAGTCCACAACCTTCTGACTCAGAGGCGAGAGTGCGACCCACTTAAAAAAAATTATTTATTCAACATTAAAACGTTTACAACATCGTGACCATTCCATTATATCATACAAATCCTATCCACCACTCTGCACAGCCATTCCTCCAACACATATTGGGGCTGAAATCGCGGTCGGGGGCTTCCCGCGGGCAATTGCTTCCGACCGAAACCATTTCTATAAAAGTACCTGGTGGTCTGGGATGAGCGTGGGATTCCAGTGGGGAGACCTTCTCTTCCCGCACTGCAGAGCGCGCTCCCGTCCTCCAGGTTCCATCGGAGACGGTGCAGTCACGTGTGAGTGCTCAGCCAATCAGGTACAGTATTCCACAGCTTTCTCATTAATCGCAATAACTCCGTATCTACCAGTTCTCATTGCTATTAATGAGGGGAAAAAAACACATTAACACATGTAATAAAAAAATTAAAAACACACCTCACATAATTAAAATTAATTTAAATTAAATTTAATAAATATGAGAGAAAATTTTTTTTTCCGAGTTTTTAAAAAGTTAAAAAAATTATGGTTAAAAATAAATGTAATGTAGTGGGCAGGGTTTTTAAAATAATGTATTTTTTTAACTGAAGTTAATTATATTTTTGTATCTTTTCAAACATTTCCACTTGTAAAAGTAGGCTATACGCCTGCTTTTATCAGGCGCAAGAGTTTTCAGGACATTTGCTGGGCAAGATGTGGGTAAATCCCGCAATCATACCCGTGCAAATGTTAAGCTCCAGCTTGACAGATCGGAAAAGCCGTTTTTCAGCACTTGCGCATTGTGCACTGAAAACCGGCTTTTCCGATGCCTTTCCGGGTACACACTCCATACAGACTCGGGGAGGCCGAGATTTCAGGGCCATTAACATCAAAACCTGAAGTTTAATTCATCTCTTGTAACATATATTAATCTATTGTACTTTAAAAATTGATCAGAACCAAACCTTCCGAACTCTTTCTAGGATATCCTCATCCCAAAAGATATTATTGCAGACACAACAGGTCAGTGCCTTTAAAACATTGTAACAACTGCTGCAATTTCTTCTCCCCCCTCAGTCCGTTCACATTAATCAAAACCAATGTTATTATATATGCAGACTATAGATATACTCTCTGTGTAGTCACTGTATAGTTGCATAAGATGGAGACTTGTTACCTGATGTACGATCAATAAGGTTTACACTGTGTATATACTATGCTGGCACCACTAGAGGGTGCAACTGGTGGAGACCGGGGTTTCCTGCCTGGTGGCAGGGGCTGTATAAAAGGGTAACCACCATGCAGCTGCCTCACTCTGGAGTTACGAATAAAGGACCTCGGTCACGACAGTTTGAGTACAACACATTGCCTCATGGAGTCATTCATAGGTACATTACAGACATGACAAATGTAATCATGGCTCCTAATAAAGGAAGTGTGCCTGATAATCCCCCTACCGTTTAATCTCTGGCCCTTCCCTCCTCTCATGCTCATTCCCGGGCAGCTGTTGCTTTCTCCTGCAGCCTCCGGCTCTTTTTCACCTCCTGTTTGAACCTCCCCTGCAATTTCAGCCTCTTCCTTACATTAGGTTTAGCCGAGGAGCTGCCCCTTCTCCCTCCTTCTGCCCCTCACTAACCTTTCCCTTTCCCCCTGCCCCCCCTACCCCCCACTTCTATGTCCCCATCCCCCTCTGACTCCTCACTCTCGAGCTCTTCTGTAATCTCCCGTCCCCGCTCCCCATCAGATACAGAATCTCCCTTAGAGAGTCTTCCTGCTAACATGGTTTCTCCAACAGTGCCACTCCCTTCGGCCTCACCTCCACCGCTGACCCTTGCTCCCCGTTTCTTCTCTCTGGGACAATGGCGCGTCTCCACCCACCTTGCTCCTTTTCGGCGTCTTTGTCTCCCCGCTCCCGTCCTGCTGCCCCTTTAAGCCTCCTGCCTCTTACCCCCTCTCCTTCTCTTGCACGCTTCTTGCTCCCCAAGATGTCCGACTCCCCGTCTTTCTTTGGAGTACTTACACTTACCCCGCACCCCGCACCAGCCTCCACTCCCCCCACAGACCCCGATTCTCTAGGGAGAGGCGAGCCGGATTATGGCTCGACTCTGCCCTTGACCCGTGCTGCCCTCTGCTGTCTTTGTCCTTTTGCACCGTACTTGGTGTGTTTCCACCATCTACATCCTGTTCTCTGCTCCGCAATTTCCTGCCTCTTCTTGCGCTCTTTCCTCATTCCGTTCGCCGGCTGTGTCCTCCGCCTGCTCCGCTCCTCCGGCCACTCCATTCACACCTCCTGCTCCTTCTCCCATCTCCTCCTCACTCAAGGGGCTTCCTTCTGCCTCACACTCACAGTAGCTGGGGCCTGTGTGTCACGCCCCACAGTTCTCTGTCTTGCAGCTCCTAGCGATGTGTCCAGACTCGCCACAGTTATAACAGTACAGATCTGGACAGCTTCTTACAAGATGGTCGTGTCCAAGTCAGTAATAACAAACCTTCACCTGGTTATCATGCAATACCCGGAGGTACTGCACTCCTTCCATTGTCTCGAATTTCATGCTGTAGGGTAATGACTTCATCCCCTCTGGGAACCGCACCTTTACAGAAGGCTTCCATCTGCTACCTGCATTCCTGGATAGTATCTCCTCTTTATTACCGAGCAAAGTTTAATGTCCCACGACTCTAACATTTTTATTAGCACATCATCCTCAATATAAACCGACAACGTTCCCAGGATGAATTTAATCAGGGGAGAAAATGTTGGCGGAAGGGAGAATAAAAGACCCGAAGATTTGGGGTGGGACTCCAGGAGGTTCGGAAAAGAAAACACGGTGGTGGTTCAGTGTGAGGATAAGGAGATGTGAGCTTGGGATATTATCCGGGCAGGACATGTTGGGTTCGAGGTGACGGTCAGTGGCCGAGAGGAGGTGGGAAGGCTTTTACTGAGCCTGAAGGTTGGTGGGAAGTCTTTGGATGTATCTCTGCTGTATTCTGAAGAGGTGGTGGTCTCATTCTTATCTCATTTGGTCCCGGCCCAAATCTTCGGGTCTTTTATTCTCCCTTCCTCCAACATTTTCTCCCCTGATTTAATTCATCCTGGGAACGTTGTCCTCTGCGGGGTCTGGCGCTCCAGGCCCCCCAGCAGCCAGGTGGCTGATGTTTATGGACCAAAAAGACCCTAAAACCTGAAAAAAAAAACCACAGCCAACTTTTTACAAACTCGCTCCAACTCCCTGCGGTAATCAAGCACCCGGCAGCAGCTGCTCACTCCGAGCCCCTCCCACCGAGAGTGGGCGACCCACTGAGCCACGGCTGGCACGGAGGAGCAGTACAAATGGTGGTGCCCATATTCTCGGCGTATTGTTCTTCACTCTACCTCTCACACCAGCTGGGATATTGGCTGGCCTTTGGGATATCCTTCAGTTTACATACTAATCGGTTCTGGTTTTGAGGAGGAGACAAACCATTAACTATTCCTCCAGTGCAGGTTTCTCAGTCCTTTCTCTTCATTACTATATCATTCTACAGTTCAGCAATCCTCAACCATCAATTTTCATGCACCTCAGGAAAGATATACAGGCCTTGGAGGAGAGGGCTGGTGGGGGAGGGGTAGTATAAGCGCAGATTCACCCAAAGGATTGCACGGCCTAAAGGGTTAATTTATGCGTAAACTTGGCTTGTATTCCCTTGAGCTTAGATTAAGGGATAATCTGATCGAGATGTTTAAGATGATTAAAGAAGTTGATAGGGAAATTATTTCCTCTGGCGGGGAATGCAGAACAACAACAACTTGTATTTATATAGCACCTTTAACATAGTAAAAAGTCCCAAGGCGCTTCACAGGAGCGCTAGGCACAAGTTGACACCGAGCCACAGAAGGAGATATTAGGGCAGATGACCAAAAGCTTGGTCAAAGAGGTTTTAAAGAGCATCTTATAGGGGGAGAGAAAGGTAGAGAGGTGGTGAGGTTTAGGGAGGGAATTCCAGGGCTTCGGGCCTCGGCAACTGAAGGCACGGCCACCAATGGCAAAGCGATTAAAATCAGGGATGCTCGATAGGGTAGAATTGCAGGAGCGCAGATATCTTGGAGGGGGGGTTTGTGGGGCTGGAGGAGATTACAGACATAGGGAAGTGTTTGAAGACACGGATGAGAATTTTAAAATTGAGGTGTTGCTTAACCGGGAGGCAATGTAGGTCAGCGAGCACAGAGGTGATGGGTGAGCGGGACTTGGTGCAAGTTAGGACACGGGCAGCCGAGTTTGGATCACCTAAAGTTTATGGAGGGTAGAAAATGGGAGGCCAGCCAGGAGTGCTTTGCAATTGTCAAGTCTAGAGGTAACAAAGGCATAACCAAACAAGGGGGCATCATCTAAAAATTAGAATTAGGTAATTCAGAAAGCACTTTTTCACACAAAGGGTAGTGGAAATCCAGAACTCGCTCCATCAAAAGGTTGTGGGTGCTGGGGAACAATTGAAATCTTCAAGTCTGAGATTGGTAAAATGTTGTTGGGTAAGGGTATCAAGGGATATGGAATTAAGGCGGGTAAATTGAGTTGAGGTACATAGCATCCATGACCTAACTGAATAGCGGAGCAGGCTCAAGGGGCCTAATGGTCTCCTCCAGTTCCTATGCTCCTATGCTCTATTCTATCAGGTGTTAATTTCCCCACAGCACATCAGAGAAACATCAACAGTATAAAACACTAGTTAGGCCATAGCTGGAGTACTGCGTGCAGTTCTGGTCACCACATTATAGGAAGGATGTGATTGCAAGAGAGAGGATACAGAGGAGATTTACGAGGATGTTGCCTGGACTGGAGAATTTTGGCTATGAGGAAAGATTGGATAGGCTGGGGTTGTTTTCTTTGGAACAGAGGAGGTTGAGGGAAGACCTTATTAAGGTGTATAAAATGATGAGGGGCCTGGATAGAGTGGATAGGACTGACCTATTTCCCTTCGCAGAGGGGTCAACAATCAGAGAGCACAGATCTAATGTAATTGGTAGAAGATTTAGAGGGGATTTGAGGGGAATTTATTTCACCCAGAGGGTGATGGGGGTCTGGAACTCACTGCCTGAAAGGGTGGTAGAGGCAGAAACCCTCACCATATTTAAAAAGTACTTTAATGTGCACTTCAAGTACCGTAACCTACAAGTTTACGGACCAAGAGCTGGAAAGTGGGATTAGGCTGGTTAGCTCTTGGTCGGTCGGCGCGGACACAATGGGCCGAAATGGCCTCCTTCCGTGCTGTAAATTTCTATGATTCTATGATCACCATGCCCGTTATGAAAATGAATCTTTCCTTACTCTTTCAACCAGTTAAACAAATGCTCCATAGAAAATGTTCAAGTAACGATACGTATTTCTGTCCTGTGCAACTCGTAATCTAATCTGTGTTTGACATTTTCCCATCTAATCCTCACTATTGATTCTGAGTTCTCACTGGTATGTGGCAGCATGCAGTCTGATTTGTATTAAAACATGTTCTGAAATGCAGAGTGGTTCGTAACTGTCACGTGATAACTTAGTTCTCTATTGTTGTTATTGTTGTGTCACCGGAGACAATGACCAACACTCTGAGCCTGTTGCCCTGAGGAAGAAATTCTGCTTCTGAAAAAGAAGTTTCAGAAAACTTTTTATTTGAAGGAAACCTTCAACAAAGTGGGAAGCATTTACAAATCGGACAGGAACTCTTCCTCAGTGGGTGACCTGGCAATCTTGTCCTTTGAATCTCACAGAGCGTATCAATAACTAATATTTACCAGCATAGGAAATTGACAGCAGGAAAAGACCATCTGGTCTATTGAACCTGCCCCACACACCATGATGGCCAGACTATCATGACTAAATATTTCTTCCCACCCACCCTCTCCCTCCACCCACCTCTCCCTCATTCCCCCTCTCCCATCCCCTCCTCCCCAAATCCCTCTCTCTCCCCACCTCCCTCCCCCATCATCCATCACCCTCTCCATCCCCATTCCCCTCTCCCTCCCTCCCCCTCCCTCTACATCCCCTCACTCCCCTCTCCCACCCCCATCGCCCTCTCCCTCCCCTCATCACCATCTCCCTCCTTCCCCCTCCCCCTCCCCCATCCTCCTCTCCCTCCCCAATCCCCTCTCCCTAGCCATGTAATCTCTTGGGAGAGGCAAAGAAAAGACCCAGGGCCAGTCAGGGAAAAGATGCTCTGGAAAATTGCTCTCAGGCGATAGAAACCAGTCCGGGAGATCACACGGACCAAGTATTATTTATAAAGACACTGACCTTCGATCTCTGTTCCAGTCAAGAACCGGTCCATCCAACTCCCTCTTGAAGGCATACAGAGAGTCAGCATCATTATTGTCATCATTGATCAACTTTAACATAATGGCAAGGGAATAGATGCCAAGCCAGGGAGAGAGAGAGTGGGAGAGCTAGCCCAAAGCTTCGTAGAAGAAATTGTTTTTTTGAGAAGGTTTTTGAAGGTGGAGATAGAACTGGAAAAGCTGATTTTTATGGGGGAGTTCATAGAATCATAAAATCATAGAATGGTTACAGCACGGAAGGAGGCCATTCAGCCCGTCGAGTCTGTGCCGGCTCCCTGCAAGAACACTTCAGCTCGTCATACTCCCCCGCCCTTTCCCCGGAGCCCTGCTCATTATTTTCTGTCAGGCACTTATCCAATTCCCTTTTGAAAGCCGTGATTGAATCTGCCTCCACCATTCTCTCAGGCAGCGCATTCCAGATCCTAACCACTCGCTGCGTAAATTTATTTTTCCTCATGTCGCCTTTGGTTCTTTTGCCAATCAACTGCCAATCAATGTCATTTGATTCTCGACCATTCTGTCAATAGAAACAGTTTCTCTCTATCAACTCTGAACAGACCCCTCATGATTTTGAACACCTCGATCAAATCTCCTCTCACTCTTCTCTGCTCCAAGGAGAACACCACCAGCTTCTCCAGTCTATCCCTGTCACTGAAGTCCCTCATCCCTGGAATCATTCTCGTAACTCTTTTCTGCATCTTCTCTAAGGCCTTCACATCCTTCCTAAAGTTCCAGAGAATAGGAGCGAAGTGGCTCTGGGCTCTGGTGTGATGAAGTGAGGGTATGTAGGATTGGAGGAGCTTGCAGAGATAGGTTCAGGTGAGGCTTCAGAAGGGTGAGGATTTTAAATCTAATGCGTTGGGGATGGGGAGCTAGCAAAGGTCACTGAGTTACAGGGGTGATGGACGAGCAGGACTTAGCATAGGACAAGGCACGAGTGGCTGAATTTTGGATAATTTGGAGTTCATGAAGACGGAAGGATGGGGGCCAGCAAGGAGGGCATTGGGGAAGTTGAGTTTGGAAACGACAGAGGCAAGTGTCAGGGTGTCAGTCGGCCACAGTACATAAAAGCTGTTCATGTCGCAATCCTCAGTCTATCAGCCTGGATGTTACATGGATCAGTGCATCAGTGTATGACAGAACACAACGATCGTCTCCATGACAACCCTGTTTAAAAAAAAATACTGCAGAGCGACTGATTGGTGCCATGGGTTAGATACCAGCGTTTCAGTGCTGAGACCTGGGGAGCAGTCCATCTCAGATAGTGGATTTGTAATCTAATGTGTTGGGGATGGGGAGCGAGCAAAGGCCAACAAGGAAGGGGGTGATGGGCGAGCAGGATAAGTTGCAATTTATGGAGACGGAAGGATGGAAGGACAGGAACAACAACAACTTGTATTTATATAGTGCCTTTAACGTAGTGAAATGTCCCAAGGCGCTTCACAGGAGTGTTATAAGATAAAAAATTTGACACTGAGCCACATAAGGAGAAATCAGCGCAGGTGACAAAAGCTTGGTCAAAGAGGTAGGTTTTAAGGAGCATCTTGAAGTAGGAAAGAGAGGTAGCGAGGTGGAGAGGTTTAGGGAGGGAGTTCCAGAGCTTGGGGCCCAGGCAACAGAAGGCACGGCCACCGATGGTTGAGCGATTATAATCAGAGATGCTCAAAAAGGGCAGAATTAGAGGAGCGCAGACATCTCGGGGGGGTTGTGGGCTGGAGGAGATTACAGAGATAGGGAGGGGCGAGGCCATGGAGGGATTTGTAAACAAGGATGAGAATTTTGGGTGAGTGGGACTAGAATCATAGAATCATAGAAGTTTACAGCACGGAAGGAGGCCATTTCGACCCATTGTGTCCACGCCAGTCACTTTCCAGCTCTAGGTCCGTAACCTTGCAGATTATGACACTTCAAGTGCACACCCAAGTACTCTTTAAATGTGGTGAGAGTTTCTGCCTCTACCACCCTTTCAGGCAGTGAGTTCCTGACCCCCACAACTCTCTGGGTGAAGAAATTTTCCCTCAAATCCTCTCTAAACCTTCTACCAATTACTTTAAATTTATGCCCCCTGGTTGTTGACTCCTCTACTAAGGGAAATAGGCCCTTTCTATCCACTATATCTAGGCCCCTCATAATTTTATACACCTCAATGAGATCTCCCCCTCAGCCTCCTCTGTTCCAAGGAAAACAAATCCAGCCTATCCAATCTGTCCTCATAGCTTAGATTCTCCACTCTCGGCAACATCCTCATAAATCTCCTCTGTACCCTCTCCAGCGCAAACACGTCCTTTCTGTAATGTGGTGACCAGAACTGCATGAAGTACTCCAGCTGTGTCCTAACCAGTGTTTTATATAGTTCAAGCATAACCCACCTGCTCTTATATTCTATGCCTCGGCTAATAAAGGCACGCATTCCGTATGCCTTCTTAACCACCTTATCTACCTGGCCTGCTACCTTCAGGGATCTGTGGACCTGCACTCCAAGGTCCCTTTGTTCCTCTACACTTCTCAGTGTCCTACCATTTAATGTGTATTCCCTTTCATTGTTAGCCCTCCCCAAATGCATTACCTCACACTTCTCTAGATTAAATTCCATTTGCCACTGTTCTGCCCACCTGACCAGTGGCAAATTGATACCTTCCTGCAGTCTACAGCTTTCTTCTTCATTATCAACCATTCAGCCAAGTTTAGTATCATCTGCAAACTTCTTAATCATACCCCATATATTCAAGTCTCATCATCATCATCAAAACGAGGATAGAAAAATAGAAACATCGAAAATAGGTGCAGGAATAGGCCATTCGGCCTTTCGAGCCTGCATCATCATTCAATAAGATCATGGCTGATCATTCACATCAGTACCCCTTTCCTGCTTTCTCTCCATATCCCTTGATCCCTTTAGCCGTAAGGGCCATATCTAACTCCCTCTTGAATATATCTAACGAACTGGCATCAACAACTCTCTGCGGTAGAAAATTCCACAGCTTAACAAGTCTCTGAGTGAAGAAGTTTCTCCTCATCTCTGTCCTAAATGGCTTACATCTTATCCTTAGATTGTGACCCCTGGTTCTGGACTTCCCCAACATCGGGAACATTCTTCCTGCATCTAACCTGTCCAGTCCCGTCAGAATTTTATATGTTTCTATGAGATCCCCTCTCATTCATCCAAACTCCAGTGAATACAGGCCCAGTCGATCCAGTCTCTCCTCAGTCCAACCATCCTTGGAATCAGTCTGGTGAACCTTTGCTGCACTCCCTCAATAGCAAGAACGTCGTTCCTCAGATTAGGAGACCAAAACTGAACACAGTATTCCAGGTGAGGCCTCACCAAGGCCCTGTACAACTGCAGTAAGATCTCTCTGCTCCTACACTCAAATCCCCTAGCTATGAAGGCCAACATGCCATTTGCCTTTTTCACCGCCTGCTGTACCTGCATGCCAACTTTCAATGACTGATGTACCCTGACACCCAAGTCTCGTTGCACCTCCTCTTTTCCTAATCTGTTGTCATTCAGATAATATTCTGCCTTCCTGTTTTTGCCACCAAAGTGGATAACCTCACATTTATCCACATTATACTGCATCTGCCATGCATTTGCCTAACCTGACCTGCCTCACCTAACCTGTCCAAGTCACTCTGCAGCTTCTTAGCATCCTCCTCACAGCTCACACTGCCACCCAGCTTAGTGTCATCTCAATTCCTTCATCTAAATCATTGATATATATTTGTAAATAGCTGGGGTCCCAGCACTGAGCCCTGCGGCACCCCACTAGTCACTGCCTGCCATTCTGAAAAGGACCCGTTTATCCCGACTCTCTGCTTCTTGTCTGCCAACCAGTTCCCTATCCACGTCAATACCTTACCCCCAATACCATGTGCTTTAATTTTGCACACCAATCTCTTATGTAGGACCTTGTCAAAAGCCTTTTGAAAGTCCAAATACACCACATCCATTGGTTCTCCCTTGTCCACTCTACTAGTTAGATCCTCAAAAAGTTCTAGAAGATTTGTCAAACATGATTTCCCTTTCATAAATCCATGCTGACTTGGACCGATCCTGTCACTGCTTTCCAAATGCACTGCTATTTCATCTTTAATAATTGATTCCAACATTTTCCCCACTACCGATATCAGGCTAACCGGTCTATAATTCCCCGTTTTCTCTCTCCCTCCTTTTTTAAATAGTGGTGTTACATTAGCTACTCTCCAGTCCATAGGAACTGATCCAGAGTCGATAGACTGTTGGAAAATGATCACCAATGCATCCACTATTTCTAGGGCCACTTCCTTAAGTACTCTGGGATGCAGACTATCAGACCTTCAATCCCATCAATTTCCCTAACACAATTTCCTGACTAATAAGGATTTCCTTCAGTTCCTACTTTTCACTAGACCCTCGGTCCCCTAGTATTTCCGGAAGGTTATTTGTGTCTTCCTTCGTGAAGACAGAGCCAAAGTATTTGTTCAATTGGTCTGCCATTTCTTTGTTCCCCATTATAAATTCACCAGATTCTGACTGCAAGGGACCTACATTTGTCTTCACTAATCTTTTTCTCTTCACAAATCTAGTAGAAGCTTTTGCAGTCAGTTTTCATGTTCCTAGCAAGTTTCCTCTCATACTCTATTTTCCCCCTCCTAATTAAACCCTTTGTCCTCCTCTGCTGACTTCTAAATTTCTCCCAGTCTTCAGCTTTGCTGCTTTTTCTGGCCAATTTATATGCCTCTTCCTTCGATTTAACACTATCCTAATTTCCCTTGTTAACCACGGTTGAGCCACCTTCCCTGTTTTATTTTTACTCCAGACAGGGATGTACAATTGTTGAAATTCATCCATGTGATCTTTAAATGTTTGCCATTGCCTATCCACCATCAATCCTTTAAGTATCATTTGCCAGTCTATTCTAGCCAATTCACGTTTCATACCATCGAAGTTATCTTTCCTTAAGTTCAGGACCCTAGTCTCTGAATTAAGTGTGTCACTCTCCATCTTAATAAAGAATTCTACCATATTATGGTCACTCTTCCCCAAAGGGCCTTGCACAACGAGATTGCCTGCGCAGTTAATTCATTCACCTAATTACAAATACTCCTCGCATTGAGGCACAGACTCTTCAGGTTTGACTTTTTAACACACTTTGTCCCTTTAGAGTTTTGCTGTAATGTGGCCCTTTTTGATTTTTGCCTTGGGTTTCTCTGCCCTCCACTTTTATTTTTCTTCTTTCTATCTTTTGCTTCTGCCCCCCCATTCTACTTCCCTCTGTCTCCCTGCATAGGTCCCCACCCCCCTGCCATATTAGTTTAACCCTTCCCCAACAGCACTAGCAAACACTCCCCCTAGGACATTGGTTCCGGTCCTGCTCAGGTGCAGACCGTCCGGTTTGTACTGGTCCGAACTCCCCCAGAACCGGTTCCAATGTCCCAGGAATTTGAATCCCTCCCTCCTGCACCACTCCTCAAGCCTTGTATCCATCTGAGCTATCCTGCTATTTCTACTCTGACTAGCACGTGGCACTGGTAGCAATCCTGAGATTACTACCTTTGAGGTTCTGCTTTTTAATTTAACTTCCATCCCCCTAAATTCAGCGTGAAAGACTTCATACCATTTTTTACCTATATCGTTGGTACCTATATGCACCACGACAACTAGCTGTTCACCCTCCCCCTCCAAAATGTCCTGCAGCTGCTCCGAGATATCCTTGACCCTTGCACCAGGAAGGTAACATACCATCCTGGAGTCTCGATTGCGGCCGCAGAAACGCCTATCTATTCCCCTTACAATAGAATCCCTTACCACTATAGCTCTCCCACTCTTTTTCCTGCCCTCCTGTGCAGCAGAGCCACCCATGGTGCCATGAACATGGCTGCTGGTGCCGCATAGCATAAGAGGAGCATGACATGGGTATGGGCTCTCCTGCCATGACTTAACCCTTAGATTAACTTAATTTGGCAACAATGCCAAAGGTTTCCTACTGATAAGGAAATAAAAAGAAGAAAAAAAAGATTAAATACTCATGAATCCACCAGCCAATCACTTACCCGCTTGGTTGTGATGTCACCCTTCGATTTTTTTTCTACTACTTTGTTTTACCTTCGGCCTCTGTTCCAGCTGGCCCCTGAACTACCGCCTCGCTGCCACCGTCCTTTATCCTCCCGCGCCGCTCCTCTCGCGATGCTGGCCCCTCGGACTTGCTTCCACACTGAAAAGGGATGAATTCACAGGTGTTTCAATGATGGACCTAATATTCCAGATCCCGAACTACATCTTGGAAGGGTGGAAGATACCTGTGCGTGGATTTTTTTAACGTGGGGTGGCCGTTGCACACCAGCCACCACACGGGCTCGACAGAGCTAGGTCTTGATCCAGTGGCAAAGATTAACCAGGACGACTGGAGACCTGCTCTGCTGCACGGTCCTAGTGCACGCACATATCGCAGTGTGGGCTGGGCCCGTGCTGCCCCTGGGCCCTCACCTTTTCTGGGCCCCGAACTCGCGCCTCTCCTGGACCCCGATCACATCCCTCTACGTAGTATTGCTGCTCCTGCTGTTCAAGTCTAAATCATTGATGTATACTACAAAACATAAGGGACCTAGTACTGAACCCTGTGGAACCCCACTGGAAACAGCTTTCCAGTCACAAAAACATCCATCAACCATTATCCTTTGCTTCCTGCCTCTGAGCCAATTTTGGATCAAACTTGTCACTTTGCCCTGGATCCCATGGGCTTTTACTTTCATGACCAGTCTGTCATGTGGGACCTGATCAAAAGCTTTGCTAAAATCCATATACACTACGTCACATGCACTACCCTCATCGACCCTCCTTGTTACCTCCTCGAAAAATTCAATCAAGTTAGTCAGACACGACCTTCCCTTAACAAATCTGTGCTGACTGTCCTTGATTAATCCGCGTCTTTCTAAATGTAGATTTATCCTGTCCTTCAGGATTTTTTCCAATAATTTCCCCACTACTGAAGTTAGGCTGACTGACCTGTAGTTACTCGGTCTATCCCTTTCTCCCTTCTTAAACAAAGGTACCACATTAGCAGTCCTCCAGTCCTCCAACACCACACCTGAAGCCAGAGAGGATTGGAAAATGATGGTCAGAGCCTCTGCTATTTCCTCTTTTGCTTTGCTTAACAGCCTGGGATACATTTCATCTGGGCCTGGGGACTTATCCACTTTCAAAGCTGCTAAACCCCTTAATACCTCCTTTCTCACTATGTTTATTTCATCTTGGTGCGAGTTAGGACACAGACAGCTGAGTTTTGGATGACCTCACGTTTACGTAGGGTAGAATGTGGGAGGCCAGCCAGGAGTGCGTGGAATAGTCAAGTCTGTAATGGAGGAGATTGGGATGTTCAGGGCGATCAAACATCCCAAGAAATGCCTATGATGTTTTATTACTGGACCATGACTTCCTTCAAAAGAACTTGCCTTAGAATTCGGTCCCTTGATAGATTGCAGAAACAGCTGATGCTCTTCCAGAGCTGGACAGCTCTGCAATTCAAACCAGTGAACACTGATTATTTGGGCTTTCACTTTTAAATATTCATGGGTTTATTTCAGTAAATAGAGAAGTTACTTGATAGACGCGTGACACTTACCCAACATTTGAACATTGTGCTTTAGAGTTTAGCCCGACAAGACTGTTTAGTCTTTTCATTTGCTCTAATTGAAGTGTTCGATGAATGGAAGTAAGAACATGAACAGCATTTGTATTTAATAATTTGAACTTTACTATGAAAGTCTCAGCTGTGGCTCAGTGGTTGGCACTCTCAACTTTGCGTCAGAAGGTTGTGGGCTCAAGTCCCATTTCAAAGACTTGAGTGCAAAATTCAGGCTGACACTCGGAGGGTCAGTACTGAGGAAGTGCTGCACTGACGGAGGGTCAGTACTGAGGGAGCACTATGCTGTCGGAAGGGCAGCACTGAGGGAGCACTGCACTGTCAGAGGGGCAGTACTGAGGAAGCGCTGTACTGTTGGAAGGGCAGTACTGAGAGAGTGCTGCACTGTCAGAGGGGCAGTACTGAGGGAGTGCTGCAGTGTCGGAGGTGCCGTTTTTCGGATGAGACATTAAACCGAGATCCCGTCTGCTCTCTCATGTGGATGTAAAAGATCTCATGGCACTATTTTGAAGAGGAGCAGGGATGTTCCCATGGTGTCCTGGCCAACATTTATCCCTTAACTAACATAATCTGGTGATTATCACATTGCTGTTAGTGGGAGCTTGCTGTGCACAAATTGGCTGCCACGTTTTCTACATTGCAACAGTGACTACAATTCAAAAAAGTATTTCATTGGCTGTCATAAGCGGTCCCTCGAAATGAGGATGACTTGCTTCCACGCCAAAAAAGGATGAGTTCACAGGTGTTTCAATGAAGGACCCGAACTACATCGTGAAGGGTGGAAGATGGCTGTGCGTGGATTTTTTTAACGTGGGGTGGCCGTTGCACACCAGCCACCACACGGGCTTGACAGAGCTAGGTGTTGGTCCAGTAGCAAGGATTACCCAAGACGACGGGAGACCTGCTCTGCTGCACGGACCTAGTGCGCACACATATTGCAGTGTGGGCTGGCCCGTGCTGCCCCTGGGCCCCTGGCCCTGAACTCACGCCTCCCTTGGGCCCCGATCACATCCCTCTACAAACTCTCGCCGCTCCTTCGCCCCGACCTCGCCGCTCCTGCTGTATCTGCCCACGCTCCAATCACCGACCTGGACCTTGATGATGTCACACTTCGCTGCCGCCGCCCTCCTGCACCAGCTTGCACTTACCCTGGCGTAATATACCTTCACGCCGCTCCCGGGGCCTCCACTCTGCTCCCGGGCCACCGCACCTCCGCTCCTTTTATGGCCCCGACTTGCTGCTGGTGTTCTCACGCAGGTCAGGGCCTCCACACTGCATGCTTCATTGGCTGTAAAATGCTTTTGGATGTCGGGAAAGGTGCTATATAAATACGTCTTCCTTTCTTTTATTCCCATAGACCTTATGATGTATTTCTTTTTCTAAAAGCCCATTTCCAAACACTGTCCCAGAAAGAATCCTACCTACAACACTGGTCTCAGACTCATGGGATAAAGACTTTTGTACATCCTGGCTGTAAGACCCTGAGTTTTGGGGAGGGTCTAAATCGAGTTCCAAGTGGGAAATGGGCTAACAACAAAAATAGGTTGACCACACAAAGGGCCCAGGTGTGGGAGCTGGAATAATGTTAACCTAATTGAGTAGGGGATCCTCCTCTGTAGTTGGGACTGGAATTGCCACCCCGCCCGGACCGCCCCGGAGTCTCCGGGAATTACAGATTGATCTCCAGGACACTGCTGCGAGCCGCACCCGGGAAAAACATCATCGGGGCGTGAAAAAAAAGCTTTTCTTTGAGCCCTTTTATACAGCCCACACTGCGATCTGTGGATAGTAGGAGCATGTGTGCGGACTAGGTCCGTGCAGCAGAGCCTGGTCTTCAGTCACCTTGGTTAACCCTTGCCACTGGATCAAGACCTAGCTCAGTCAAGCCCGCGTGGTGGCTGGTGTGCAACGGCCACTCCACATTAAAAGAATCCACGCACAGCCATCTTCCACCCTTCAACATGCAGTTCGGGACCTAGAATGTCAGGTCCTTCAATGAAACACCTGTGAATTCATCCCTTTTTGGTGTGGAAGTAGGTCAACCTCAATAGGAGGGACTGCTTAATACTATACTACTTTATTTATTAGTTCTAAAAATATCAGACATGGAGAATGAAGGCTGTTTGACTGACAGTCAAGAACCATCCAATTGGGTAATGAAGCTTTGTGACTGGTATAGGAAGGCAGGACGGATATAGGATGGCTATGTCGGGCGACTGACGTTGTGAGCGTATCGTCAGGCAGTTGGAGGCCTGGGGTCTCCCGGTTAATCAATGCCTCGATTTAAGAATTCTCATCTTTGTTTTCAAATTTCTCCATGGCCTCGCCCCTCCCTAATCTCCTTCAGCCCCACAACCACCCGCCCTCCCCCCACCCCGAGATATCCGCGCACCTCTAATTCTGGCCTCTTGCGTATCCCTGATTTTAATCGCTCCACCATTGGTGGCCATGCCTTCAGCTGCCTGGGCCCCAGTCTCTGAAATTCCCTCCCAAACCTCTCTGTCTCTCTACCTCTCTCTCCTCCTACAAGACACTCCTTAAAACCGACCTCTTTGACCAAGCTTTTGGTCACCTGCGCTAATATCTCCTTATGTGGCTCGGTGTCAAATTTTGTTTGATAATTGCTCCTCTGGCAGTGGCGAGAGGGCACCTGTCATTGTGGAATCTGGTGGGTCATTCCTGCTCCGCCCGGCCCAACACAAATAAATGGACACTTACCCCGAGTCTAAAGGAGCTGGAAATATTCTCCTGGCCCTGATGGCAACCTTCCCCCCCCACAACCCTCCTTCCTTCCCCCTTCCTTTCTCCTTCCCAGGCTTATCTGTGGGCCTAGACGCCGCCCTAAATTAGTTAGGCTCTGACAGGGGAGCAGTGTCGGGGTGCCTGATTGGTTAGGTCCTGACAGGGGAGCAGTGTCGGGGTGCCTGATTGGTTAGGTCCTGACAGGGGAGCAGCGTCGGGGTGCCTGATTGGTGCCTGCAGCTCGCCATACGAGGATGAATTTTGTGGGATCCTCAGGCCTTTCCCTTCTGGCGCTCCCGCTGACAAATTCAGGCCACCATTTGCTTTCTGTCCCTCCCTTCCCCCTCCCAGGCTACCGCTGAGCTGCTTACGGCATGCCCATGTCAACGGGAAGCTATAAAATTATCATCAGTGAAGTTAAAGATGATGTGATGGGCTGAACTTCCTCTTGGTGTGTTTGTTCAATAATTCTGATATGAATAATTCATCAAGGAATCTTTTCATCATTCTGCAAGCTGAATCCCACCCTCAGCCTTCAGTGGTTGCGTAAAGGCTGTCAGTGTTTGTAGCCTTTCCTGTTACATGATGTGCGGCTGCCAAAACACTCATTGGAGTGCTTGGCATTGACCTTTGGAGATAGACAGAAGCATTTAGTTAATGAATTAAGGCCAGACTGAGCAGGTTCCTCGAACCATTTTTGTACCATTATTCACCCTGCATTGAAAAGTATAATGGCGAAAAGATGCACAAAGGATGTGTGAAAATCCACAGAGGGAGATACGTGCTTGAAAACTGTAATTAGGTTCACACTAGGTTTGTCGTGTGCGGTCTACTACATACAGAATTAGTCAAGGCCGGGATAGAAGTTTCCTGTCCGTCTTAAGCAAAGAGAGGCTATTTCCAGGGCCTGATGGGATTTGCCGTGGTTATGGTCGCAACATGAGGGTCGTTAGTCTGGCAACGATAACCTTTGCGTGATTCAGGCCCGAGCGGTTTTAATATACATTGATTAATAACACTATTGGTTTTATATAACTGTCCTACAGTATTACATTGAATGGCAAGCATTTAATACAACCTGTTTCCTTCGCTCAAACTGATCAGATGTGTAACCTTCGTGGATGGACTTCTGACCGCCCGACAGCGCTATAACTTTAAGAGGAAAAATGTCCCATTCTTATGCTATTTGGCTACCTCGGGCTGCATCTACACACCACAGCATATGTCGGTGCACATTTGCAGAGACCACGTATTGAGCTGTTTACCCCGCTTCTAATCTTTCAGCTTCCTCTCTGTTCTACAAGCTTTATTTTTGGTACTTTAAATGTGTGGGCCAAGTGGCCTTGCAGGCTCCTTCAAACGTGGTGCCTTAGCAACTGCCCCCCTTCTCTTGGTATGGGGCAATCTCTTGATCTGGGTCTTTACCGTCCTCTGTCTTGAGTTTCCAAGTTGACTGTGTTCATACAGCTCCCCCATTCCTCCACATTCTCCCTCTGGCTAAAATGCTAAAGAAAAAACATGCTGGGATACTGTGACCCTGCAAACCATTTCAAAATATTACAACTGTCAAAGATGCTATATAAATGCAGGTTGTTGTTGTTGATGGATGTGTACAGTTAGGAGCAGCCATGGGGCGGGCAGGGCCATCATCACCAGGTAAATCCAAGTCGTGAGATATCACTTCGCACCAGAAAAAGAGAAAAACCCAGTCAGAGAGTGCGTGTCACACACATGGCAGGGAACGCTGGCCCATGAGTGTGCTTCAGTCCCTCGTCGATAGGAAAGGACTCAGCATTGTAAGCAGGCCACAAAAACATGGCTCCCTGCTTGTGTCACTCTGTCAACAAAGCCAGCACTACATCCTTCGGTTTCGTCTAAAAGTGGCATTAATCACAGAATCTTACAGCACAGAAGGAGGCCATGCAGCCCATCGTGCCTGTGCCGGCTCTTTGAAAGAGCTGTCCAATTAGTACAGTCCTACCCTGCCCTTTCCCATAATCCTGCAATTTTTTCCTTTTCAAGTATATATCTAAGTGGCTTTTGAAAGGTATGATTGAATCTGCTTCCATCCTCTCAGGCAGTGCATTCCAGGTCATAACAACTCAAAAAAATTCACTTCATGTCATCTCTGGTTCTTTTGCCAATTATTTTAATCTGTGTCCTCTGGTTAATGATCCTCCCACCAGTGGATATAATTTCTTCTGATCTACTCCATCAAAACCCTTCATATAACCTCTATTGAATCGTCTCTTACCTTTCTCTGCTTGACGAACAATCCCAGCTACTCCAGTCTTAACTGACACCTCTCACCCCGGTACCATTCTAGTAAATCTCCTCTGTCCTCTCTCTAAGACTTTGATGTTCTTAGTAAAGTGTGGTGCCCAGAATTGGACACAATACTCCTGCTGGGGCCTTGGTATCTGAATGCCTCAAGTCAATGTCATGAGGTCATAGGGAAAACAAATAGGGTGTTAGTGCATATTGCTAGGGTGGTACAATATTACATAGGATTACCTAGGATTACACAGGATATACGTCACAGAAACCGGCCATTCCACCCAAGCAGTCCATGCCGGCTTTTATGCTTCACTCGAGCCTCCTCCCGTCTTTCCTCATCTAAATCTATCAGTATAACCCTCTATTCCCTTGCTTCAGGGGTTTATTCTCATTGATAATAATGGGAACTTGTAAAAACAGATTCCCATGTTATCAATGAGAATGCTGCACCGTGATTGGTGGTCCAGGCCCATGTGACGCCAGCTTTTTCGCACATATGGGGAAGTCCTCTTTGCGTACACTACCCATCGAATGAAGGGTTCAACCGGAATCAAAAGCGCCTCTGGGACCACCAGGTACTTTTGCAAAAAAATGTTCAGGTTGAAGGCATTCGTCCGGAGGAAGCCTCCAACTGGAATTTTAGTCCCATTATGTGTTTGTTCGAGAGGGAGCAAGCCCTTGTTTCAGCACCTGATGCTAGGTCGGACCACCCTTGGAGTGCAGTGCTGTTGTGTGTGTCTGTATGTACCTGTGTGTACAGCAGCGTCATTCCTTCCTTTGCCTTTGAAGGTTGGTGCTAAAGCCACAGCTTTGTGGACAGAAGCATCATCGCCTTCACTGAGCAGTCAGAATCGTGCACAGGGAATAGTTTGGATCGCTGACCACTTCAATAGCCTCTGTGGATAGCTGGGCTTGTACAAAGAGGGCCGCTGTTCCCTGTCATCAGGGTTTGCGGAATAGCTTAGATTCCGTTTTTATTACACGGGATTCAGGAATTTTTAGCAGCGTTCTGGGATTCACATTCTGTCTGTTTCCCTTTCAGTGGCTTTGCTGATGTCTTTAGCACACACAAAGCAAATACTGAATAAAGAAATGATGTACAGACGGTATTATTCACAGAATTACACAGAATGTACAGCTCAGAAACAGGCCATTCGGTCCAACGGGTCCGTGCCGGGGTTTATGATTCACACCAGCCTCCTCCCACCCCTCTTCATCTCACCCTATCACCATATCCTTCTATTCCTTTCTCCCTCATGTGTTCATCCAGCTTCCTGTTAAATGCATCTGTTCTATTCATCTCCACTCTCTCTCCTACGACAGTTGGAACTGGTGCTCTCCACTCTCCACTCTTCGGAAACATAGACAAGAAGGGAAAGGAGGTGGGGTAGCTCTGTTAATAAAGGATGATATCAGGGCAGTTGTGAGAGACGATATTGGCTCTAATGAACAAAATGTTGAATCATTGTGGGTGGAGATTAGAGATAGTAAGGGGAAAAAGTCACTGGTGGACGTAGTTTATAGGCCCCCAAATAATAAATTCACGGTGGGGCGGACAATAATCAAGGGAATAATGGAGGCATGTGAAAAAGGAACGGCAGTAATCATGGGGGATTTTAACCTACATATCGATTGGTCAAATCAAATCGCACGGGGTAGCCTTGAGGAGGAATTCATAGAAGGCATACGGGATTGTTTCTTAGAACAGTATGTTACAGAACCTACAAGGGAGCAAGCTATCTTAGATCTGGTCCTGTGTAATGAGACAGGAATAATAAACGATCTCCTAGAAAAAGATCCTCTCGGAATGAGTAATCACAGTATGGTTGAATTTGTAATACAGATTGAGGGTGAGGAAGTAGTGTCTCAAACGAGCGTACTATGCTTAAACAAAGGGGACTACAGTGGGATGAGGGCAGAGTTGGCTAAAGTAGACTGGGAACACAATTGAGGAACAGTGAAGGACTTTTAAGGAGCTCTTTCATAGTGCTCAACAAAAATATATTCCCGTGAAAAAGAAGGGCGGTAAGAGAAGGGATAACCAGCCGTGGATAACCAAGGAAATAAAGGAGAGTATCAAATTAAAAATCAATGCATATAAGGTGGCCAAGGTTAGTGGGAAACTAGAAAATTGGGAAAATTTTAAACAACAGCAAAGAATGACGAAGAAAGCAATAAAGAAGGGGAAGATAGATTACGAATGTAAACTTGCGCAAAACATAAAAACAGATAGTAAAAGCTTTTACCGATATATAAAAAGGAAAAGAGTGACTAAAGTAAATGTTGGTCCCTTAGAAGATGAGAAGGGGGATTTAATAATGGGAAATGTGGAAATGGCTGCGACCTTAAACAATTATTTTGCTTTGGTCTTCACAGTGGAAGACACAAAAACCATGCCAAAAATTGCTGGTCACGGGAATGTGGGAAGGGAGGACCTTGAGACAATCACTATCACTAGGGGGGGTAGTGCTGGACAGGCTAATGGGACTCAAGGTAGACAAGTCCCCTGGTCCTGATGAAATGCATCCCAGGGTATTAAAAGAGATGGCGGAAGTTATCGCAGATGCATTCATTATAATCTACCAAAATTCTCTGGACTCTGGGGAGGTGCCATTGGATTGGAAAGCAGCTAATGTAATGCCTCTGTTTAAAAAAGGGGGCAGACAAAAGCCAGGTAACTATAGGCCGGTTAGTTTAACATCTGTAGTGGGGAAAATGCTTGAAGCTATCATTAAAGAAGAAATAGCGGGACATCTAGATAGGAATAGTGCAATCAAGCAGACGCAACATGGATTCATGAAGGGGAAATCATGTGTAACTAATTTACTGGAATTCTTTGAGGATATTACGAGCATGGTGGATAGAGGTGTACCGATGGATGTGGTGTATTTAGATTTCCAAAAGGCATTCGATAAGGTGCCACACAAAAGGTTACTGCAGAAGATAAAGGTACGCGGAGTCAGAGGAAATGTATTAGCATGAATCGAGAATTGGCTGGTGAACAGAAAGCAGAGAGTCGGGATAAATGGGTCCTTTTCGGGTTGGAAATCGGTGGTTAGTAGTGTGCCACAAGGATCAGTGCTGTTTACAATTGTTTACAATATACATAGATGACCTGGAAGAGGGGACAGGGTGTAGTGTAACAAAATTTGCAGATGACACAAAGATTAGTGGGAAAGCGGGTTGTGTAGAGGACACAGAGAGGCTGCAAAGAGATTTAGATAGGTTAAGCGAATGGGCTAAGGTTTGGCAAATGGAATACAATGTTGGAAAATGTGAGTTCATCCACCTTGGGAAAAAAAACAGTAAAAGGGAATATTATTTGAATGGGGAGAAATTACAACATGCTGCAGTGCAGAGGGACCTGGGGGTCCTTGTGCATGAATCCCAAAAAGTTAGTTTGCAGGTGCTGCAGGTAATCAGGAAGGCGTATGGAATGTTGGCCTTCATTGCGAGAGGGATGGAGTACAAAAGCAGGGAGGTCCTTCTACAACTGTACAGGGTATTGGTGAGGCCGCACCTGGAGTACTGCATGCAGTTTTGGTCACCTTACTTAAGGAAAGATATACTAGCTTTGGAAGGGGTACAGAGATGATTCACTAGGCTGATTCCGGAGATGAGGGGGTTACCTTATGATGATAGATTGAGTAGACTGGGTCTTTACTCGTTGGAGTTCAGAAGGATGAGGGGTGATCTTATAGAAACATTCAAAATAATCAAAGGGATAGACAAGATAGAGGCAGAACGGTTGTTTCCACTGGTCGGGGAGACTAGAACTAGGGAGCACAGCCTCAAAATACGGGGAGCCAATTTAAAACCGAGTTGAGAAAGAATTTCTTCTCCCAGAGGGTTGTGAATCTGTGGAATTCTCTGCCCAAGGAAGAGTTGAGGCTAGCTCATTGAATATATTCAAATAACAGATAGATAGATTTTTAACCAATAAGGGAATTAAGGGTTATGGGGAGCGGGCGGTTAAGTGGAGCTGAGTACACGGCCAGATCAGCCATGATCTTGTTGGGTGGTGGAGTAGGCTCGAGGGGCTAGATGGCCTACTCCTGTTCCTAATTCTTATGTTCTTATCAACCACTCCCTGTGGCAGCGAGTTCCACATTCTCACCACTCTCTGGGTAAAGAAGTTTCTCCTGAATTCACAATTGGATTTATTGCTGACTATCTTATATAGACAATCTCACCCCTCAGCCTTCGGTTTTGTAGAGAAAAGACCCCCACCCTGTTAACGAAGGTTAAAGGCATATATGCCGACACATACTCCTTAGCTCTAAAACAGGACATTGGATAATGGAAGGATACATTGATCCACTTTGCCTTATTTTTGGCGGTGTTTAAACCAAACCAGGTTTTGATAGAGTAACTAAAGAAAAAGACCAGAATCTTTAGCTGAACGTTGGCGGGGGCGGGACACATAGTGGGTCACCATCCCCAACTTTTCTGCACTGCGCAGTTAACTTTATTATACCAATTGAAACAGTCACGCCGATTTCCCGGCCCAATTAAATGGAGCGGGTCTGATGATGTCACCGATGACTTGTTCAGCCTGGATGTTTAAAGCAGCCTTGCACATATCTCAGTTGAAGGTTGGTTTAGGAGAGATCATGGTGTTTGGGAGAGCTACAAATTGCTGCATAATATTGAGATTTCTGTGGGTCATGGAGACGCACAGACAGAAGGCTGGACCAAGATTCCCCGATATCTCCCTGGGAGTGCTGGTCCAGGGAGTGCTAGTCCAGGGAGTCGGAGCACGCAGGAAGGTCCTCTTCCCTGCGGATGGCCGCAAACGACCAGCCAGAGACACCAAGAGGGCATGGCTGGCGATCACGGAGGAGGTCAGCAGCAGGGATGTGGGTCAGGAGGACATGGATTCAGTGCCGTGAGAGATTCAATGATCTCATGAGGTCAGGAAAGGTGAGTGCAAGGCCACATTCACCCTTATCCTGACCTGCCTGTCACCCCAAGCCCATCACTCTGCCTTCCCAAGCCTATTCCTTCATATCACTCCTCACACCAACATATCTTGCACCTCCACCATCCCTCTCTCTCTATGTACACACTCACATCCCCATCTAACTAACCACCCCTCATACTCACACTCATCCTAGTACAATCCTAGCAAGTAACACCACAAAAGGAGGTCATTTAGCAATGTCACATCACTCCCTCATAGTCACCCTCTATAGATGTAGCCCTTCCATTCCTTACACTCATTCCATCACTCTCACTCAAATTTCTCTGCATTCCCTCCTCGCAGGAGAAGAGAGCCCACAACAGGGGGAGGCAGAGAACCAGAGGTGCCCTCCAATATTCACCAATTTGACTCCAGTAGAGGAGGAGGTGCTCGAAGTCTCTGGAGTTGCAGAGCTGCTGGCGATGGGAGACAGAGAGAGGGAACATCTCAGCAACCAGGTGACAGACTCACATCTCATACAGCAAAATGGCATGTAGCAGTCACTCATGGTGACTGATGTCAGCAGCCAGTGAAATGTCATCATGTGCATAATGGTAACATTACCCATTCTTATAAGAACACTTATAATTAATCTCTTTACTCTCCCACAGGTCCATCAAGCACCAGCGCAGATACCCATACCTCGGTGGGTTCTGTACCAGATACAGTCGTGTTGTCACCTGGTGCCCCACAAGTGAGCAAGAGCAGGTGGTGCTGACAGGGACAGCAATGGAGATTCCTCGCCAGAGGGTGCAGGACGCTCCCAGCTCTGCTGAGCTGTATGTAGATGCTGAACCTCAGGGGCCATCAAGAAAGAGGGTGATCTTGGAGGGGCAGCAACAATTGCAGGAGGCTCTGGCAGCTTTAGCAGTGGTGATGTGTGCAAATGTACAGGGAATGGAGGAGTCCATCTCCACCAGGAGCACCACCATCTCACCGGTGATAGCAACGATGTGCTGGCCCATGGAAAGAATGGTCACCTGCATGGCCAATCCAACAAGAACATACTGGCTGTGAACAACAGATTGCAGACACTCATTGACCTCATCTCAAGGGGGAATACTAATGTAGACTTGGGCCTTCATCTCCCCACTGAGGTGCAGCAAGGTGCTCTCCAGCTTCTTGCCAGCAGGGAAGTGCGGGTGACCCATGAGAGAGATTATGGTGAGAGGGGACATGGAGGTGGGGGCTCCTCTCAAAGTGCTCACACTTCCACCCCCCACCCCCGTTGCCATCCCCTCAGTCAGAGCCCCAGATGCCTCCCCCCTCCTCCTCAGTCAGAGCCCCAGATGCCTCCCCCGTTGCCAACCCCTCAGTCAGAGCCCCAGATGCCTCCCCCCTCCCCCTCAGTCAGAGTCCCAGATGCCTCCTCGGATCGTGATGGCCGAGTCTGCCTTTGCACAGTTGCAGGAGGAGCAGACATTGGCGGGGCCCTCACAGGCTCCAAAACCCAGAGGACATCCGTCAAAAGTGTCTAAGCAGTCACAGCAGGGAAGTGAGCAGCTGCCTCTATCTCTACTGAAGCCACAGGAGTTGTACTTTGTAGAAGCACGCATAAATGAAAAAAGACACAATTCTAGATGCATAAGCGTATGCACATGGGTATATGAACAAATGTTAATGTTAAGGTTCAGTTATATTTATGAGGCATATAAATTTATATCTTTGCACAACTTTCCCATTTTGTCCATTTTTGCCTCCTACCTGGGAAGTGGCTTTGTCACTTCTTGGAGTGAATGGTGAGACATTACTTAACCTTGAGCTATGGGGGTTTGGGTGACAGGAATGGCTTTGTCATTGCAGGCATGCTTTCTGATGTTGTTGGGGAGGGGAGTTAGAACAGCATCTGGGAGCCATATGGGTGCACTGGTGCAAGTTAAGTAAATCTGGCCATTATGAGGCCATCCCAGGCCTCTCAGGCAGAAATTTATGCCACTGCTGGTGCCATCTCCATCCTCGGGTTCATCCTCCTCCTCCTCTTCCTCCTCGTGATCCCCCTCTTCCTCCTCCTCTGAAGAGGCTGTGTGTTCTGCGCCTTGCTCCTCCTGCAGCTCCAATCCTCACTGCTGCGTTATGTTGTGAAGTGCGCAGCAAATAACGGTGATTCTGGCGACCCTGGCTGGTACGTACTGAAGGGCTCCTCCAGATCTGTCAAGGCATCTGAAGCGCATCTTCATCATGCCGATTGCTTGGTCTATGACATATCTGGTCGATATGTGGTTGTCATTATAACACTCCTCGGCCTCATTGCTTGGTCTCCTCAAGGGTATCATCATCCACGGCAGTGAAAAGCCCTTGTCTCCAAGCAGCCAGCCAGAAAATCTGTTTGGAGGTGTGAAGAGCTGAGGAAGGGTGAACTGTCAGGGAGGGAGGCAGGACGAAAGAGTCATGACAGCTGCCAGGGAATCTGACACACACATGCATGATGATTATCCTATGGTTACAGACGAGCTGCACATTGAGGGAGTGGAACTCCTTGTGGTTCACAAACACTTGTGGATGATGTGGGGTTGCATTGATGGCCACATGTGTGCAGTCGAATATACCCTGCAGCTGAAAATGACCCGTTTATTCCTACCCTCTGTTTTCTGTCCGTTAACCAATCCTCAATCCATGCTCGTATATTACCCCCAATCCCATGAGCCCTAATTTTGTTCAATAATCTCTTGTGTGGCACCTTATTGAATGCCTTCTGAAAATCCAAATACACCACATCCACTGGGTCCCCCTTATCTATTCTGTTAATTACAATCTCAAAAACTCTAACAGATTTGTCAAACATGATTTCCCTTTCACTTGAAAGCCTGTTGACCCTGCCCAATCCTATGGCGGCGGGTTCCCGACGCGCTATCAATTTTCGTGCTTTTAACTACTGACCCGCCTCCAAGCCCACACACTCTGCAATGGGAAAATTCTGGCCAGACTGTTTGCTGTGGCTGAAGGGTTAATAACCAGAAGGCACAGAAGTGATTGGCAAAAGAACCAGAGGCGACATGAGGAAAAACATTTTTATGCAACGAGTGGTTAGGATTTGGAATGCAGTGCCTGATAGGGTGGTGGATACAGACTCACTGGAAGCTTTCAAAAGGGAATTGGAAAATTGCAGGGACATGGGGAAAGAGCGGGGGTGGGGGGGGGACTAATTAGATTGCTCTTTGAATGAGCCAGCGCAGACTCGATGGGCCGAACGGCCTCCTTCTGTGCTGCACTATTCTACGATTCTCTGATTACTCTGTCTCTGAGTTACTGATGGGAAGTCCTTGTTAATCATGGAGCAGCCCGCATCTATTTACTGATCCTACCGCTGATACCAGCTCTGACAACATACTGTTGCTGATAGATGGCGCCTGTGACAGGAGATGCTTTTAATTCCGAACATTTTCCAGAGCTCTGCCACTCCTGAGAATAGCTACTTGGCAGAACAGATAACAAAAGGTTGCATTTCCATCACAAATACTCTGTCTGATTAACGTAGAATTAAAAAAAACCAGGGAGAGATAAAGCTGCTTGGAGAATGTTCAGGGGTGGTGAGATTTTGTCGTGATTTAGTTATTGTCTTTAATGTCATCGAGCATTACCAGTTCAATTTTGCATTGCCAGGTCCCTCGAACACTCTGTCAGTAATTGCTTTGTATAAACCATACAGATGAAGCAAGAATTTGCGCCAGTCACCACCTCAAGATGTCCCAAAGCGCTTTACAGCCAATTAAGTACTTTTGAAGTGTAGTCACTGTTGTAATAAGAACATAAAAACATAAGAAATAGGTGCAGGAATAGGCCATACGGCCCCTCGAGCCTGCTCCACCATTCAATAAGATCATGGCTGATCTGATCATGGACTCAGCTCCACTTTCCTGCCCGTTCCCCATAACCCCTTATCCCCTTATCGTTTAAGAAACTGTCTATTTTTGTCTTAAATTTATTCAATTATAAAGGCCAATAATGTAGGAAACGCGACGGCAAAATTGCACACAGCAAGCTCCCACAGACAGCAATGAGATAAATGACCAGAGCGTGGGTTCTGGAACATCATGGGCCACCCCGACCTACGAGAGGACACTAGCGTAGGTTGGGAGGATGAAGGTGCGAGCACGGGCCCTGGAACATCGTGGCCATACCACTACAACTTCCAGCACGAGCCGTTCCAAGTGTACGACGGCTTCAAGGAGGGCGACTGGGTGATGTCTTCAAAACCCAGGTTGCCGTTTGGAGCATGGGCAGCTACAGCAGAGGAGCGGGACGGTCGGGGCAGATGAGCGGCGAGAGATCGAGGCAAAAATGCGGCAGATGATCGGGACGGAGAAGCGGTGAGGGATCATGGCTAAGATTCGGCAAGTGATCGTGGTGGAGGAGCGATGAGAGATTGTGATGGAGGTCCAGCGAATGTTTGTGGCGGAGGAGCAGCGAGAGATTGTGGCAGGGGTGCGGCAAATGGGGGTACGGGGTCCAGAAGAGCCGAGGGCCCAGGGGCAGCACGGGCCAGCCCACACTGCAATATGTGTGCGCACTAGGTCCGTGCAGCAGAGCAGGTCTCCAGTTGTCCTGGTTAACCCTTGCCACTGGATAAAGGCCTAGCTCTGTCAAGCCCGTGTGGTAGTAGATGTGCAACGGTCACCACATGTTAAAAAAATCCACGCATAGGCATCTTCCACCCCTGGAGTTCAGGACTGGAATATCGGGTCCTTCATTGAAACATCTGCAAACTCATCCCTTTTGGTGTGGAAGCAAGTCATCCTCGTTTGAGGGACCTCCTATGATGATGATGAAATGACCAGATCATCCAATTTTAGATATTGGTTGAAGGTTAAATATTAGCCTTCAATAGTGTCAGCTGTGGCTCAGTGGGTAGTACACTCGTCTCAGTGTCAGAAGGTTGTGGATTCAAGTCCCACTCCAGAGACTTGAGCACATAAATCTAGGCTGACACTCCCAGTGCAATGCTGAGGGAGCACTGCACTGTTGGAGGTGCTGTCTTT
Organism: Pristiophorus japonicus; assembly: GCF_044704955.1. NCBI lineage: Eukaryota > Metazoa > Chordata > Chondrichthyes > Pristiophoridae > Pristiophorus > Pristiophorus japonicus. The sequence goes on along the minus strand of NC_091991.1, from coordinate 109,389,637 downwards.
CAGATGAGACGTTAAACCAAGGCCCCGCCTGCTCTCTCAGGTGGATGTAAAAGATCCCATGGCACTATTTCGAAGAAGAGCAGGGGAGTTATCCCCGGTGACCTGGCCAATATTTATCCCTCAATTAACATCCCTAAAACAGATTATCTGATCATTATCACATTGCTGTGTGTGGGAGTTTGCTATGCGCAAATTGGCTGCTGCATTTCCCACATTACAACAGTGACTACACTCCAAATGTACTTTATTGGCTGTAAAGCGGTTTGAGATGTTCAGTAGTCGTGAAAGGCGCTGTATAAATGCAAAACCTTCTTCTTCTAAATATTGGCCGGGACACCGAAGAGGATTATCCTACTGTTAGAAATAGCGCTGTGGGATCTTTTACATCCACCTGAGAGGGCAACCGAGGGCTCGGTTTAATTTCTCATCTGAAAGACGGCACCTCTGACAATGCAGCACTCCCTCAGCACTGCACTGGAAGTGTCAGCCTAAATTTATGTGCTCAACCCACAAGCTTATGACTCAGAGGCAAGAGTACCCAGCCCAGTGATACAGGAATCATTGCACACAGACTGGGATTCCAGTGGAAGTACAAAAGGAGCACGGACATCCAACACAATCACGCTGAGATCATTGTACTGAAAGGCCACTGGCAACTAACCGAGGGTCATTGCTGCAATCACTCATACTGAAAACCGCCACACATGGTTTACAGAACTCCAGTTAATTAATGTCAATCTGAGTTTCTATTATTTGTATTTCATTGGAGAGACTCGATGGGTGGCAAACATTTAAGGGAATATTACTTACACTGCTCTCTGACAGGTCTCTGGCTGATCGCAGTGCGGGAAAGATTTGTCACTGTGCTGAAGATAGTGATACATTGACTATTTGAATGTAAGGATAAGGTTGTCATTTCCCGAGTGTCATGCAGCTTCAACGTAACATGTGTCTTGACATCTGTCACATTGAAATATTGGACTGTAAATGCAATCATACCAGAATTGTCATTGTTGGTGCAGTCAGTTTCAGCCACTTGCCATATTTACCTGTTGTCATCCTTTTGACTGTTTTAGTGACATAGACGAGCAGAATGTCATGAGGTGATCCAAAACTGGGCTGCCCTGTGTCCTAACTCGCACCGAGTCCCGTTCTTCCATCACCCCCTGTGCACACTGCCCTGTGTCCTAACTCGCACCGAGTCCCGTTCTTCCATCACCCCCTGTGCACACTGCCCCATGTCCTAACTCGCACCAAGTCCCGCTCATCCATCACCTCCTGTGCTCGCTGCCCCATCTCCTAACTCGCACCAACTCCCGTTCTCCCATCACCCCCTGTGCTCGCTGCCCCGTGTCCTAACTCGCATCAAGTCCCGCTTACCCATCACCCCCTGTGCTCGCTGACCCGTGTCCTAACTCACACCGAGTCTCGCTCACCCATCGCCCCCTGTGCTCGCTGCCTGTGTCCTAACTCACACCCAGTCCCGCTCATCCATTACCCCCTGTGCTCGCTGCCCCGTGTCCTAACTCACACCCAGTCCCGCTCACCCATCACCCCCTGTTCTACATTGCCTTCCAGTTAAGCAATGCCTTGATTTCCAAATTCTCATTCTTATTTTCAAATCCCTCCAAGGCCTCACCCCTCCCTATCTCTCTAATCTCCTCCAGCCCCACAATCCCTCCCCGAGATGTCTGCGCTCTTCTAATTCTGCCCTCCTGAGCAACCCTTATTGTAATCGCTCAACCATCGGTGGCCATGCCCTCTGTCTAGGCCCCAAGCTCTGGAATTCACTGCCTAAACCTCTCCACCTCTCTATCCTCCTTCAAGATGCTCCTTAAAACCTACCTCTTTGATCAAGCTTTTGGTCACCTGCGCTATGTGGCTCGGTGTCAAATTTTTATCGTATAATACGCCTGTGTAGCGCCTTGGGACGTTTCACTACGTTAAAGGCTCTATATAAATACAAGTTGTTGTTGTTGTCACTGATTTATCTGTAACCAACGCACTCTGAAGGGGTGCTCTTAGTGTACATTATACAGGCTCCATTGTGCATGTGAAAGTTTTGGAGGGACTCCCACACAACGGTAGAAATATTGGCTGGCTGTTTATCAGATAGTGATGTGCTTGGCACTGTTTTGTGGTGATGGTTCCCAACCTTTCATGATTAGATTCAAATCTCCAGAGATTAGGGCATGTAATTCACAACCATTGGCAGTCAGTATTCAATGACAGTCTGCTCCTAGGGCCAGAGTAGGCTGTTCTCCAAACCTATTAATCAACTTGTATTTATATAGCATCTTTACTTTGTAATACGTGCCAAAGCACCTCACAGGAGCAAAAGTCAGACAAAAATTGATACCGAGCCACATAATGAGATATTAGGACAGGAAAAGTAGGTTTGAAGGAGTGTTTTAAAGTAGGAAAAGTAGAGAGGCGGAGAGAGGTTTAGGGGAAGGAATTCCAGAGTTAAGGACCTAGATGGCTGAAAGCATGACCACCAAAGGTGGGGCGAAGGAAGTGGGGGATGTACAAGAGGACAGAATTGGAAGAACGCAGTGATCTCGGAGGGTTGTGGGGCTGGAGGAGGTTACAGTGTTAGGGAGGGAGCGAGGCCATGGAGGGATTTGAACTCGGTAGTGGCCTGCAACATTGTATCAGTGGAATTGGTGCCTTTATGCTTAAACATTTTCCTTAAAACCAGGAGAAGACAACAACACAGTATCCCTGAGGTGTAAAGCTCCCTGCTGGGTGACACCTGCAACACAGGGCTGCGGGGAAAAGGCAGGCGTTTTTATTCGTTGAGTAAGCTGCTGAAATTCAAAACAAAACTAAGCAGCATGTAGTTTGCCCCTTAGAGAGACTTTCCAGAAACAAAATACATTCGCCATAAACAATTGCAGAGGTCGTAAATCTGAAATTCAGCCTCTATCTCCTCTTGTAATGAATGGGCTATACCGAGAGAAAGTCTTCAGAATGAATTTTAAAAGTGCTGCAGTAGGAATAATTTATTTTTCACCGCCTCTGTTCTGTCCGTTGCAGTATATGCCGTGTGTTTATGTGAAATGTGACTTAATTAGTGCTTTGAAAAGCTTGAAGCATCTTTGCTGCTCTGATTGATCTCAATACTGTTTATTTCAGTAAGAAGCTCTGCAGCAACCTATACTAATTATCTGGTAGCATGCACAGAGTTTTCATATGGTTCTAAGTTTTCACATTTATGTTAATTTATGCAGTGTGTCAGTGGGTAGCTGAGTCAGAAGGTTGTGGGTTCAAGTCCCACTCCAGAGAGTTGAGCCCATAATCCATGCTGACAGTCCCAATGCAGCACTGACCGAGGCGCCGTCTTTCGGATGAGATGTTAAACCAACGCTCTCTTAGGTGGACGTAAAAGATCCTGAAGAAGAGCAGGGGAGTTCTCCCCTGTGTCCTGGGGCCAATATTTATCCCTCAATTAACATCACTAAAAAACAGATAATCTGTTTATTTATCGTATTCCTGTTTGTGGGATCTTGCTGTGCGTGAATTAGCTGCTGCGTTCCCTACATTACAACAGTGACTACACTTCAAAAATATTTCACTAGCTAGAAAGTGCTTTGGGACGTCCTGAGGTCGTGAAAGGCGCTATAGAAATGCTAGTTATTTTTCTAATCATTGCACATATAATTGACCTGAAGATCTAATTTAGTCCTTTTTTAATGCACTTATCCATTTATCCTTGGCGCACAGGCTATTAATCAGTTCTGATTTAATATCCGAATCAAGCCATTACCTCAAGAAATATCTTCCAGTTATGAGCAATTATGCTCCCGAATCAGCGAAGGAATTGATCATTATATTTTAACACCCAGACAACTGTAAAGTAGGGGTACTGCAGTTTGTAAAATTAAATCCAAGAAAGGTTATGAGGAACTGATGTATTTTAAATCTCGACAATATTGGTCTTGGGCATGAATCAACAGGCTCCTGTGTATTGAGCACCCAATTCTGATTGGCTGTATTCCTGGAGGTTTTTTCACCCATTATTTTTCGACCTAATAAATGGAAAGTGTTCAAAGAAAATGGGGAAGAAAGCAACATTTTTTAAATGCCCCTTGACATTTTCTCCAAAGTTGCTCGCAGCAGTGTCCCGATTAGCCTTTAATTCCTGGAGGGTTGCCAGCTCCACTGTGCAGCAGTTACACAATAAGCATGTAGAATTGAAATGTGCCTGCTCTGAGCTGGGAAGTGGATTATTCTTGACAGTGAAAAGCCGGTGAGGGCTGGGATCGTAAAAAACAGAAATGAAGTCAACCTCAAACAAAGGAACAAAGGCTTGCATTTATATAGCACCTCAGGACGCCCCCAAGCGCTTCACAGACAATGAAGTACTTTTGACGTGTAGTTGCTGTTGCACTGTAGGAAATGTGGCAGACAATTTGCAGACTGCAAAATGTGATAATGATCAAATAGTCTGTTTTAGTGATGTTGGTTGCGGGATAAATATTGGCCACAGGGCATCGTGGGGAACTCCCCTGCACTTCTTCGAAATACTGGCCATGGGAGCTTTTGTTGATGATGGCCTGCAGGTATGCCCGGGTTGGTGGGGGTGGGGAGGAGGGGAGGGTTGTTAAAGTGAATGGAGGTGGGGGAGGAGGTGAAATGGATTGGGGGGGAGGGGTGGGGGGGAGGGTGGAGGGTTGAATGGGAAGGGGGTGGGGGAGTGGGACTGGGAGTGTGAGAATGGGACCGGGGGATGGGTGTGTGAATGGGAAGGGGGTGGTGAATGGGACTGGGGAGGGGGGTAAATGGGACTGGGGGGTGTATGAAAGGGACTTGGGGGGTGGGTGGGACTTGGGGTGTGTGAATAGGACCAGGGGCAGGTGAATGGGACTCGGGGTGTGTGAATGGGACTGGTGGGTGAATGGGACTGGGGATGTGTAAATAGGACTGGGGGGGTGGGTGAATGGGACTGGGGATGTGTAAATGGGACTGGGGGTGAGTGGGACAGGGCTGAACGGGACTGCAGGGGTGTGTGTGTGTGAATGGGGGAGTGGGGGAGGGGTGAATGGGATGGGGGAGGGATGAATGGGATGGGGAGGGGTGAATGGGACTGGGGGAGGGGTGAATGGGATGGGGAGAGGTGAATGGGACAGGGAGGGTGAATTGGATGGGGGAGGGGTGAATGGGACTGGGGAGGGGTAATGGGACTGGGGGAAGAGTGCACAGGATGCGGTGCGCGTGGTGAGTGGGACCTAGCAGTGGGGGGGGGGGGTGAATGGGATGGGGGGGAGGGGTGAATGGGACTGGAGGGAGGGTGAATGGGATGGGGGAGGGGTGAATGGGATGGGGGAGGGGTGGATGGGGATCGGTGAATGGAATGGGGCTAAGGTAGATACGGGAGGGGTGAATGGGATGGCAGAGGGGTGGATGGGACTGGGCGGGGGTGAATGGGTTGGGGGGGTTGAATGGGACACGGAGAATGAATGGGACGGGGGTGGAGGAGGGTGTGAATGGGGCCGGGGGGCTGATTGGGACTGGGGGGGGGGGGGTGGTCAATTGGAATGAAGGGGCATTAATAGGACTGGGGCGGAGTGAATGGGACTGGGAGAGGGGTGAATGCGCGACTGGGCAGGTTGAATGGGATTAGGGAGGGGTGAATGGGATTGGGCGGTTGAATGGGACAGGGGGAATGAATGGATTGGGGGTTGTGGGGGGGGGGGAAATGGGGCTGGGGGATGAATGGGACTGGGGGTGTCAATTGGACTGGGGGGGTGTGAATAGGACTGGGGGGAGTGAAAGGGACTGGGGGAGGGGTGAATGGGACTGGGGAGTGGTGAATGGGATGGGGGGGTTAATTGAGACTGGGGGGGTGCACAGGACTGGGGGGTTAAATGGGATTGGGGAGGGGTGAATGCAATGGGGTGGTTGAATGGGACAGGGGGAATGAATGGGTCGGGGGTTGGGGGGTTAATTGGGGCTTGGAGATGAATGGGGCTGGGGGAGGGTTGAATGGGACTGGGGTTTGAAAGGAACTTGGGGTGGTTAATGGGACTGGGCTAGAGGTGGATGGGGGAAAGGTGAATGGGACTGGGGGAAAGGTGAATGGGACTGGGGGAGGGGTACACAGGACGCGGTGCGTGTGGTGAGTGGGACTCGGGGGGGGGGGTGAATGGGATGGTGGAGAGGTGAATGGGATTGGGGAGGTGTGAATGGGATTGGGGAGGGGTGAATGGGAGGAGTGGATGGGAGAGGGGTGAATGGGATTGGGGAGGGGTGATTGGAATTGGGGAGGGGAGAATGGGATTGGGGGAGGGGTGAATAGGATTGGGGAGGTGTGAATGGGATTGGGGAGGGGTGAATGGGATGGGGCGGTTGAATGGGACAGGGAGAATGTATGGGGCGGGGTGGGGGTGGGTGAATGGGGCTGTGGGATGAATGGGACTGGGGGGTGTCAATTGGACTCGGGGGGGCATGAATAGGACTGGGGTAGGGGTGAAAGGGACTGAGGGAGGGGTGAATGGGACTTGGAGAGGGGTGAATGGGACGGGGGAGGGGTGGATGGAGGAGGGGTGGATGGGGAGGGGTGAATGAGATGGGGACGGTAATATGGAATGGGGAGGGGTGAATGGGATGGGGAGGGTAATATGGGATGGGGAGGAGTGAATGGGATGGGGGAGGGGTGACTGGGGGAGCAGTGAATGGGACTGGGGGAGGGGTGAATGCGACTGGGGGAAGGGTGAATGCGACTGGGGGAAGGGTGAATGGGGGACTGGGGGAGGGGTGAATAGAAGTGGGGGAGGGGTGAATGGGATGGGGAGGGGTAAATGGGATTGGGGAGGGGTGAATGTGACTGGAGGGGTAAAAGGGACTGGGGGAAGGGTGAATGGAATGGTGGAGGAGTGGATGGAGGAGGGGCAGATGGGGAGGGGTGAATGGGATGGATGAGGGGTGAAAGGGGGAGCAGTGAATGGGACTGGGGGGGGGTGAATAGGACTGGGGGAGGGGTGAATGGGATGGGGGTTGAATGGGACTAGGGGGTGCCAATTGGACTGGATGGCATAAATAGGACTGGGGGGAGTGAATGGGACTGGGGGTGGGGTGAATGGGGGAGTGGTGAAGGGGACTGGGAGCGGGTGAATGGGACTGGGGGAGGTTTGAAGGGGACTGGGGGAGGTGTGAATGGGACTAGAAGAGGGGTGAATGGGACTGGGTGGCATGAATGGGACTGAGGGAAGCTTTACTGTGACTGGGGGTGAGGTGATTGGGTCTGGGGGGCTGTCAATGGGACTGGGGGGTGTCAATGGGACTGGTGAGGGGTGAATGGAACTGGGGTTGTGGATTTTTTAAACATTTGTTTGTGGGATATGGGTGTGTTTGGGTGTGGTGGGGTGGAGGTTGGGTTTGGTGGGGTGGGGTGTGGTGAGGTGGGGTGGGGTTGGGTGGGGGGGAGGCTGTGTTTGGTGGGGTGGGGTGAGGTGAGGTGGGGTGAGGTTGGGTGGGGTTGGGTGGGGGGGAGGTTGGGTTTGGTGGGGTGGGGTGAGGTGAGGTGGGGTGGGGTTGGGTGGGGGGGAGGCTGGGTTTGGTGGGGTGGGGTGGGGTGAGGTGGGGTGAGGTGAGGTGGGGTGGGGTTGGGTCGGGGGGAGGCTGGGTTTGGTGGGGTGGGGTGAGGTGAGGTGGGGTGAGGTGGGGTGGGGTGAGGTGAGGTGAGGTGGGGTGGGGTGAGGTGAGGTGGGGTGGGGTTGGGTGTGGGGGAGGCTGGGTTTGGTGGGGTGGGGTGAGGTGGGGTGGGGTTGGGTGTGGGGGAGGCTGGGTTTGGTGGGGTGGGGTGAGTTGAGGTGGGATCGGGTGAGGTGGGGTGGGGTGAGGTGGGATGGGGTGAGGTGGGATGGGGTTGGGTGTGGTTGGGTGGGGGGGAGGCTGGGTTTGGTGGGGTGGGGTGAGGTGAGGTGGGGTGGGATGAGGTGGGGTGGGGTTTGGGTGGGGTGAGGTGGGGTGGGGTTGGGTGGGTTTGGGTGGGGTGGTGGCTGGGTTTGGTGGGATGGGGTGGGGTGAGGTGAGGTGGGGTGGGGTTGGGTGGGGGGGAGGCTGGGTTTGGTGGGGTGGGGTGAGGTGAGGTGGGATGGGGTGAGGTGGGGTGGGGTGGGGTGAGGTGAGGTGAGGTGGGGTGAGGTGGGATGGGGTGAGGTGGGATGGGGTTGGGTGTGGTTGGGTGGGGGGGAGGCTGGGTTTGGTGGGGTGAGGTGAGGTGAGGTGGGGTGGGATGAGGTGGGGTGGGGTTTGGGTGGGGTGAGGTGGGGTGGGGTTGGGTGGGATGAGGTGGGGTGGGATGAGGTGGGGTGGGGTTTGGGTGGGGTGAGGTGGGGTGGGGTTGGGTGGGGTTGGGTGGGGTTGGCTGGGGTGGCGGCTGGGTTTGGTGGGGTGGGGTGAGGCGAGGTGGGGTGGGATGAGATGGGGTGGGGTTTGGGTGGGGTGAGGTGGGGTGGGGTTGTGTTTGGTGGGGTTGGGTGAGGTGGGGTGAGGTGAGGTGGGGTGGGGGGGCCCTACTGCCCCTCCGGGAGCAGATCCTGAACATAGCCGGCCCAATTCCAGAGTAAACCAACCTCATGTTTGAGGCTAAAAACAGGCGTTAAGCCTGCTGATTAGCATATTAAAGGGACCACACGGCCGTGACGCTACAGCTCCCAAACCAATATGGCACAAATGTATTTCTGACGCTGTTGGGGAACAGGAGATTTGGCGCCCTAAATTAGACTCTTTAACCCCTTTTTCCATCTGACATCCAATTTCACCCTCTTTGTACAGTAGCGCCAGCAGACCCTTCGCTATATGATGCCTTGTTCCACCCCCCCATCCCATTAACACCCCTAGTACCATTCTCCATCTCTCCCCGGTCCCATTCACCCCCCTGCCCCCCAATCCCAGAAACATTTCCATCAGATTTTCTACCTGGGATTGCGTCAAACCCCATTGTTGAAGGTTCCAATAAATCTATTTCTGACTTCTGGTCATGGGTTCAAGTCACGCTGCAGAGACTTGAGCCTGTAATCGAGGCTGGCATTCCCAGAGCAGTACTGAAGAAGCGCTGAACTGTCAGAGGTGCCATCTTTTGGATGAGGAATTAAACCGAGGCTGAGTCTGGCCTCTCAGTTAGATGTAAAAGATCCCACAGCACTATTTCAAAGAAGAGCAGGGAAGGTGTCCTGGCCAATATTAATCACCAAAACAGATTATCTGGTCATTATCACATTGCTGTTTGTGGGAGCTTGCTGTGCTCAAATCGGCTGCCGCGTTTCCTACATTACAACAGTAACTACACTTCTAAAGTACTTCATTGGCTGTGAAGCACTTTGGAACGTCCTGAGGTGGTGAAAGGCGCTATAGAAATGCAAGTCTTTGTTATTTTTTCTTTTCGTTTGGTTTATGCCTACCTGTTGGCACACGAGACAGATTAGCATTCCAACTCTGTTAACTCAACATCATGACATCGTTCCAAAAATTGAAGGAATTCAAAAAGAAAAAGCAAGAACTTGCATTTATACAGTGCTTTCCATGATCTCAGGATGTCCCTAAGTGCTTTACACCCAGTGAAATGCATCACAGCGGGAATGGTTTGCTAGGCCACTTCAGAGGGCAACTACAATTAAGCATCAACCACATTAGCATGGGACAGGAGGCACATATAGGCCAGACCAGGTAAGGACAGCAGGTTTCCTTCCCTAAATTACACTCGTCAACCTGTTGGTTTATTTATTTCCAACAATCCGGCAGCTTCAAGATCACTTTTACTGAAACCGGCATTTGATTTCCAGATTTCTTAAACAGAAGTCAAATTCTCAAACTGCCACAGTGTGATTTGAACTCACATTCTCTGGATTACTGGTCCAGTAACGTAACCACTGTTACCACCCATGTATTATAAAGTCAGCCCATCTTCAATTGCCTGCTTGTCGGAGCTGAACTACTTTTTAATAACGCATTTACTCTCCCTCACGGCATGGCTCTCTGCTGTTGCATTGGGAAGTGAGGAATAAATATTAATGAAGCCATTTATATCTATTCCAAGCACACTTTCAGGTCACTCACTAGAAATCGCATGGGACACCAAGTACAAAATGGCAGAGTAACAGTTACAGTGATCAGTAGCGCCCTGAAGTCGGAAGACGATGGTTAATTTTTGTTCGAAAACGTTGTTGGATTGCTTTCTTGCTCTTTTTCGTTTTGTTGCTTTAAACGTCAGATTACACACACACTTAGTTGTCGTAATGGCAGGTTTAGGTCTTTATTAAAACTTCATGCTACACAAAGACCAGTATGAAAGTTACTGAGACACACACTTCAAAAAACCAGTGCCCACTCCCTGCTTGTGAGACACACACGTTCTGTTTCCAGTGTCTCTGCTGAAACAGTTTTCACTCACAACTCTAATACAAAATCAAGTCTTTGAAATCTATATTCCATACATACTATCAATAAATCATGGTACATTAAAAGCACATACTAATACTGACAGACTGACAATGTAAACTAAATAATCAGCTACTCACAGTCCTGAAATTGGTTTATTGCTGCAATCAACTCTTGCCATGAATTTTATTACTATAACACACAGGTGACCAAATTAACACATTCAAATGGCTTTCCTGTGGAGATCACCTCTGCTTTGATCTAAACTTCATTTTACAATCCATGCTCATCAGAAAAGCTGCTTGAAATTTTAACCCAGCATGTGTCATCTCAGACTCCGCTGAAAGCGAGGTATTTGAGAAATATGGGCTTTTGCTCCCACTAATATTAAGGGACCCGACATATTAAATAAATACATTTAACTTTTGACATTACTCTCCTACTCATAGATGGGATTGGGCGTGATATCTTAAAAGCATCGTAACACTGTCGGTGACTCCTCGGTAGGATGTTCATTGGGGATGGTACCAGCTCGTTTGCAGGGGCTAATAAAATGCACCGGTGCAAATGGGGATAGAGGGAGGACAGGGTCTAAAAGATATATCACAGTAAATGCAAAATAACATTCGGGAGGGCGGGTAGGTGTGGTGAGATTTTCTCTGCTGTGTCCACCCATCCTTTATAAACAGGTTGTATTACACATAACACTGAGGTAATCCTTCTCCTGTGTGCCACCTCTATTATAAATTTAAAAATATACGATTGGTCCTTAGTCTTTGTAGATGCTTCCATAGGGTTAGACAAGCCAAGACATTCCACTGTTGATATACATACACACAGAAGCCTTAAGAAAAAGAAAAAAGAAAGACTTGCATTTATATAGCGCCTTTCATGACCACTAGACGTCTCAAAGTGCTTTACAGCCAATGATGTACTTTTTGGAGTGTAGTCACTGTTGTAATGTAGGAAACGCAGCAGGCAATTTGCACACAGCAAGCTCCCACAAACTGCAATGTGATAATTGTCATGTATGTATGCTTGGGGTTACTAGCCACCAGGGGGCGCCACTGTCGGAGGTCATTGGGCTGTATGCATGTGTGTGCGGGCCAGGTATATAAAGTAAGCCACCGTAATGTGGGCACTTTTGGGCCCAAATAAAGTTGAGCCAGGTTTGCACCTGTGTTTAGTTTGCAGTATTCAGTCTATCGAGTTATTACATACATAACATTTGGCGGTGAGGTAACTCAAGAACCTTCGCATGCAAAATGAGCACCATTGGAATTGAGGAGAGATTTGTGGAGGGAGAGGACTGGTCGGATTTTATCAATCGCCTGGACCAGTACTTCGTGGCCAACAAAATGGAGGAAGCTACTGACACAGTTAGGCGCAGGGCGGTTTTCCTCACTGTTTGCGGTCCGAAAATCTATGGCCTCATAAAGAATCTCCTCTCGCCTGCAAGTCCAACGGACAAGGACTATGAGGAATTGTGTGCTCTGGTACGTGACCATCTCAAACCAAAAGAAGGCATCAGCATCTCACGCTATTGATTCTACATGCATGTTCATTCTGAGGGCCAGGATGTGTCAGAATTCGTCGCCGACCTAAGACATCTTGCTGGGCCATGTAAGTTCGAAGACGCGTTGGGAGACATGCTGTGAGATTTCTTCGTAATAGGAATCAACCACGAGGTGATCCTCCAGAAGTTATTGGCTGCGGAGGCGCTGGATTTGAGCAAGGCCATCACAATTGCCCAGGCATGCATGACGGATGATAATTTAAGGCTGATATCATCGAAGAGTCGGAGCTCCACGGCAAGTACTGTAAACAAGATTGTGTCATCGTATGGCAGAGCTGCTTTTGGCAGGGCCTACTTCACTGTGTATGCGAAACCTGTAGCTGCTCAAAGTCCGCCAACGGGTACGAATCCGATTTCACCCTGTTGGTGTTGTGGGGGCAATCATCGGCATCATCAGTGTCATTTTAAACAGTACATCTGGAAAGGCTGTTCGAAAGTGGGGCGTCTTCAGCGAATGTGTCCACAACCGAGCAAGCGTGCTGCGACTCACTACGTGGATGATGATGACTAATCCAGCGCGGACCTGGATATACAACCCGAGACACCCGAGGAGGAAGTGTATGGACTGTATTCGTTCCTGACAAAGAGCCGACCGATAATGGTTACCGTGAAACTAAATGGCGTGCCAGTATCGATGGAATTGGACACGGATGCGAGTCATAGAAACATAGAAACATAGAAACATAGAAAATAGGTGCAGGAGTAGGCCATTTAGTCCTTCGAACCTGCACCACCAATCAATAAGATCATGGTTGATCAATCACCTCAGTACCCCTTTCCTGCTTTCTCTCCATACCCCTTGATCCCTTTAGCCAGAAGGGCCATATCTAACTCCCTCTTGAATATATCCAACTAACTGGCATCAATAACTCTCTGCAGCAGGGAATTCCACAGGTTAACAACTCTCTGAGTGAAGAAGTTTCTCCTCATCTCGGTCCTAAATGCTTTACCCCTTATCCTTAGACTATGTCCCCTGGTTTTGGACTTCCCCAACATCGGGAACATTCTTCCTGCATCTAACCTGTCCAGTCCCGTCAGTATTTTATATGTTTCCATGAGATACCCTATCATCTCTCTCAACTCCAGTGAATACAGGCCCAATTGATCCAGTCTCTCCTTATATGCCAGTCCTGCCATCCCGGGAATCAGTCTGGTGAACCTTCGCTGCACGCCCTCAATAGCAAGAACGTCCTTCCTCAGATTAGGAGACCAAAACTGAACACAATATTCCAAGTGAGGCCTCTCTAAGGCCCTGTACAACTGCAGTAAGACCTCCCTGCTCCTATAGTCAAATCCCCTAGCTATGAAAGCCAACACACCATTTGTCTTCTTCACCGCCTGCTGTACCTGTATGCCAACTTTCAATGACTGATGAACCATGACACCCAGGTCTCGTCGCACCTCCCCTTTTCCTAATCTGCCACCATTCAGATAATATTCTGCCTTCATGTTTTTGCCACCGAAGTGGATAACCTCACATTTATCCACATTATACTGCATCTACCATGCGTTTGCCCACTTAACTAACCTGTCCAAGTCACCCTGCAGCCTCTTAGCATCCTCCTCACAGCTCTCACCGCCACCCAGCTTAGTGTCATCTGCAAATTTGGAGATATTACATTCAATTCCTTCATCTAAATCATTAATGTATATTGTAAATAGCTGGGGTCCCAGCACTGAGCCCTGCGACACCCCACTAGTCACTGCCTGCCATTCTGAAAAGGACCCGTTTATCCCGACTCTCTGCTTCCTGTCTGCCAACCAGTTCTCTATCCACATCAGTACATTACCCCCAATACCATGTGCTTTAATTTTGCACACCAATCTTTTAGAAACATAGAAACATAGAAAATAGGTGCAGGAGTAGGCCATTCGGCCCTTCTAGCCTGCACCGCCATTCAATGAGTTCATGGCTGAACATTCAACTTCAGTACCACATTCCTGCTTTCTCGCCATACCCCTTGATCCCCCTAGCAGTAAGGACCTCATCTAACTCCTTTTTGAATATATTTAGTGAATTGTGTGGGACCTTATCAAAAGCCTTTTGAAAGTACAAATACACCACATCCACTGGTTCTCCCTGTCCACTCTACTAGTTATATCCTCAAAAAATTCTAGAAGATTTGTCAAGCATGATTTCCCTTTCATAAGTCCGTGCTGACTTGGACCGATCCTGCCACTACTTTCCAAATGCACTGCTATTTCATCTTTAATAATTGATTCCAACATTTTCCCCACTACTGCTGTCAGACTAACCGGTCTGTAATTCCCCGTTTTCTCTCATCCTCCTTTCTGAAAAAGTGGTGTTACATTAGCTACCCTCCAGTCCGTAGGAACTGATCTAGAATCGATAGACTGTTGTAAAATGATCACCAATGCATCCACTATCTCTAGGGCCACTTCCTGAAGTACTCTGGGATGCAGACTATCAGGCCCAGGGGTTTATCGGCCTTCAATCCCATCAATTTCCCTAACACAATTTCCCGCCTAATAAGGGTTTCCTTCAGTTCCTCCTTCTCACTATACACTCGGTCCCCTGGTATTTCCGGAAGGTTATTTGTGTCTTCCTTCGTGAAGACAGAACCAAAATATTTTTTTAACTGGTCCACCATTTCTTTGTTCCCCATTATAAATTCACCTGAATCTGACTGTAAAATGTCTGAAGACATTTGTCTTCACTAATCTTTTTCTCTTCACTTATCTATAGAAGCTTTTGCAGTCAGTTTTTATGTTCCTGGCAAGCTTCCTCTCATACTCTATTTCCCCCCTCCTAATTAAACCCTTTGTCCTCCTCTGCTGAATTATAAAATTCTCCCAGTCCTCAGGTTTACTGCTTTTTCTGGCCAATGTATATGCCTCTTCCTTCGATTTAACACTATCCTTAATTTTCTTAGTTAGCCACGGTTGAGCCACCTTCCCCGTTTTATTTTTTACTCCAGACAGGGATGTACAGTTGTTGAAGTTCATCCATATGATCTTTAAATGTTTGCCATTGCCTATCCACTGTCAGCCCTTTAAGTATCACTCGCCAGTCTATTCTAACCAATTCACGTCTCATACCATCGAAGTTACCTTTCCTTAAGTTCAGGACCCTAGTCTCTGAATTAACTGTGTCACTCTCCATCTTAATAAAGAATTCTACCATATTATGGTCACTCTTCCCCAAGGGGCCTCGCACAAGATTGCTAATTATCCCTTTCTCATTACACATCACCCAGTCTAGGATGGCCAGCCTCTAGTTGGTTCCTCGACATATTGGTCATGAAAACCATCCCTAATACACTCCAGGAAATCCTCCTCCAAAGCATTGCTACCAGTTTGGTTAGCCCAATCAATATGTAGATTAAAGCCGCCCATGATAACTGCTGTACCTTTATTGCACACATTCCTAATTTCTTGTTTGATGCTGTCCCCAACCTCACTTCTTCTGTTTGGTGGTCTGTACACAACTCCCACTAGCGTTTTCTGCCCTTTGGTATTCCGTAGCTCCACCCATATCGATTCCACATCATCCAAGCTAATGTCGGTCGATAATGAGCCAAAGGACATTCGACAAGCTGTGAGACACGAAGGCTGTGAAGCCTAAGCTGAGTCCAGTCAATGCCAAGTTGCATACTTACACCAAAGAACTCATACTGGTGATTGGCAGTACAGTATTCAAGGTGTCGTATGATAGTGTGGTTCATGATCTACCATTATGGATCATTCCAGTAAATGGTCCAATGCTGTTTGGCAGGAATTGGTTCGAAAAAATCAAAAGGAATTGGAACGATATCAAATCGTTGTCATCGGTGGATGACACTTCATGTGCTCAAGTGCTGAGCAAGTTTCCCTCACTGTTTGAACCGGGCATTGGCCATTTCACAAGAGCCAAGGTGCAGATTCACCTGGACTCGGGTGCAAGACCCGTCCATCACAAAGCTCGGGCTGTTTCGTACATGATGAGGGAGAAGTTCGAAATCGAGCTGGACAGACTCCAATGTGAAGGAGTCATATCACTGGTCGAATTTAACCAATGCACCAGTCCCATTGTTCCTGTGTTGAAGAGTGATGGCACTGTCAGGATTTGTGGAGACTGCAAGGTTACGATTAACCGATTTTCGAAACAGGATCAATACCCGTTAATGAAGGCTGATGATTTGTTTGCAACGCTAGCCGGTGGGAAGTCATTCACTAAACTGGATCTGACATCGGCCTATATGACACAGGAGCTCGTCGACTCGTCGAAGAAACTTACATGGATCAACACTCATAAAGGACTGTTTATCTGCAACATGTGTCCTTTTGGAATTCGCTCGGTTGCAGCCATATTTCAGAGGAACATGGAGAGTCTACTGAAGTCCGTCCCTAGAACCGTCATGTTTCAAGATGACATACTGGTCACAGGTCGTGACACTGCCGAACACCTGAACAAGCTTGAAGAGGTTCTTCATCGTCTGGACAAAGTGGGATTCAGACTGAAACGTTCGAAGTGCGTCTTCATGGCACCGGAAGTCGAATTTCTGGGGAGGAAGATTGCTGCTGATGGCATCAGGCCTACGGACTCGAAAACCAAGGCCATCAAAAATACACCCAGGCCTCAGAATGTGACGGAGTTGCGTTCGTTCCTTGGTCTACTCAACTACTTCGGTAATTTCTTACTTAGATTGAGCACTTTATTAGGTCACTGCACACGCTGCTCAAAAAAGGCAACAACTGGGATTGAGATGTGTCTCAAGATAGAGCTTTCGAGAAAGCTACAATCTGCTTTGCTCTAACAAGTTGCCGGTACATTATGATCTGTGTAAGCATCTAGTATTGGCCTGTGATGCTTCATCATATGGGGTTGGCTGCGTGCTCCAACAAGCTAATGAGTCGGGTAAACTACAACCTGTTGCGTATGCTTCGAAAAGTTTATCAAAGGCGGAAAGAGCTTACAGTATGGTAGAAAATGAAGCTTTAGCCTGCGTGTATGGGGTTAAAAAGATGCATCAGTACCTGTTTGGTCTTCGTTTTGAATTCGAAACGGATCACAAGCCACTCATTTCATTGTTTTCGGAAAATAAAGGTATCAATACCAATACATCGTCCCACATCCAGAAGTGGGAGCTGACATTATCTGCCTATGATTATGTCATTCGCCATAGACCTGGCACCGAGAATTATGCCGATGCACTGAGCTGTCTGCCTTTGCCCACACCGGAGCTGGAGACGCCACAACCTGCAGACCTACTGTTAGTTATGGATGCTTTTGAAAGTGAAGGAACCCCTGTCACTGTTCAACAAGTTAGGACCTGGACCAGACAGGACCCAATCTTATTGATTGTAAAATGTTGTGTCCTTAGTGTGATTGGTCTGCTACACCTATGGAAATGTGTGATGAGACCAAACCTTACAACTGTCGCAAAGACGAACGATCCATTCAGTCAGATTGTTTACTGTGGGGTAATGCCTAAGAAAGGCAGAGAGAAATTTGTAGGTGATTTACACAGCACTCATCCCTGTACTGTCGTGATGAAAGCCATCATCAGGTCTCACATATGGTGACCTGGAATTGACTCTGATCTGGAATCATGTGTGCATCAGTGCAACACTTGCATGCAGCTAAGCAAAGTACCAGCGGAATCTCTGCTGAGTCTGTGGTTGTGGCCATCCAAACCATGGTCGAGGATCCACATAGACTTTGCGGGTCCTTTCCTGGGTAAGATGTGTTTTGTTGTGGTGGATGCATATTCCAAGTGGATAGAGTATAATTGTCATCCATCATCATCATCATAGGCAGTCCCTCGGAATCGAGGAAGACTTGCTTCCACTCCCAAAGTGAGTTCCTTGATGGCTGAACAGTCCGATATGAGAGCCACAGACCCTGTTACAGGTGGGACAGACATTCATCGAAGGAAGAGATCAGTGGGGCTGCTTTGCAACACACTCCTTCCGCTGCCTGCGCTTGGCCTCTTCATGCTCTTTGCGTTGAGACTCGAAGAGCTCAACGCCCTCCCGGATGCACTTTCTCCACCTCGGGCGGTCTTCGGCCAGGGTCTCCCAGGTGTCAGTGGTGATGTTGCACTTTACTAGGGAGGATTTGAGGGTGTCCTTATAATGTTTCCGCTGTCCTCCTTTGGCTCATTTACCACGAAGGAGCTCCGCATAAAGCATTTGCTTAGCGAGTCTCATATCTGGCATGCGAACTATATGGCCTGCCTAGCGAAGCTGATCGAGTGTGGTCAGTGCTTCAATACTGGGGATGTTGGCCTGGTCGAGGACACTGATGTTGGTGCGTCTGTCCTCCCAGGGGATTTGCAGGATCTTGCGGAGACATCGTTGGAGGTATATTTCCAGCAACTTGAGGTGCCTTCTATACATCATCCATGCCTCAGATCCACACAGGAGGGTGGATATTACTACAGCCCTGTAGACTATGAGCTTGGTGCTACATTTTAGGGCCTGGTCTTCAAACACTCTTTTCCACATACGGCCAAAGGCTGCACTGATGCACTGGAGGCGATGCTGAATCTCCGCATCAATGTCTGCCTTTGTTGATAAGCGGCTCCCGAGGTATGGGAAATGGTCCACGTTGTTGAGGGCCACGCTGTGGATCTTGATGATTGGAGGGCAGTGCTGTGCGACGGTGACAGGCTGGTGGAGGACCTTTGTCTTACGGATGTTAAACGTAAGGCCCATGCTTTCATATGCCTCGGTGAATACATTGATTATATCCTGGAGTTCAGCCTCTGAATGTGCACAGACGCAGGCGTCGTCCGCATACTGCAGCTCAACGACAGGGGTTGGGGTGATCTTGGACCTGGCCTGGAGATGGCGCAGGTTAAACAGCTTCCCACTAGTTCTGTAGTTTAGTTCCACTCCAGCGGGGAGCGTGTTGACTGTGAGGTGGAGCATGGCAGTGAGGAAGATTGAGAAGAGGGTTGGGGGCGATGACGCAGCCCTGTTTGACCCCGGTCCGGACGTAAATTGGGTCTGTAATGGAACTGTTAGTAAGGATCACGGACTGCATATCATCGTGAAGCAGGCGAAGGATGTTAACAAACTTTTGGGGGCATCCGAAACGGAGGAGGACGCTCCATAGACCCTCACGGTTGACAGTGTCGAAGGCCTTTGTAAGATCGAAAAGGTCATACATAAGGGCTGGCGCTGCTCCCTGCATTTTTCCTGCAACTGTCGCGCTGCAAAGATCATGTCTGTTGTGCCCCGTAGGTGGGAGGAGCTCCTCGGCCACAGGGAGAAGTCAATTGAGGAGAACTCTAGCGACAACTTTCCCAGTGGCTGAAAGCAGGGAGATTCCCCTGAAGTTGCCGCAGTCGGACTTGTCCCCTTTTTAAAAAATGGTCATGATCACTGCATCTCTGAGATCTCCCGGCATGCTCTCCTCCCTCCAGATGAGAGAGATGAAGTCATGTATCCGCGCAAACAGCGCCTCTCCGCCATACATCAGTGCCTCAGTAGGAAATCCATCCGCACCCGTAGCCTTGTTATTCTTCAGCTGTTTTATGGCTTTGCCTACCTTGTGCAACGTTGGAGTTTCACTGAGTTGGTGGCGGGTCGCATGCGGTGGGATGGAGTCAAGAACACTCGAGTCAAAGGCAGAGTCTCGGTTGAGGAGATCTTCAAAGTGCTCCTTCCATCAGGCCCTGACAGCCTCGGTGTCCTTGATGAGTGTTTCCCAGTTCTTGGCCAGGAGTGGGGGTGGGGCCTTGGGAGTTTGGACCATAGGTGACCTTAACTGCAGTGAAGAATCCTCGCATATCGTGGCTGTCGGCCAGTCGTTGTATCTCCTGTGCTTTCTCCATCCACCACCTGTTCTTTAGGTCCCGGGTTTTTTGTTGGATCTGAGCCTTGAGCCGTCTGTAATGTTGTTTTGCAGCTCCCGAGTTGGGCTGTTGCTTGAGGCTCAGAAATGCTTTGCGCTTGCGATTTATTAGTTCTTCGATCACTTGATAATTTTCATCAAACCAGTCCTGATGTTTTCTGGTTGAGTGACCAAGTGTCTCTTCACAGGCACTGGTTATAGAGGCCTGGACGGCAGACCAAGCGCTGTGGGTATTCAGCATCTCAGGGTCATCAAGGCACGCCAGATTGGCTGTGAAGCGCTGACTGTATAGGGCTCTCTTAGCTGGGTCTCTAAGTGTCCCGGCATTAACTTTTTTGCGGAACTGCTTCTGTTGTCCTCTCTGCTTTGGGGCTATGTTAATGTCGATGATGGATCGGATTAGGCGGTGGTCCGTCCAGCAGTCGTCAGCACCTGTCATGGCGCAGGTGATGCGCACATTCTTGCGATTCCTGGCTCAGATGATGACATAGTCGAGCAGGTGCCAGTGTTTGGAGCGAGGGTGTTGCCACGATGCCTTTTATTTGTCCCTCTGGCGGAACAAGGTGTTGGTGATGAGGAGTCCATGTTCTAGACATTTTGTCAGGAGTAGGGTTGGCTTTCCCTACCCCCTCTCTGCCAATCACGCCTCCCCAGAGGGCTGTGTCTTTGCTGACCCTGGCATTAAAATCACCCAGGAGGATCAATTTGTCACCCGTGGGGACGCGGGACAAAGATGTCTCGAGGTTGGAATAAAAATCCTCTTTAGCTTCATCCGTTGCATCGAGTGTAGGGCCATACGCACTGATGACTGTGGCGCATTGGTTCCGGGATAGGGTAACACGAAGAGTCATGAGGCGTTAGTTAACCCCACAGGCAGAGTCTTTGAGGCGGTCGACCAGCTCGTTCTTGATGGCAAAGCCGACTCCATGAAAGTGGCGTTCTGCTTCTGGTTTCCCTTTCCAGAAGGAGGTGTAACCTCCACCATGTTCCTTCAACTGGCCTTCCCCTGCCCGCTGGGTCTCGCTTAGGGCGGCGATGTCAATGTCAAAACGTCTGAGTACCCGGGCAACTATCGCGGTGCGGCATTCCGGCCTATTGCTGTTGGGTTTGTCCATGAGGGTCCTGACGTTCCAGGTCCCGAACTTCACACTGACGAAGTGCAGGATGCCTGTGCGTGAGTTCTTTTAACGTGGGGTGGCCGCTGTACACTGGCAACCACACGGGCTTAGCCGAGCAAGGTCTTGGTCCAGTGGCAAGGGGGTCCAAGACAACTGGTCCAAGGCACAGCTCTATAAGCCTAATTGTCTACGGCGAAATGTTGGCCGCAAGCTCGGCACTGAGTAGCGCCATTGATGGTAGGTGGCCCGAGGCTTGGTTGGGGGGCAGGCATTAGGAAGGTGACTTCCAAAGTTATTTTAAAAGTTAAAAATTGATCAAAATTCCCAATTTGTTAAAAAAGTTTTCTAAGTGTTGTTAAAAGTCTAAGATGTAAATCAATAATAGATTTATAAAAATTTCCCCAATTTAAAAAAAATTCTAAAAATTGTTAAAAAGATGTAGATTAATAATAGATATTTAAAAGTATTTCGATTAAGGGTCTAAAATGTAAGTTTTAAAAGTTCTCCCAAATTGTTTAATAAATTTAAAAGTTGATTAAAAGTTTAAAAATTAATTAAAAGTTGGTTGGGAGTGTAAGACGTTGGGTTGAACGCCACGCCTTGGAGTCCCTTCGGCAGATTGAGCGCCGGTCTCAGAGTCCCTCCAGCCGGTTCCACGTCCCGGAGTCCCTTCGGCAGATTGAGCGCCGGTCTCAGAGTCCCTCCAGCCGGTTCCACGTCCCGGAGTCCCTTCGGCAGATTGAGCGCCGGTCTCAGAGTCCCTCCAGCCGGTTCCACGTCCCGGAGTCCCTTCGGCAGATTGAGCGCCGGTCTCAGAGTCCCTCCAGCCGGTTCCACGTCCCGGAGTCCCTTCGGCAGATTGAGCGCCGGTCTCAGAGTCCCTCCAGCCGGTTCCACGTCCCGGAGTCCCTTCGGCAGATTGAGCGCCGGTCTCAGAGTCCCTCCAGCCGGTTCCACGTCCCGGAGTCCCTTCGGCAGATTGAGCGCCGGTCTCAGAGTCCCTCCAGCCGGTTCCACGTCCCGGAGTCCCTTCGGCAGATTGAGCACCGGTCTCAGAGTCCCTCCAGCCGGTTCCACGTCCCGGAGTCCCTTCGGCAGATTGAGTGCCGGTCTCAGAGTCCCTCCAGCCGGTTCCACGTCCCGGAGTCCCTTCGGCAGATTGAGCGCCGGTCTCAGAGTCCCTCCAGCCGGTTCCACGTCCCGGAGTCCCTTCGGCAGGCTCGACGTCCCCTGAATCCGGTGCAGAGTCCTTTTGGCCTGGGATAGAAGCGGCTGGCATGGGGTCCCTTCGGCCCGGGACAGGAGCGGCCGGTACCGGGTGTTGTCCGGCTTCCTCATCCCGGATAGTGGCCTCAGAGAGCGGTGCGTGTTGCCCAGACTCCTCATCCTGGAGAGCAGCCCCGGAGAGCGGCATGCGTCGTCCGGCTTCCTCACCCGGAGAGCGGCCCCCAGTGATCGTCATCCAGTACATCCGCAGCTACCATTGAGAGCCTTCGTGTCATGTTTGCCAATCATGGTCTGCCTGACATTGTTCTGAGCGACAACGGACCTTGCTTCACTAGTCTGGAGTTTCAAGAGTTCATGGTATTAAACATGTGAGGTCAGCACCATTCAAGCCTGCATCTAATGGTCAAGCAGAGCGTGCTGTCCAAACAATCAAGCAGAGTATGAAATGTGTAACTCAGGGTTCACTGCAGACTCGCTTGTCATGCATATTGCTTAGTTACAGGACAAGACCCCTCCCGCTTACCGGGGTCCCCCTGCTGAACTATTGATTAAGAGAGGTCTCAAGACCAAGCTCTCTCTCGTCCATCCTGACTTGAACGATCGTGTTGAAAACAGACGTCAAAATCAGCAATGGTATCATGATCATGCTGTTGTGTCACGCGACATCTCTGTTAACGATCCTGCGTATGTGCTAAATTATGGTCAAGGTCCCAAGTGGGTCGCCGGTACTGTTACGGCCAAGGAGGGTAACAGAGTGTTTATTGTCATGGTCAAGAATGGGCAAACATGCAGGAAACATGTTGATCAGATAAAGCTGCGGCACACGGATGAACTGGAACAAGTTGAGGAAGATACGATCGGTGACCAACCAACCTATATTCATTCATCAGGGGACTCCACCGTCATCAATGAATCTGAACTTTCAATCCCTGACATGGTCATTGCCACTCCCATCAGATCGGCTACCCAGCCCCCAGTCATAACTGATTCAGAACGCTCGCCCAGAACTGGAGTTGAACCGAGACGATCAATTCGTGAGCGGAAAGCCTCGGACCGTCTTAACTTGTAAAAAGACTGATACTAAGATCTTGAAGGGGGATGTTGTCATGTATGTATGCTTGGGGTGACTAGCCACCAGGGGGCACCATTGTTGGAGGTCATTGGGCTGTACTCACGTGTGTGCGAGCCAGGTACATCTCATTCAAAAGACGGCACCTCTGACAGTACAGCACTCCCTCGGATTGTCAGGCTAGATTTAATGTGCTCACAACCTTCTGACTCAGAGGTGAGAGTTCAGCCCACTGAGCCACAGCTGACACTGTTGCAAAGGATTTTGAGCACAAGCTGGAGGCTTGTCATTCTCTGGAGCACTTGCGCTACAAATGTGATATTTCTGTGCGTGTGGGTTTTGTTGAGCTTATAATCTTCTTTGCCTCTTGACACTCTTCCCATTGCCAGGTAAATAACAAAAATAGCAACTGCCAAGTCGATCGGCTTCTAACTCAAGGTTAAAAAGACATAAATCTATACATGCACTCCTCCGTTTTCATCCTGGTCAGTGAATTTGAGTATTAAATTAAAAGAGCGCCCTGAATGCTTTAGGTTACTATGAATAATACAGCATCCTTAAAATGATATGGGGAAGGCATAAATACAAGTCCAGCAAATCAGCTTATCACTCACTGACTGTTTGCAGGCTTTATAAATGCAGCTTCCTGCCGAGAATATTATCCTGTTTCATCTGAATGAAAATTAAAATGGTCAAGTTATGATTCCCCGCAGGCTATTGAATACCACAGTCAAATCATTCTGCGATAGATAAAGATTATCACCACTCATTGATACAGCAGTGGTTTTGGCTGGGAGCATTAATTGGCTATTATTGCATTGTGATCTACTGTCAGACTGATGATTCTACCCTGCCTTTGGTCAAGATTCAGATGGTGAATGATGGTTACCAGCGGAAAACAATATATTATTTTATTTTTTCAGTACTGTAGCAATTGGGTGAAAAACCAGATGGCAGAAAAATATTACATTTTGTGACTTAGAAATCTGGGTGAGAAAAGTGCCACACTTTTATTGTAGGCACCTCACAGTCAGCAGGAATCTGTCTGTCTGGCATGGACTGAATGCTACAATTAAGGTCTTCCCACTGAGATATCGGATTAGAAATGGCCATTGAGTAAGAAAGAACTTGTATTTATACGGCACCTTTCATGACCTCAGGATGTCCCAAAGCCAATGAAGTATTTTTGAAGTGTAGTCATTGTTGTAACGTAGGAAACGCGACAGCCGATTTGCACACAGCAATGAGATAAATGATCAGACCGTCTGTTTTTTAGTGATGTTGAGCGAAGGATAAATATTGGCCCAGGATACTGGGGTGAACTCCCTTGCTCTTCTGCGAAATAGGGCCACGGGATCGTTTGCGTCCAGCTGAGAGGCCAGATGGGGCCTCGGTTTAACGTCTCATCTGAAAGATGACACCTCTGACAGTGCAGCACTCCCTCAGCATCTTAAACATAATAAAACATCCCAAGGTGCCTCCCAAGATCAAGTCATTGGATGTGAAATTCTTTGAGTTGTCCTGATTTGTAATAAGGTGCAATATAGATGCAAGTTCTTTCTGATTGCAAAAATTACACCAGTATTCTTTCTTTTCCCTCTTCAGCCGCCAGCACATGAATTATTAAAAAATAATTAGTTTTGGGGATTTGGTCTGAGGATGATGGATCCTTTGCTTTAACCTGCAATGGTAATGTTTGTATCCAGAGGCAAAGTCTGGGGTTTAAAGCCAGAGGACATGGGGACCTGGAACTGTTCGGAGTGGCAGGGAGTAGGGCCAAGTATAGATTTAGCTGAAGCGGGGCAGAGAAACAATGGGCCAGGGCAATCATATCCCGTGGAAAGGTTTTCTTTGCTGGAATCTGTTTGGTCCAATTACAAAAGGGAAATAAGACTTTGCAGATGGTTCTGGAATATGATTGGTTGAAGGGACAGTTTTTGCTGTTTCTGGGATTTGATTGGTCAAAGGGACAGTATTTGCTGATTCTGGAATCTGATTAGTCAAAGGGACAGTGTCAGCTGATTCTGGTATCTGATTGCTTGAAGGGAGAGTGTTTGCTGATTCTGGTATCTGATTGGTCGAAGGGCCACTGTTCACTGATTCTTGGATCTGATTGGTCGAAGAAAATGTGTCCACTGCTTCTCGGATTTGATTGGTCGAAGGGACATTATAATGATACACTCCTACAGACACAAGGAATAATTTTAATTTTGTGTGTGTCTATGCGCTGTTCATTTATTAATATTCTTATAGTTCTGAGCAATTGGGAACACAATAAGCATGAAAGTGTTCATCAGATATTTAATCTGACAGGGTTTGTGAAGCCTGGATGACTTTGTAAATGTGAAGTTCCAATTTTGCTGTGAGTCGTGCTGAACTGCGTCAAAGCAATAAATCAAACACGTAATCTGTGAATTGGAGGCTGTAACCTTTCTGATCTTTTTTTTAGCAAACCATGACACAAAACCTTCTTTAAACTTATGTTTATTATACAGTAGACAAAAGCAAGGCATGATATGATACTGAGCCATACAGTAACGGTTTGATCCCAGTCTGTGCTAAGTCACACAGGCTGGATAACAATTTGAGGAGCGTATCACCCTTGTCTGTTGCCCTCCTCCCATATTCAGCCAGGGACTTGAGCAAAAGTCCAGACCGACATTCCCAGTGCAGTGCTGAGGGAGTGCAGCACCGTCGGAGATGCCGTCTTTCGGATGAGACGTTAAACCGAAGCCCCGTTTGCTCTCAGGTGGACGTAAAAGATTCCACGGCAATATTTCAAAGAGAAGGGGAGTTCTCGCCAATGTCCTGGCCAATATTTATCCCTCAACCAACACACTAAAACAGACCATTAATCACATTGCTGTGTGTGGGAGCTTGCTGTGTGCAAATTGGCTGCTGTGTTTCCTACATTACAACAGTGACTACATTCCAAAAGTACTTCATTGGCTGTAAAGTGCTTTGGGACATCCTGAGGTTGTGAAAGGCGTTATAGAAATGCAAGTCATTTCTTTTTTTTCTTTTTATGTGTCCCTGGCACTTGGGGACAAACTCCAACCTTCCAGTGTGTACAAATTCTGATCCTCTGGACAACATAGCAGATAATGAACAATGCTGAAATCCCTGCCCACCACTAACGAGACAAATAAATCTGTACGTAATTCCGCTCATCATACCTGCCCTTTGACACCTCACCTCGGGTAGCTGAGCTCACCTTCAGCAATCACAAGTAGCCTCAATGTCTTCGGGCTCGGGAGGGAGACTTAGAAATGAGGCAGAGTTGCTGCTCTTAATCACTAATAATCCACCACTTCTGGAATGTGCACACCTGTGTAAAGGACTTGTGTGATTAAGAGCAGCTATGCAGGTCTCGACAGAAAAAAAATAAGAACATAAGGATTAGGAGTCCCTCGAGCCTGCTCTGCCATTCAATAAGATCATGGCTGCTTCTACCTCAACTCCACTTTCCTGCACTAGCCCCATATCTCTTGATTCCCTTAATATCTAAAAATCTATTTATCTCACCCTTGAATATTCTCAAAGACTGAGCATCCACAGCCCCCTGGGGTAGAGAATTCCAAAAACTCACAATCCTTTGAGTGAAGAAATTTCTCCTCATCTCAGTTGTAAATGGCCAATCTCCTTATCCTGAGACTGTGCACCCCCTCCCCCCCATAGTTCTAGCCAGGGGGAAACAACCTTTCAGCATCTATCCTGTCATTCCCCTTCAGAATCTTATATGTTTCAATGAGATCATCTCTTATTCTTTTAAACTCCAGAGAACATAGGCCCATTCTACACAATCTCTAATCACAGGATATCCATCTCATCCTAGGAATCAGTCTAGTGAACCTTCATTGCACCCCCACTGAGGCAAGTATATCCTTCCATCAAGTAAGGAGACCAAAAAGACATGATTGCTTGGCTGAGGGAACCAGTAACATGTGTTCTGCTGCTAATCTCGCTGGTGCCACGCTGAACTTAAACTGTTATTGTATAATCTTCACAAAGTTATTAAGCCGAACTTGATAAATCAGCGGGGGAGAGGATCTGTGTTGGATATGGTGCCTCTTCTCTGACCATTCCCTTCCTCACCCACGTCTGATTAACTTGCAATTGCACACTGTCAATGACACATGAAGAACAGTCACTTAGGCAAAGGCTACCAGTGTATGTTAAACTGCATTGCAATATGTTACTGCCTTCAGGAGATGCGTTCAACCCATTGCCTCATGTGACTTCATGAGGAAGCTGGAAGCTATGGGAATATGTGGCTGAAGCCTGGCTTTTACTTTGTATTTGTGCCCCAGTTCCAAGATCGATGGAAGGGTAGATGGGAGACTCCCTGAACTTAGTTCTCTCTAAAGAGGAAAGAGCGAAGGATGCCCACTGTCACCTGACCGATTCAATGCTCTCAGCAATATGGAGTTGGGTGGTATCTCATAGGATGATCTGAGAGTTTGTTTAGGGCATTTCGGAAAGGGCTGAGGTGCTTCTTTTCATAGGTTGGTGTAAATAGAACCTTCCTTCAGGTGATGTTATGTTGTTGGGAGACTCACATTGACATCTGATTTGCTCTACTGACATTTTGAACAGAAGAGGGAGGCTGTATTGCTCATTATAATGAATAATCTGGTGCCACCTATCAGCAGATTGTGTCCCAAACTCCTTCCCCCTCCTTCATCAGTAGTACAGGCGTGACCCTAGACATTTCTTTACTCTTGCCCCACTGACAACTGGCTTTAGCTGCATTGGCTCATTCTGCCACCTAACCTCATCCATTTATCATAGAAACAGAGGCAGCTATCTGTTTCTCAGACACACCTCGAGTCTATATCTGGAAACATTTAGTTGCCTTATTACACCTCTTAAATATTGTAAACTTTTCTAAAGGTAACCATTACACTTATTAACATGGCTAATATATATTCTCCAAGTTTTTCCAAAGATAGCATCAAAGGTTTTGAGTGATATGAGGAAATCTGCTTTCTAATTAAACCAATTTGCTAACGGAATGAGCTCTAATCAGAATTAAGCAACGTGTCAGCCGAGAGTGGAATGATCACATCCTGGTTCTGCGAAAGTTGAACTCAAAAGTAAATTGTGGGGTTGAAATTGGTCTTGGGCGGAAGCGCAGAATGGGCGATAGTGAATCAGCAGTTCATTTTACACTCAGCCCATCTATGCTTTATCTCCTTTGTATTTTACAACATTTTTTTAAGGTGATTTTGAGCATGCCAACATACAGCATGGAATGAGCAACAACCACTTGAGCCATCAAGCTTGCACCTTCCACAGGCAGAGTACAATCTTTCTCGCCATGGATTCTAAACCAACTGCTCCAATATTCTGAAGGGAATTGGATAAATACTTTAAGGGGAAAAATTGTCGGGGCCATGGGGAAAGAGCAAGTGGAATGTGGGACTAACTGGATCGCTCTTTCACAGAGCCGGCATAGGCTCGATGGGCTGAGTGGCCTCCTCCTGTGGGCATCAAGCAAAACTCCAGCATATTCATCTGCCGCCGCATCATAGAATCATTGAATTAGAGAATGATACAACCACTTGCCCATTGTGTCCCTGCGGCTCTTTGAATGAGCTGTCCAATTAATCCCACTGCCTCCGCTCTTTCTCCATACCCCTGCAAGTGTTTCCCCTTCATGTATTTATCCAAATCCCTTTTGGATTGATTGGGTTGAATCAGGTTCAATCTTGGACAGCAACCTCTCCGACAATGCCTCCAAACCCCCAGCATATGTTCAGCCCACCGTGTAGTGTTGTTAATCCTGGTGTGGAAAAACATGTGGTGCATGAGGATGACACGTGTGATGCAAGTTATTTACAGCATGGTAGACACAGCTTCACCAATGGGACAGAGTGCTAGGCAGTATCTTAGCAACTCACGGCAGCTGATGTCCCCACTGAGCACCTTTGCCGAGGAAATTAACAGGAGAGGCACTAACCAAGAGGTGTGCAGAATCAAACGTTGTGATTGGCTGATTATTAGGTTCCCGGTAAGTCACACCCAGGGTGAATACGAAAAGGTTTAAAACATAAAGTAAAAGAACCAAATAGGTTAACATTCCAAAGACATATACCAACAACGACAACTTGCATTTATAAAGCGCCTTTAACATAGCAAAATGTTCACAGGAGCGTAAATCAGACAGAATTTGACACCGAGCCACATAAGGAGATATTA